>NC_050453.1:4363803-4663803 GCF_903995425.1 Onychomys torridus | reverse complement strand
AGTAAGTCACAATTTCGGAAGAGCACTTACCAAATACTATCCCTTTAGCAAATGGAGGAAACAGCTCTGAGTGTCGGAATAAGTTTCTATGAATTTGCCATAATTCTTTGTGCAGCTTCTTAAAGTCACTGTATCTCTTCCATACAATTATCTGAAAAGAAAACAAAATTAAATGCATATTTCAAAGCATAACCATTCTGTCTCTGTGCCACAAGTAATATTTTCTTTAAATAGTCCAAATTACCATGCACAGCAAACATATACACACTCTAGCCTACTGGGTTCAAGGTCTGAAGTGAACTAAAATCCACCTTAAAATCTAGAGTAGTGCTTCTTCTAATATTGTTGACTTGAGGCTCCAAGTCCTGTCTCCTAAAACCCTCTTAATTCATTTCTAGAAAAGTATTCCACCTGGTACAAAATGGACTATGCTACAAAAAATGCATTCTCTCCAAAAACCAGCTACTATTGGTCTGGAATGAATTTAATGACAAATAGTATCTCAAATATCATGCTTATAAGGCACAAAACAACTTGGGCAATTTTTTAAATCTTTTTTTTTCAGATTTATCCATTTATTTTATGTGCAGGTATATGAGCCTGCATGAGTTTATGTGTACCACATGCATGCAGGAGACCTCAGAGGCCAGAAATGGGTATTAGATGCCCTGGAACTGGAGTCGCAGGTACTTGTGAGACATGCCAAGGGCCATGCGAGTACACAGCAGGTGACAACCAGTGTTTGGCAAGTCCACCCAGCAGACATGTAAACTCCCTGATGGGGAGCCCCGCCTAGCAAAGCCATGGGGTCACTGGCTGTGGAAACCGGTTGTTTTCTGTCTGTAACTTTCTCAGGTACCACTGTTATACCTCCCTATAAGAACAGCTGTGGGGTGCTTTCCACAGCCCTGTGGTAGCATGTTTTACATCTCCGGGCACACATTTAGCCATGGATTTCTGTTTAAGCTGTATAGTTCTGATGAACAGAAATATTACCAGAATATTCTTCTTTATTGACACAGGAAAGTAACAGTATTCTCAGTCTCAAAGATAGCCTTTTAAAGATTTTGCAAAGACCTTAGAACTAGTCCAAAACTGTCCCTACAGAATATACACAAAGACTAATTCCCAGGTGGTGTTTACTGCTATATCAAGACCAGGCTGTTTACATCAAGACATAGTCCTTACAGTAGCTCCCTTTGGCACGTACCCTGACCCCTCAAGGTTCAGCCAACTGTTAATGTCTGGGACCCTTCACCAACTTAGAGCTACGTGCATGGGTCAATGTGACATTACGAGCCCAAGAGAAACGGTGTGACTTATCTTGTGTTTTGAGAATGGGCAGGGCCCTGAAAAATGTAACTTATAATTGTCCACAGTTTGGCTGAGTGAGCAACAGAGACAGTATGGAGAGAGACAGTTGTGTAGAGAGCTATTTAAGAGCTACAGAATGTGAGTGGTGTGTGTGTGAGTGTGTGTGTGAGTGTGTGCGCACACATGCTGGGTGAGGGAAGAAGAAGCAGCATGAGAGAAGTGTGAGGAAGTGAGTGGATGAAAGAGTGAATAAAGAGTGAGTGAATAAAATACAAGAAAGATGTGTGAGTGTGAGAGACAGAGCTGTGTGCAAGAGCTGCTGATGCATAGAGGAGCTGTGCCTAGCAACCATGGAAAGTGCTGTGTGGTGAGCGCGCTGTGTAAATGAGATGTTCGGCTGTGGCTGTGTGGAGATTTGTAACTGTGTGGAGACAAGGAAGATGAAGTTGTATAGAAAAGAGATGTAGAAGAGAAATGTATGTAAAAGAAAGATATGCAACCATGTGAAAAGATGTATGTATGTAAAGATATGTAGCTGTGTGCAGCAGTGTGGAGATATGTAGCTGTGTGAAGACAAAGAGTCAGAGACCATTCTTCAGATGAAGTAAAAGAGAAAGTTAACATCAGAAAGCAAGTGTGTTTCCTTACTTCCCCCTCACAGATTAAAACTTATTCCTAAGTACCCTCAGATAAACAAGTTTCCTATCCCTCGATACTGAGGCATTCCTCTTATTACCCGGAGCTGATCGTGGGAGCTGGTCTCCCATGGTCCATGACAGAGACATGTAGATGCTGGCAACTAACTCCAGTCCTCAGCAAGAGCAGGAACTAGAGCAGGAAAGGCTTTTAACCTCCAAGTCATCTCTCCAGCCCCCAACTCAGGCAAATTTTAAACAAAAAGAACATAACATTTGTCCCCTCTCAAAAAAAAAAAGAAAAAGACTAACAGAGAGGAGAAGTGGCTGTGAGGAAGGAAAACATGAGTTTACATTCCATAATTTCTTCAGAAATCTTTAAGATTCCTGAATACAAAGTAAACATTGACCAGAATACAATTAAAACCCACATTTGCAAAAACCAAAGTAACAGTCCTCTAGATTAGACAACATGGAGAGGCAATTTGCTGTCATTAGCTTAAATTGTTTGACCTTACTTAGATTAAATTAGAAAAACACACTTTATAAAAAGGAAATATTTGATGCATGGCCTTAATGCCACTGTCAGCTCTGAGTTCCACAAAGTAAAGAAAACCTAAATCATAAATTCCTTCCCTCCCAAAAGCCTGATTATCTCACTTTTAAAAGAGTCTAAGTGTTTTCATGTATTTGCAGGGTAATGCTGATAATGACCAAACACTAGGCCAGGAATGTCTCTAGACACCATTTTCAAGTCTTGTCAAACGTTGTCCTATTATCTGAAGTTAGTTAGCCTTGAAGAGTGTTTCTTGGTGTTCATAATTACAGTTGCCTAGGCGGCTCTACGACAACAGCATGAACTAGACAAGCTGCTTATGCCCAATGCTTCATTTTTATTCATTTACTCAACAAAAATGGTCACCCAAACCAGTGTCCCTACCCTGTGCTGGACACTTTATTGTCCCAAAGTATGAGACAGGAACCACAGGCCCCCTTCAGGGTTCACAGCAAGGCGAGAAGAACAAGCCAGCCTGGATGACTTCACAAAGGGCTTGGCGAATGCCGAGAAAATGCACCCAAGTGTATAGAGGGCTCCCCACCCAGCCTGGACACCGGACGAGGCCACAGTGAATGGCATCTAGAGGAGAAGTCACCAGAGTGAAAAAGCATGGAGAGGTAGAGAGGGGCGGCTGTGGACAACGTTTCTAAAGAGAAAGATGCAAGGGCAGACAGTTCTAGAATCCTGGTGTCTGTAACTGAGGAGTGGTGGTACTGTCTCCTGGGTGGGGAGCAAGGAAGAAGCAGCACTTAAAGCCTGTCAGAAGCCACCTGTGCACATCTGGATCACATGCTTGTGAGCCTTTCACCAAGACACATAGGTTAAGGTCTAAGTGTAAGTATTCTCCCACCAGAGCCATCAGCAGACAGGTGGTGACCAGTCAGCAGCTGCCTCTGTGTCTGCGATGGGACAAAGAGTCCAACAAGGGACAGTGGACACCACAGGACCAGGCAGGAGCATGGAAGAGGAAAACAGAAGCCTGGCTATGCTGAGATGGTCTGCAGGGCCAGTGAACAGGAGAAACATTGGCCACCAGAACCAACAGTTCTAGCAAACGTTAAGGGCAAGAGCATCAACCTCCTCAGACCAATACCTAGAAAGTCAGGGACTCAGGGCACGGGCAGACAATAGTAGCTGTAACTGTCACAGCTCTTGATTCTCTGTAGCTTCTGATCTTAACACAGAAACATAATTTTGTCTGAGGAAAAGTGTTATTTTTACATTTCAAAATGTATCAAACTGAGCTGAGCATGATGACTTGCACTTAAATCCCAGCACTCAGAAGTCTAGGCAGGAAGATCGTGAGCCCAAAGCCAGCCTGGGCTACACAGTAAGGCTAGGTAGGAAGATCATGAACCCAAGGCCAGCCTGGACTACACAGTGAGTTTCAGGACAGTCTGAACTAGAGAGCAAGAGCACATCTTAGAAGATTAAAAAAATAAATAAATATGGATCCATAAATATACAAGTAACCCAAACTATGCTAGTGCCATGCTGCCAAGAGCTTCGGGAGGATTGGATAATGAGCTTCTGAATGCAGCGTCTTCTGCAGGGCTAGTGCAGGAACAAACTGGGTGTTACCAACCATTACAAGATGAGCATGAGAGATTCAGAAAACTAGAGCTTATGAAGCAATCACATTTGCTGATAAAACATCCTAGTTAAGAACATTGTCACAATTAAGACACCGGGTTATCTGAAGCCATATAAACCTGTCGGGCCAGCACTCTCACCAGATACCCATTTATCGTCACACGGTCCTGTTCTACTCGAGGCTCCAGAACGCCAGCCACTTTCTCCTTTCCTCTTACTCCTTTCCACTAAATCTGAAGTTCCCAGAAATCCTCAAGTGGAAATGAGAACAAAAACACACTTCCCCAGATCAGCAGGGATGGCCATATGTAGATTTAAAATTTGGCAAAAGCTCAATTTTTCATTAAAGCATTCCCTTTAGCATTTCAACATATGATAAACACTTTTTTCAGATACTTAAACTTAATGACACCAAAAAACATGTTTCCCTATGTTTTATAACGTCACCCAACAACACTTCTACTTTCACTCTCGTTCACTACTATAAACTTACTGGGTCATCTTTGCTATCAACAAATATTATGACTGTTACAGCACTTGCTTATGCATTTTCTTCCCCCTTTTTTTGAATTTTCACATTATTTATTTGCCTGTGTGTACACGTGGATGTGGAAGCCAAAGGTCGACATCGGCGTCGTCCTCAGTCACTGCCCACTTTATGTTTGGCGGGCCGGCCAACCCCAAGGAGCACGGAGACTGCAAGCACACACCACTGAATCCAGGAAAAATGTGAGCTCTATTGGTTTGGGTTTGGTTTTGGTTTTTGAGACAGGGTTTCTCTGTGTAACAGCCCTGGCTGTCCTGGAATTCACTTGGTAGACCAGGCTGGCCTCAAACTCACAGAGATCCACCTGGCTCTGCCTCCTGAGTGCTGGGATTAAAGGCATGCGCCACCACCGCCTAGCAAAATGTGATCTCTTAAAATCAAACTCAGTCCTCCTGCTTGTGCAGCAAGCACTTAATAAACTGAATCATTTCCCCAACCACTCAACTTTTTCTTAAAAATTTAGAGGGAATTTGGAAAGGGAAACTGCCCTACATAATATCAAGTGATTCACTCCCTGTATATATTCTTTTAGCATTCTTAGGAAGAGAACAGATCTGGAGAGGTCAGACCAGCTCTCCAAAAGGACAAAAACATTTCTCCAGCTTTATAAAGACAGTACAGACATAGTTTGCTTAAACTAAGTGTGTGTTTATTAGTAGCCAAGAGCTTTGGGAAAGTCTGGGTATATTCTAAAGCAGAAACTAAATCCATGAGTTCACAGCTTAAGAACATGAAAAGAAAGGATCAGGAAGCCTGAACAATAACCACTTCTCAGTGAGGACGCCAATGGTTACACATGACAAGCAAGAGCCCAGAGGTACGGTTACAACTTCAGAATGAGTCTACGGTTTAGGAAGTCAGCTACATAGAGGACCTTAAGTGTTTTCTATCATTTCTAACATCAGAACATGCAACTGTCTAACTGAAGGACACTTACAAGAGCTTGCTGATGAATGGGTCACCAGCACTTGGTATTATAAAAGAGTTTCCCCAAAAAAGGACTAAGGAAATGGCAGAGTGCACTCATGGACAAGCTGGCTCAGGATTCTCCCTGGAAAAGGGAACATCAAGGTACAACCACAGCACGGCAATCAGACGTCATGATCCAAGGTGACACAACCCATTTCCAAGGCTAACAGAGCTGTAAACTTTCAAAAGCCAAATCTATTACAGTGGCAGTAATTCTAAAGAACGCTTCATGCTATCATGGGCATGCAAGGAGAGAACAACTAATCATGACACACACATAGGTCCTTCTCTTCTGATAAGCTCCCTATCAGGGAGACAACAAAGGTGTCTCCACCCCATGAGGGAGATACCATGAGATCTTTTTGAGTCATTTTTCGCTGTGGATTTGAGTCATGAGACAAAAACTACCAAGTCAGACACATCAAGAGTCTAATGAACTTGGACCACCAGTGTGAAACAATCAGCTCCAACCTAGGAATCAAGCCAGGTGCTTCTGAGCAGGAGTGGTACCTGCATCTAAGCAGAAGTCCACACCCTGTCTAAAGAAGACACTAAAGAACCCAAGTGGGGGACAACCGACACCACCGTAGAATAAAAACTGTTAAATTTACAGCATCTGTTTGAACACTTGGCTGGGGTGGGATCCCTAACATAGTGCCTCCAGTTCAAAAGTGAGTGGGAATCAAACAGGAAGTAACTAACATGCACTGAGGGAAGCAGCCTGTGGATCAGCATCCCTAAACTCAGCACCAAGCACAGAGTAACACAAGTGTGAGACCCACCACTCTACGCAGAACATGCCAGGCCACATCATCCTGGGGAGAGGATGACGGGCAGAACACGTGAGAAGCCTGTAAGAGAACTAAGCAAAACGGTCAAACATGAGCAGGGATACCAGCGCAGTCGTGACGTCAGCATGCTAACTCAACACGGGAGTGGGAGTATGCAGAGCCCCTCATCTATTACTACAGCTTTAGAATTGACACGAGCCACCCAATCCTTGTGCTTTAATGAACAAGCATCATGCCTGAAAAGGTTAGCAAAGCCCTTGACTAGCAATGGGTCAGGTGAAGGTTAGAGAGAAAACTCACTAGTCCTCAAATCCTCACGCCCACCACTAAACGCCTACTCAGCAGGATGAAGTCATGTAGCTAGAGAAACCGTCATACAAACACAAACACTCAGACAAGTAACTCGGGCAGTTTCTTCAACAAGGATAAGAGGAATTTTCACATGGATAAGCATGCTACCTCCTGGACGTCTTCTGGATTTCTTCGCGAAACAACCTAAAACCAAACAGACAGAAATAGCTCGTTATCAAATAAGATTTCACAGCCCTGTAATTACTTTCAATATTGTTTGCACAAAATTCCATCTGTGCAAAAGAAAATGAATGCTATATCACTTACTAAAAACTCAATCAATGTGGTAATTTCACTCTGCGATATTAAAACCTCAGGAGAAAAGCAGAGAACATTTAGTCCATGTGCATCCCATTTGTGAGAGAACACCTCAGCTGCAGTCACTGCACACTAGAATTCCAGCAGGCTAGCTATCACCTCTCAGACCCCAGACAAACTCAAGCATAAGGGACAGCTGCACTTGGGCCCGTGGACACTGACCTCTCCACATTGTCCCTTTGTGGTGCAAGGGACTGGGGACTGAGCCCAGCCTCGTGCAAACAGGTGAGTACTACTTGTGAGCTATCACCTCAGACTCTGTGTATTATTTCTTACAATTGTGTATGAATGCAGTTAGCCTCAACACTTCAACATAAGGAGACCCCAGTGTTCAAACACATTCAATATCTGTGAGGAGTGATCACTGGACACCTAACAGTGAAAAAGGAAACAAAATTAACAAAAATGTAAATACAAGGGTAAGCCTTCTTTTAGTAACCCGTGATGAGGGGCGAGGCCAGGACGTAGCAAAGGTGTCTGCTTGGTGAATGTGAGGCCCTCGCTTCACTCCCCAGCAACAGGAAAGCACAGCTACACTCTGAGCAAAAAGAAAGACAACCAACTCTTTCAGGCTTCTCTGATTACAGAGGTTAAAAAGCCCGAAATACTGACAAAACTTCAGTAAGGAAAAAGAAATAGCATTGTAGGAAGGGAAAATCTCCTATGAATTTTAGATTATAGATCATCTATTTACTTAAATACAACATTAGTGAACTTGGGGCTACAATGGTGTGTTTTGAAGAGAGAAACACACACGAGCACGTTAAAATGGTTGTTTGTGGGTAGAGAAAGAAACGGTTTTTAATAATCAGTGACAACATATCAAAAACTGGAAATGAAGATCAACTTATTACACCAGGCATGGTGGCACATTCAGGAGGCAGTGGCAGAGGCAGGAGGATCTCTGTGAGTTCAGGACTAGCTTAGTCGGCATGAGGTCAAGTTCCATGCAAGCCAAGGCTACATAGTAAAACCCAATATTTAAAAAATAAATAAATAAATAAATAAATAAATAAATAAATAAATAAGGCATCACTTGTGACTTAAGTGTGGTGGTATTGTGTTCCCCAAAATATTGTGCACCCTAATAAACTTATCTGGGGTCAGAGAACAGAACAGCCACTAGATATAGAGGCCAGAAAATGGTGGCACTCACACCTTTAATCCTAGCATTCCAGAGGCAGAAATCCATCTGGATCTCTGTGAGTTCAAAGCCACACTGGAAACAGCCAAGCGTAGTAACAAGAGTCTTTAATCCCAAGGAGTGATGGCAGAAAGGTATTTAAGGTGTGAGGACCAGAAACTAGGTGTTTAAGCTTTTAGGCTTTTGAGCAGCAGTTCAGCTGAGATCCATTCTGGATGAGGACTCAGAAGCTTCCAGTCTGAGGAAACAGGATCAGCTGAGGAATTAGTGAGGTGAGGTAGCTGTGGGTTGTTCTGCTTCTCTGATCTTTCAGCGTTCACACCAATACCTGGCTCCAGGTTTGTTTTTATTAAAAAGACCTTCTAAGATTCATGCTACACTTAAGTCCAAAAGAAAAACAAAAATATTGGACTTAAAGTTAAGCCTTAGTTCAAATTACCCATCTTGATCTCTTATATAAATTGGGTAGAGAGTCCAGCGGAGCTCTGTGAGTTCAAGGCCAGCCTGGTTTAAAAAGCAGGATCCAAGACAGGCTCCGAAACTACACAGAGAAACCCTGTCTCGAAAAAACAGAACTTCAAAGGGAAGAAGCGTCTATTTTCCAACTTATTTCCACGTCTCAGAGAACACAGTGTGAGAAGCAGCAGGCGGGGCAGTACTTTGTCCTGGACCCTTCCAGTGAAACTGGCCCTCACTGGACACAGTGGCAGCCTAGAAACCTCCAGGAACAGGGTCGAGTCTGTCAGTCTTCATAACAGAAGCATCTCATGGCTGTTACAGAAACACAGGAAGTCAAAGCTGAGGGACTCGGACAGCCAAGCGAAGGTCTCCACCCTTTCAGTTACAAAAGACACTACGCTTCACGCTTCACCCTCCAAATATTCCCAAATGAAAGGAGAAATGTATGTAGACAGAATTCAGAAAATTAAACCAGAGCTATCTGTGGGGCCCGGGGATGTGGCTCTGAACGAGCACTTGCCTGGCATGCAGGGTCCTGAGGCGTGCACAGGGGAGAAGAGAGCTAATTGTGGAGCATTGGCAGTCTCGTTCCCCACAGCTTAGCCAAGCTCAGAGAGGTCAGAGCAAGTGCACAGGGCCACACGTCCTGACTCTCCTTCCTCCTCTGGGCTTCTGCTTCCCTTCTGTGCTCCTCCTCCCGCTCCACACGTGAACACTGAGCAGCAGGCCAGGACCCTGCTTTCAGCCTCCTCTTCACCGTTAGTGGGCTGGCTAGACCTGTGCTGACTCAGCTCAAGGCACTCTGCCAAGGAGGGAAACCATCTGACTGTGTATTCGCACAGCATTTTGTACTAATGATTTATTTCATTCCTTCCACATTCTTTAAGTGATGCTAGAGTGGGTTACTGTGCACTCACCTCTTCAGACAACAAAAGCTCATGTCAGTCACCTTCAGACTTGGAGTTAGAACCGTGATTGATCTGCTCTGTGGTACTTTCAGCAATAACTAAGATCTCTCCTTTCTACAAGGCCCTGCCACCATTAGGTTTCATTATTACATTTATTCATCCAGCACACCCTAGTGCCCACTGTGCTGCCGCGCACTGGGGACAAGGGACCACACACTGGGGACAAGGGAGCACACACTGGGGACAAGGGAGCACACACGGGCCACACACTGGGGACAAGGGAGCACACACTGGGGACAAGGGAGCACACACTGGGGACAAGGGAGCACACACTGGGGACAAGGGAGCACACACTGGGACAAGGGAGCACACACTGGGGACAAGGGAGCACACACTGGGACAAGGGAGCACACACCAGGGACAAGGGAGCACACACTGGGGACAAGGGAGCACACACGGTCTGTCTCCTATGCTACTTGCATAAAAATGCTGTCACTGCCCAGATCCACAGCCAAGTTCAATCCCTGCCATCTGAGCAAGGGGCTCTGTACCTACATTACCCTCCTGTACCCTGGAGCTGGAGAGCTCAGTGGATAGTATTTACAACCACTCTGAACTCCAGCACCAGGAGCAAGGCCTCCAAGGACACTCACACACATGTGACATACACTCACATAGACAGACAGACAGACAGACACACACACACACACACACACACACACAAATAATAAAGTATTTTCAAAGGAGAAAGTAAACAAACACAAAGACTAGAATAACATAAATCGAGTCCAAATGTCTACTGCTAACAACACTTGATTTTATTATTATCTTGCATGCATGTGTGTGTGTGTGTGATGGGGTGCATGCATGTGTGTGTGACAGAGTGCATGTATGTGTGTGACAGGGTACATGTGTGTGATGTGACGGGTGCATGTCTGTGTGATGGAGTGTAGGTGTGTGAGATGGGTACATGTATATGTGTGATGGGGTGCGTGTATGTGATGGCTGCATGTGTGTATGACAGGGTGCATGTGTGTGATGTGACGGGTGCATGTCTGTGTGATGGAGTGTAGGTGTGTGAGATGGGTACATGTATATGTGTGATGGGGTGCGTGTATGTGATGGCTGCATGTGTGTGTGACAGGGTGCATGTGTGTGTGTCAGGGAGGTCAAAGGACAACTGTGGTCAGTTCTCTCCTTCCACTTCTATGTGGGTTCTAGAGATGGAGCTCAGGCTGTCATGCTTACATCATCTGGTGACAAGCACCCTCACCCACTGAGCCACCCTACCCACCCTAGCAATGCTTTCTGCATCATTCTCATCAGTCACTGGAAATCTGAGCAAAGTGTTTAACCACACCCAACATGAATAAAATTAATCCCTCAAACCCAAACTTTTGGAACTTTTAAACGAATATTAGCAATTACAAGTAATAACACTAAAATAAAAACACTGCAAATTCACTAGATTGCCAAGTGCTTAGCGGTGTTTTTCTGAGTGAAGTTACACAGTCAGAAGGTTCAGCCACCAAGTCCCGCTAAACCTGGATGAGGAGGTTACTCCTCTAAAGGTCACGGTATCCGCTGCAGCATCCGATACAGGGGTCCAGGGACGCCAGGCATTCTTTCCAAGAGTCTCTAAGTGTTAAGAATTTTGTCAACAAATCATCCTGAGACATACTCTCTTACAATGCTGCATTAGCACCACATGGACCAGCGGTGCTCACTAACATCCGCTTCAAAGGAAGAACTTAAGAGTTTCCATTTTCCTTTATGTACGAAAGAGTCCTTAGTCACCCTTGTACATCTCTAAAGGGATGCCATACTATGTGGTGTCTCCCAGAGTCACCTGACAGCTCAACTCTTTTAAAAATAATTTATTCATCTTTATTTCATGTGTTTTCATGTTTTGCCTGCATGTATGTCTGTGTGAAGGAGTCAGATCCCCTGAAACTGGAGTTACAAGCAGTTATGAGCTGCCGTGTGTTATGAGCTGCCATGTACATGCTGGGAACTGAACCCAGGTCCTCTGAAAGAGCAGCCATGCTCTTAACCACTGAGCCATCTCTGCAGCCCCTGACAATTCAACTTTTATGTTTAGGTTGTTGGTTCGTTATGATCACCATCACTAATATAACACCTAAAATCTGGAACACAGTGGGACGCTGCCTATGTTTGTAGTTCAGGTGACTCAGTTCATTCCAGCAGTCACCTGAGTTTAAGAAAGCAAAGTCTACAGTGAGGTTAACCACCTCTATTGCACAGAAAATGAAATGCTTTGCTTTGTCACAACAGTGGCACCTGGATGTGCCCCAAGAACAGAGCAGGACAGGACCCCACCTTTCCAGAACACAACTGAGTAGTCCAGACACCCTAAATTTTTCATTCCCAAAGAAAAATAAGTCAGCAAGAAAGAAGGAGATGCACTTTAGCACAGCAGGGAGACGGAGCAGGAAGGAGCTCTGAACTAAAAACAAAGGGGTTGAACAGTGTGGCTCCAGTCCTGGCCATAAACCTGTTAGAGTTGGGTTTAGCGTGGGGTTGTGTTTTCTGTCGCTTTAATACTAAATCAAAGAATGGGCTGCCAGAGCACAACTCCCCATCATCCATCACCTGGCAGCCTGAGGAACTCCCCTAGACTTCTAGGGACCTTAACCCAGGACACCAGGATGTGTAGCTTTGGTGCAGAAAGAACTTCACAATTAGTTAGTTTATGAGGCAGAGCTGGAGTTTATCAGGGACATTTTAATATAAACTTTAAGCATAATGGTTAAGAGAAACACTCAGAAGGACACCCAGAAGTACCATGTGGGCTTCTCAAAGAGTCACAGAAAGTGAGGGTGTGGCCTCTCAAGGAAACTCGCAGCTCCTTGTTTTTTACTACAGCCATCCAGGGATTTGGGTGAGATTTGAAGTTACTATCTTTACAGGGTTGCCAAGATACCGAAATGAGCTTGCTAGGTGGTCCTGTCTAGCCAGAAAAGATTACAGCTAATAAGTAAAATTGTAGCTCATAGGGACACAAAGGGTAGGCTATCTCCATCTCCACAGTAAACTAAGATAATGGTTACATTTGAGATTCTTGGGCAAATTTCCAGGTCAAGGAATGAGGCTCTGTCCATGGTTATACACAATCAGGCCTTAAGCCTGGATCACTGTTAGATGGAATTTAACTCTGTGCTGTTAACTGTGCTTCTTGGCTGGCCAGAGACTTCAATCCGACTCAGGCATAAGGTAGTCTCCCGCCTTCCCGTATCTCTACAGTGTCCCTGTCTTTCTACCCTGCTTCATGACCTCCATGTGTATCCTGAGACAATGGCCACATTCTGCAGTGTACCCTACCTCAGGCCACAACGATCAACAGATCACAACACCAGTCAGTTTCCAAAATTACACAGCATGCTAACCCATTTTCCCTACTTCTTAATAAATACTATAACATTCCTTAAAAGTGAAGTCAAAAGTACTTTTTTTTTTTGGGGGGGGGGGTTGAGACAGGGTTTCTCTGTGTAGTTTTGGTGCCTGTCCTGGATCTCACTCTGTAGACCAGGCTGGCCTTGAACTCACTGAGATCCGCCTGCCTCTGCCTCTCGAGTGCTGGAATTAAAGGCGTGCACCACCACCGCCCAGCGATAAAAGTACTTTCATGGACTGAATATGTAGCTTGGACATTGAATGCTTGGCTTGGTATGAAGTGTCTCCCGTAAACTCCTATGTTTGAGCACTGGGTCCCCAGGTGGTGTGGTTTTGGAAGTTGTGGAACCTTAGGAGTTGAAGCAAGCTGATAGAAGCAGGGCAACAGGGCCAGGCCTTTCAAGATTATGCTTGTGTCTGGTTCCAGGCTAGTTGGTTCCTGTCTACAAAGCTGCAAAGGAACTCTACCACATGTTTACACCACACAGAGCAGCCCCTGCCACAGCTTCCCTCCTCCAGCAGTGAGCCACAGCTTCCCTCCTCCAGCAGTGAGCCACAGCTTCCCTCCTCCAGCAGTGAGCCACAGCTTCCCTCTTCCTGCAGTGAGCCACAGCAACAGCTTCCCTCCTGCAGTGAGCCACAGCTTCCCTCTTCCTGCAGTGAGCCACAGCTTCCCTCCTCCAACAGTGAGCCACAGCTTCCCTCCTCCTGCAGTGAGCCACAGCTTCCCTCCTCCAGAAGTGAGCCACAGCTTCCCTCCTCCTGCAGTGAGCCACAGCTTCCCTCCTCCTGCAGTGAGCCACAGCTTCCCTCCTCCTGCAGTGAGCCACAGCTTCCCTCCTGCAGTGAGCCACAGCTTCCCTCCTCCAGCAGTGAGCCACAGCTTCCCTCCTCCAGCAGTGAGCCACAGCTTCCCTCCTACAGTGAGCCACAGCTTCCCTCCTCCTGCAGTGAGCCACAGCCACAGCTTCCCTCCTCCAGCAGTGAGCCACAGCTTCCCTCCTCCAGCAGTGAGCCACAGCTTCCCTCCTGCAGTGAGCCACAGCTTCCCTCCTCCAGCAGTGAGCCACAGCTTCCCTCCTCCAGCAGTGAGCCACAGCTTCCCTCCTCCAGCAGTGAGCCACAGCTTCCCTCCTCCAGCAGTGAGCCACAGCCACAGCTTCCCTCCTACAGTGAGCCACAGTTTCCCTCCTCCAGCAGTGAGCCACAGCTTCCCTCCTGCAGTGAGCCACAGCTTCCCTCCTCCTGCAGTGAGCCACAGCTTCCCTCCTCCAGCAGTGAGCCACAGCTTCCCTCCTCCTGCAGTGAGCCACAGCTTCCCTCCTCCTGCAGTGAGCCACAGCTTCCCTCCTCCAGAAGTGAGCCACAGCTTCCCTCCTCCTGCAGTGAGCCACAGCCACAGCTTCCCTCCTCCAGCAGTGAGCCACAGCTTCCCTCCTCCTGCAGTGAGCCACAGCTTCCCTCCTGCAGTGAGCCACAGCTTCCCTCCTCCAGCAGTGAGCCACAGCCACAGCTTCCCTCCTCCTGCAGTGAGCCACAGCTTCCCTCCTGCAGTGAGCCACAGCTTCCTCCTCCTGCAGTGAGCCACAGCTTCCCTCCTGCAGTGAGCCACAGCAACAGCTTCCCTCCTGCAGTGAGCCACAGCTTCCTCCTCCTGCAGTGAGCCACAGCTTCCCTCCTGCAGTGAGCCACAGCTTCCCTCCTCCTGCAGTGAGCCACAGCCACAGCTTCCCTCCTGCAGTGAGCCACAGCTTCCCTCCTCCTGCAGTGAGCCACAGCAAGCTTTCTCCCCCAGGCTGTTCTCTTAGCTATTTCACCCCAACAGTAAGAGAGACAGTAACACACCCAGCGTGTGTGAGGAGTGGAGGTATGGTAAAGCCTCACCATCACGTGTACACACCACAAACATGTACATGTGCATGCACACTGTTCCAGCTAATCATCATCCTCTCAGATTTGTATAAAGGAGTTCCCTTTTCTTGAATAAATAGCTACTAGAAAATAAAACTACAAAAAGTATTCAGCTCTCATTACTATATTTCCTAAGCCATCAGAAACCAGTCACAGAAGAACGTTCAACTTCAGTTTTAAGAAGCTAACTGCATGTGGGGGGGCCGGGGGGGAGAGGAGAGACAGGAAACAGGATTTACTGATGGTTAAGACTAAAGGAGAGGCAACACAGTGTAAGACCTCTTGAGCAGAGGGCCTATCACGGGTGCTCAGGAATGAGGCTTGGATGTATACGATCCCACAGCAGTCTGAAATGAGAAAATCCATGGCCCTGAGCTCTCCAAGGCATCAGTATTAAACTGAGTAATATCCCACTTCTTTGAGGTAGAGGTCATCCAACAGCCAGGAAATGAGACCTTGACCCTGTAAGATCTCAGTCATGTGTCCTCTGCTTTGCAGCTTGATGCAGGTGGACACAATGATTTGACCAACATGAACCTTGGGACTTTCCAAAGGCACCTCCACATAACGCCTAAAGCCTAGACCAGGAAGAGCTCCATGTGAAACACAAATGTCCCTTGGAAGGGCCTGACCCAGACAAGCAAGAGGCTAGCTGCATCTACTGCTAAGGTCACTGCTGTTGGCAGACACTGCACAGAAGGCCCGATGGGCACCAGGCAACCCACTGTACCCAAGCCCTCTCACGGCTACTCCACCATCAGGACCCAGCTAAGAAGGTAAATAACAAAGTACTGTGCTTCAATACAGCATGAAATGCAAAGTAAAGATAATAAAATATATCAGAGAGGGCCGGGCCCGTTTTACCTTTCACAGACACAAATCTGTAAGAGTGCTGAAGAGATGGCAGGCTACACAAAAGGAATTCTGTGTGACACTGAACAGGACTCCCTGCGGTCACCCAGTACACCAAAAGGCACGTTCATCAATATAACACATGCAACCTTGGCTTTCAGACATTAACTTTCAGGAAACCCATAATTTCATACGGATACATTGCCATCTTTAAATTGCATCTCACACACACAAAACCATGACTCTGGCAGGATGATTAAGCACGTCAAAGCATTCAGCTCATATATATAATTGTCTTCTTACCAAATTCAACCTCCAATTCACCGTAGCACCTGCATCTCCCTCCCTGCAGAGATGCAGGTGTCACAGGCTGGCAAGAAGATGCGCGCCAGCTATCACCTGCCAACAAGGTAGTCTGGCCCCCAGAGACAGCACCTGCACAAACCATCATCAGACATTTACATTGCCTAGTTCTCTGACGCCAATGAGCTCCCAGACAAGACAGACAAGTCAATGGGACAAATTCTGGGCATTCCACTTTCTAATGAGTTTTCATGAAAGGTGAAAGCACAATGGGCTGAATGTCTGTGTCCCCCCAAAACTCCCATGCTGACACTTCCCTCTGATCGCAATGTCTGGATATAAGGCCTTTGGGAAATAATTAGGGACTAGTATCCTCACAAGAAGAATATAAATGAGCCCTCAATCATAAAATACAAGAAGAAGGCAGACATCTGCAACCTAAGAATCAGGCACTCTCCAGATAGTGAACGGCTACACCTTGACCACGGGCTATCCAGCGTCCAGAACTATGATAAAAAAAAAAAAAAAAAAAAAGTCTGCTGCTTACGCCACATAGCCAATAGTATCTTGTTATTGGTGAACACAAATTGACTAAGACAGGAATTGAAGGCTGTTGAGGTGGCTCAGTAGATTAAAGGTGATTGCTGCCAAACTTGACAACCTAAGTTCAAATCCTGGAACTCACTTGGAAGAAGGAGAGAACCAACTCCTGTAAGTTGCCTTCTGACCTCCATGTTATCACACACAAATAAATAAATGTAACAGCAGACAAGAATAGCAGTTTTCTACATTATTAAAGACCCCAGCTATCAAGAGCCTGGCAGAAACACTTGAATGGTAGACACTCAAATGCTGCCCAAGTTGTTGTTTTCCTCTTAGCAAACTTACAGTTACAGCACAAACTACAGCAAACTATTTCCCAGCCAAGGTTCAAAGAAAATCAAAATTCAGGGGCTGGGGAGATGGCTCAGCAGTTAAGAGCAGTGGCTTCTCTTCCAGGGGACCCAGCCAGGTTCAATTCCCAGCACCCAACGGCAGTTCACAACTGTCTGCAACTCCAGTTCTGGGGATCCAACACCCTCACACAGACATGCAAGCAAAACACCAATGTACATTTTTAAAAAAGAAAGAAAGGAAAAGAAAGGTTCTGAACGTTTAGAGAATCTGCAGTTTAAAACAAATGTGAGTATCTGAGATGTCAATAAACAAATTTATATTTTTTAAATCCATTTACTAAAATGTTGGCATATGAGAGTTTTAGGTTAAACAGTGTAACAGTCGAAAGGAAGGGTAGAATAAACCCAGACCCTGGAAAGAACAGAAAAATCTGAGCCATGAGTTTTCCAATATTTAAGTGCCCATCACTCACAACAGACAGGAAAGCCCATGCAGGACATGAACAGTATCTAATGAAATGTTTCATATGGGCATCAGCAGCACAGTACAGTGCTTGTCACCAGCCTAACTTCATCCAAATGCAAAGTCCACTCCCTGCTTACTAGTGATCCTGAATAAGTAACTTCTCTAAGCCTCAACTCCCCATCAGAAATGAGAAAAAACAACAGTACTCACTCACTGGGCAACTTTTTGTTTGTTTATATCAAATGCTTAATTCACAGTAAGCACCATCTAAGTATCTGCTATCATCATTCAATAAATGTTAGCTACATGAAATGAGGATAGATGTAGGCTCAGCCTGAAATTCCAAATTATGTGAAAAACTGAAAACCTCGGCAGGCTATGGTGATGCACACCTTTAATCCCAGCATTTAGGAGGCAGAGGCATGCACATCTCTGTGAATTAGAGACCAGCCTGATCCGCAGAGCAAGTTCCAGGACAGCCAGGGCTACAACAGTGAAACCCTGTCTTGAAAAAAAACAAAAACAAAAACAAAAACAAAGAGAGAGAGACTGAGACTGAAACCCTCAAAGACTGCTCGGATTGAAGAGTTAAACAAATGGGGAATTGACATGTTTATGTCGACATGCTCCACAAGACTCCTTATTTTTAACTCATCAATTCTAAGATAAGCAGTCACACAGTGGGCATGCTCAGAACCAGCCAAGCAGTTCTTCAGATGCAATCCTATATAAGCCTAACCTTGGGTCAAAAAAGGTTCCAACCACTGTGCATGACTGCTCTGGAAACGTCTGTAATTCTTACATTCTAGTAAAATACTTCTGGTTACTCTAAAAACAAAAACTAAAAAGAAGTAATAGGGAACCTGTTGGTTTGCCTGTAAATTACCATTTATTGCAAGCCTGCTAGGTTCCAGAAAATTAAAAATACATGGGCTGGAGAGATGGCTCAGAGGTTAAGAGCATTGACTGTTCTTCCAGAGGTCTTGAGTTCAATTCCCAGCAACCACATGGTGGCTCACAACCATCTGTAATGAGATCTGGTGCCCTCTTCTGTGTACATAATAAATAAATAAATTTTTTTTTTTAAAAAATAGAAAGAAAAAGAAAAGTACTACATAGACTTAAAAGAGTTTCTTTGTTTCCCAAAATGTAATGATTCTAATTCTACTCCTGACATCAAAAATATATTAACTGTTCCTCAAAGCTCAATCAGGAGCAGGAAATATGCAGAAGGTTCTCCTAACTTTCATCTTGGGGAGTTCTCGGGGGAGCACCATTTACCTGATTAGGTCTCCTGAGGAAAAATGTTTTTCTTCTTAAGTTCCAAAAAGCAATGAACATTTTACTTGATTTATAATGTTAGGCCTAATTATTTTTAAAATGCACCTCCATGTAGATCCTTAATTTAAAAAATAAAATATGAAGGCTGTGGGGCCACCGGGATGGCTCAGTGGATAAGCCTGACAAGCCAGGATCAATCTCCAGAGCCCAAATAGTGACAGGAGGCAAGCTATTCCCACAAGCTATTCTCTGACCTCCGCATGCATGCCAGTGGCCCACACTCACACAGACACATGCACACACACAGAGAAATAATGTTAAAAACAAAACAAAAACCTCAGGCTGTGGGCACAGCTCAGTGGCACAGGCTCTCACTTCTGTGAGAGTCCAGGTTTGATCCCCAGCTCTGACAACAACCACAAAAACAGGAGAAAAAAAAACCACTAACATTGTAAAAACCACAATCTGTAACACAAGCAGTAAATGGGGACAACAAGCACTTAGAGAGAAGAAAGTCAGTGTCAATAATCTTCAAGTTCAGTGACGATGGCAACAGGCATACACAGCAAGTGCATGAGGGCACGTCTTGAGCTACATCACCTAATTTATATTGGAATATTTTACGTATGCCTGCACGCCATGAGGGGGCACCAGATCTCATTACAGATGTCTGTGAGCTACCATGTGGTTGCTAGGAATTGAACTCAAGACCTCTGGAAGAGAGGCTAATGCCCTTAACCACTGAGCCATCTCTCCAGCCCCTATACTGGGATATTTTAAATCTGCATTTGATCAACCTTCCTTTGTGAAAAGTAATAATACGATTATCATACTCAGGGCTTTCGGTTAAGCTTCACAGACAGCAACACTCCCAGGCCTTTATAGGCTCCATCTTTCTTCCACATCCAACATCCTCTCCTTTCTTGACTCCTCCCATCTTCCCGCCACAAAAATCTGTCTTCTGAATTCCCACAGCCCTTTCCTGTGGTGTCTGTGGCACTAAACACTTTCCTATACACTGTATCTAAGCACAATAAACTCCATTCCGCCCATAAATCGAGAAGGGAAGCCCGAGCACTCCCTTGCATACCTTATGGAGCCAAGTACCTGGAACTACACACGCACAACAAATGGTGCCTAGAATAAAGAGGAAGGCATTCTGAGCTGGAGAGTGACTCAGTGGTTAAGAGCACTCACTGTTTCTGCAGAGGACCCAGGGTCAGGTCCCAGCACTCACATGGTGGCTTCCTATGGTCTGTAACTCCAGTTCCAGGAGACTGATTACTTCTTCTGGACTCTGCCTGCACCAAGCACACTTGTAGTACACGTACCTACGTGCAGGCAAAACACTCACACACATAAAACAAAAATACATAAATCTTGAAAAGAAAAGAGAAGAGGAAAACTTCCATCTGGGGGCCACTGCAGCAAGTGGTTCCTTCCGCTGAAGTGAAACCTCCTCTCTGTCTAGTAAGAGGCAAAAGTCTGTGTGCAGATGGGTGCGACCTTGGTGCTAACAGTGAGGACTTTCAGTACACTGCTGTCTTGTCTATTGAACAGTTCTGATCCCATAAGCTTTGTAGAAAGGAAACCACAGATCTCAATGACTAAAAAGGCCTCAAGAATGGTGTAAGAAGAACCCCTTCATCCTCTTATAGTCTCACACCCCACCCATACAACAATCTGACCTACAAGGAGAGAAGGCAAACTTCTCCCTATTCTTCACGAAGTTGCTCTTCTTGCTATCTTAAACAAAGTTGCTCAACCCAGCATCTTACATCTGTCTGACTCTGCAACATTTCCAAATGCCATCAACCACTTGCATGTCCCAAGCTTGGTGTACCCCAATCTATTCTCTCAGGTTTCTCGGGGCCTGCTTCCTGCGTGCTTTCTAAATAGATACTGTGCTAGTATTACTCCTTCGCCCATACCTGTCTTCTTCAAAACTGAGTCCATTCCTGACACTGTGTTCATCTTGGAGTGAGGCAGAAATGGTTCCAAAGACCAAAGCTGCTACTGCTTTGCAACAGAAACTTTAGCAAACTTCTAAACTTCCTTCAATCTGTTTCCTCATCGTGAAGTAGAAAACTAAACTGGGGGATGGGTTAAAACAAAAAGTCCCTAGCACACACACAAGCACTACACACACAAGCACTACACACACAAGCACTACACACACAAGCACTACACACACAAGCACTACACACACAAGCACTACACACACAAGCACTACACACACAAGCACTACACACACAAGCACTACACACACAAGCACTACACACACAAGCACTACACACACAAGCACTACACACACAAGCACTACACACACAAGCACTACACACACAAGCACTACACATTCATGTTATCATTACTCTCACCTTCCTCTTGGGAAAATGAGTAGTTTTTAAAATTCAAGCTGAGTAACAAAAATTTAAGAGAAACAGTGCTAAATTTGGAACAATGAACTCATGTAAACAGCCTCGAGAAAAAAATTTAACATTTATTTACTTGCAGGGGACATGGGGAGGGGGGACACCTTTGGCTGGAAGAGGAGAATCTGCAGGAGTGAGTTCTCTCCTTCCATCACATAGGTCCCAGGAACTGAACACAGGTCCTCAGGCTTGACAGCAAGCACCTTTATCTACTGAGCCATCTGGCCAGCCCAGCCTGCCCTCAAGTCAACTCAGGTAAGATCACTTAAGTACACATGCATCTGAAAAGGCTCAGAAGGACTCAGAACCAAAGGCCAGAGGTCCAAGACAGGCAAACTAACAGTGAGACCTTTGCCAACAGCCTACCTGCCTCACAGCAAACCGCCCATTTAAAGAGAAGTTAAAAGGAGACAGCTCTTCAGTTACATAAGCCAGACAACGCACCCACTAACATTTTTAAGTCTGTGTTTTCCCTCGGGATCATGCCAGCCCATTTCTGCAAATTTCATTCTAAGAGAAAAGTCCAAATGGGACAGAGACTAGGTCATCCATTTAAAGTCATCCACCAGTATTCCACCCCAGAATGGCTAGTGGAGCCTGCCACCCCATATCTGCAACCACCCTAGTCTGTCTACCTAGAGTCCATTCTCCTGCCTGGGGTCCCCATCATGTCCATCCCGGGGTCCTAACTCCTGCCAAGAGTTCCCAGCATCTCCATCCTGGAGTCCATTCTCCTGCCTGGGGTCCCCATCATCTCCATCCTGGGGAGTCCCCATCATCTCCATCCTGGAGATCTGACTCCTGCCAAGAGTTCCCAGCATCTCAATCCTGGAGTCCGGTTTCCTGCCGGGAGTCTCCATCCCCTCCATCATGGAGTCCAGTCTCCTGCCGGGGGTCCCTACAACCTCCACCCTTGAGTCTCTTCTCATGCCTGGAGTCCCTGTCTCCTGCCTGGGGTCCCCAGCATCTCCATCCCGGGGTCCCGTCTCTGCCTGTAGTTTCTGTCTAACACCTAGGGTCTCTTGTCTGAGTCTCCATCCCCAAGAGTCCTACCTACCACTAGCCGCACCCAGCCGCAGTCGGGAGCCGGTGCCCCGCCCCGGTGTCCCTATCCAGGCACTCACCCGGGCGGTAACCTTATAGACCGTGTAGCCCCTGGGGTGTCGCTGGGGCTCGGTGACAGTGTAGAAGCGGGCCAGGTCGGCACTGTGACCCCAAGGAGAGGTCATCCTCCCTCCGCCCCTGACTCCGCCAGCTGGGGACCATCGGGATTCCCCAGCCACAGCGGACCCCGAGCAGCACACAGCACCGCGACGAGGGGGCGGTGGCTCCTGGGGCCTGCCGCGGGGATCTGCTTCCGGATCACCACACACACTTCCGGACCAGCCTCGTCAGCGATCGGGAAAGGAGAGGCGCCACACTGGATTCTCTCCGAGCTGTGTCCTCGGGTACCCTATGAGCACCGGTCCCAGTCGCTGTGGACACCCGAGGCGTGACTACTAAGTCTCCCTGTGCACTAGCTCCGACGTAGTCTAGAATCTGCGAGCTGGTGAGAGGTCTGCGCCTCCCGCCCTGTGCTCAAGCTCCTGTAGAGTCCTGGGGATGGAAGCAGGAACGCCCAAGCCAAGCATCTCCTTTCCTTCCCTACTCAGGTTGCCTGCACGGTACCCACAGCGACATCTCAGCGCTCTCCCAGATACATTCCATTTTTCTTGAGATGAAGCCTCTCGCCTGCAGCCTGCTTGCCATTACCACGGCTGCATGCACAGCAAACAACCACACATTGAGGTTCACCCCTGTAACCCGCGCTCCCAGGAGGCCTCCTGCGGGTTTGAGGCTAACTTGAGTAAAATAGTGAGGTTTCGGGTCAGCCTGAGCTACATGGGGAGAACCTCTCTAAAAACAGACAAAACCCACTCGGCCACCGGATTCAGGATAGGCTGCTATACATCTAGGTTGGCTGGTTGGCTGGTTGGTTGGTTGGTTGGTTGGTTGGTTTT
The DNA here is from genome assembly GCF_903995425.1 of Onychomys torridus. Classification (NCBI taxonomy): domain Eukaryota; kingdom Metazoa; phylum Chordata; class Mammalia; order Rodentia; family Cricetidae; genus Onychomys; species Onychomys torridus. The sequence continues at coordinate 4,640,660 of NC_050453.1, read as the reverse complement.
TCGAGACAGGGTTTCACTGTGTAGCCCTGGCTGTCCTGGAATTTGCTCTGTGGACCAGGCTGGCCTCTAACTCAGAGATCCAGCTACCTCGGCCTCCTGAGTGCTGGGATTAAAAGCATTCACCACCACCTCCAGGCTTAAAGTTTTTGTTTGGTTGGGTTGTTTTGTTTTGCTTTGTTTTTAACTTTCCTAGATTCTTAAATGCGCATCTATTGGGTGGTTCATGGAGGGAGGCAAAGTCACTCCAAAGAGTCTCCAGTTCCAAAATGTTCGTTGCAAGGCTTTGTCATTCTCAGATCAGTATCTCTTGCTTCCCTGCGCCTAACTCTTAGAATACACAATTGGAAGAAAGAGAGAGTAAGAGACACACACACACACACACACACACACACACACACACACACACATAAAGAGGGAGGAGGGAGAGAGAGAGCAAGCACTAGAGACAGAAGTTCAGTGGTTAGGAGCACTGGTTGCTCCAGAGGACTGAGTGAGGTTCCATTCCCAGCATCCATGTGGCAGCTCACAACTGCCTGTAACTCCAGTTCCGAGGGATCCAGTATTCTTCTCTGGCTTCCTCCGGTGCACAGGCAGTGTACACACCTAAGTGCAGGCAAAATACCTATACACATAAAAACCTTTTTTACAAAGAGAAAAAGGAGAGTGACTTTACCACTAATTCTTCATCTTCTCACATCTCCATTCCAGCCTGACAGTCTTGCTGAATACTTGCTTCCCTTGTGGGCTGAATCTTACCCTCATGACAGAAGGAAAACATTGTTCCAGTAGTATGTCCACTCTATGTTTAATCTCCCACTACGAGGCTCTACTGGGCCTATATAGTCTTCTTTTTTTTTTTTTTAAGATTTATTCCTTTTATATATGTGAGTGTTTTACCTGCTTACATGTATGTGCACCACATGCACACCTGGTACCCACAGAGATCAGAGAGAGCATCGCCTCCGATCCCCTGGAAGTGGAGTTAGGGATGGTTGTGAACCACCATGTAAGTTCTGGAAACCAAACCCAGGTCCCCTGCAAGAGCACCAAGTGTTCTTAACTGCTGCGTTCTCTCTCCTGCTCAAACCTATACCTTCTTAAAAACTGCCTTTCGCTTATTCATTAACCCTGAATTCGCTACCTACTATGTGCCAGATGTTAATTAAGCATGGGAATTACAAAGATCATCCCTCTCTATGTAGTATGTAACAAAATATATCGTGATGAGTATCATGACAGATACATAGCATGAAATCATACAGATACATAGCTTATGAATCCAGAATGGTTCCCTAAGGCTTTCTGTTCAAGGGACACTGGCTGCCATGGAAAGGCGGATGACAGTCCAGAAAGAAGGAGCAGAGGGATCCCCTTGCCTTTCCCCCTTCAGTTGCATGAATGTTGCATCATCTTTCCCTTGCTCCTGGTCAGCCTAGCCTCAGGACTAGGTAGATACTTCAAAAATGCTCCAAATAAACTTTCTAATAACCCCATCATACCCAGGACTTTCAGCTTTAGGCATTTCTGGCTGATCTTACATTTTCATTGCTCTTACCTAGTATGAGTTCACTTTGCCTTTATTTTACTCATTTCTCAGGATTTTTGCCTCTGGTCTTTTGTCAGCTCTGGTGGACTCACAAATCTGTGTCTCCATTCCCATCTCTCTGCTGTGTCTTAGACCCTGTCTACATCCAGTTGACACTGAAAGCATGGCCGATCAAAGTCGGAGCTGTTCCTTCACACCCTGTTCCTGTTTCCCTGGCTAGTTTTACTCTCTGTGTTATTATGTTATTCAGCTATTGGGAATCATCCTTAGAGATTGCCTTCCTCACTGTCTCCAAGTGTTTGATTTACCAAATGCTACTAGTCAAAATAGACCAGAAAAAGGAATGCCGGGACTCAGGAAGTGGCTCGGCTGTTGAGAGCTCTCGCTGCTCTTATAGAGGACCTAGGTTTGGTTTCCAGCACCCACATGGTGGCTCACTACCATGTGTGTAATTCCAGTTCCAGGGACTCTGAGGCCATCTTCTGACCTCCTTAGACACTGAGAACTCATGCGGGCAAAACACCTACACATAAAAATAAATCTTTTTTTTTTTAAGAAAAAGAAAAGATAGCATTGAAAACACCACTGAGGGGACTCCGTAAGAATGGTTTTGTTCCCTTTCGTGTCCACCCTTTGGATGATTTTGTTATTTTAGGCAGTGCTAGGGCTCAAAGGCAGGCATCTCCGCTTGCTAAGCATATGCTCTGTGCCTGACAGCCCAAGAAAAGCATCAGGAATAAGGAAGGATCAAGTTTACTGATAAAGAGTCTAATCCATTAAGAAGACAGACTAATTCTAAATGGATTAGTACCTAATAACAAGCCTTTAAAGTGTATGAAGCAAAAACATTGAAACTAAAATCAATTCTACAATTATATCTGAGATTTAAAAACCTATGTCAATAATTTGTATTATATATGTGTGTGTGTACCTGTGTGTCTGTCTCTCTCCCTGTGCCATGTGTCTGTCCCCCCCCCCCCCCCCCCATGTGTGTTGGTTCTCTCCTTCCACCATGTGGGTTCCAGGGATTGAACATAAGACAACCAAGCTTGCCAGCAACCATTACCTATTGGACCATCTCACCCAACCAATAACTTTTTCTTTCTTTTTTTTTTTTTTCCTCGAGCTGAGGATCGAACCCAGGGCCTTGCCCTTGATAGGCAAATGCTCTACTACTGAGCTAAATCCCTAACCCTAAATGTTTTTCCAGCATTTGGGATCTGAGGCAGGCAGATTTCTATGTATTCAAGGCCAGCCTGGTCTACAAAGCAAGTTCCAGGACAGCCAGAGCTGTTACATAGAGAAATCCATCTTAAAAAACCAAAAAAGAAAAAAAAAAAAAAATCAGGAAATTAGCCAGCATAGTGGTACATACCTTTAATCCCAGCACTTAGGAGGTAGAGACAGGTGGGTCTCTATGAATGCAAGACCAACCTAGTCTCCACAATGAGCTTCAGGTGAGCCAAGGCTACATAGAGACCTTATCTAAAAGATAATAATAATAATAATAAATAATGAGGAGGAGTAGAAGAAGAAGGAGGAGAAAAAGAAATTGAATTTTGAACAGGTCCTTCAATTGCAGCTTCCTGTCCATCAGCTCGTCAGCTCGTCAGCTTGAGTGCCTGTCTCCTCACTGGCGGCTTTTTCAGAACTTCCACCTGCACCATGAAACACTATGAGTTTTCTCAACTCAAACCTAGGCTTTAGCATTTTTACTTACCTAAGGAAGACATTGTGAAGAGGTACATGACTATATGAGAGATCCACCTACCGCTGTCTCCTAGACCTTTTGATACCAGAGTGATCAGCAAGAAAGGAGCTAGGGGCCTTCAAGCGACAGCAACGCAAGATGGCAGCCACCACAGGCTCGGGAGTAAAAGTCCCTCGAAATTTCCGACTGTTGGAAGAGCTGGAAGAAGGCCAGAAAGGAGTAGGTGACGGCACAGTTAGCTGGGGTCTAGAGGACAATGAAGACATGACACTTACAAGATGGACAGGGATGATAATTGGGCCTCCAAGAACAATTTATGAAAACCGAATATACAGCCTTAAAATAGAATGTAGGCCTAAATACCCAGAAGCACCCCCATCTGTAAGATTTGTAACAAAAGTCAATATGAGTGGTGTGAGCAGTTCAAATGAGGTGGTGGACCCAAGGGCCACGGCAGTGCTGGCCAAGCGGCAGAATTCCCACAGCATCAAAGTCATCCTGCAGGAGCTTCGGCGCTTGATGATGTCAAAAGAGAACATGAAGCTACCACAGCCACCAGAAGGACAGTGTTACAGCAATTAGTCACCAAGGCCCCATTCTCCCCTCCCCAGTCCACTCTAAGTCTTCATTTTCCACAGTAGTGAATTTTCTAGATTCATCTTGTAGACCTCAAAGTACTGGAGAGAAAGCTCCACTGAGACTCCATCTGGAACACTGCTCTGATACTAATTTCTTGTCCATTTGAAATACATAGGCTGTGCTGTGTAACATCTTCTGGTGAGTGTAACCGCTGGCTGCCTAGTTGAACTTCTGGGATCAAGAAGGTGTGTTGAAATCGGTTTCCTTTGGGAGCAGTGGGCACAGCTAACGTAACTGTGAACAGAAACGTCACACAATCACCTGCTGCTGACACATGGCCTGGGTCTGCCTTTGCCCACCCCGCCCTCCTGCCACAGCTGTGTGGTGGCCCTTAGAATAGATGGGAAGGCTTCAGGTAGCAGCTGTGGGACCACTGCTGGGCTTGGGGGTGTTTGGCCGCACCCCTGCTTTCTTAAGTCTTAAGTGATGCCCCATCCAAGCCATCATCCCCCCCAATCCTCCACTCCCACCCTTGGCCAAAGCTTAGATTGTAACCCTCCCCTTCCTCAGAAATTGGCTGTGGGTGAGGAATTCAGGGCTTCCCGTCTCCCCACCTTTATCAAGGGGTGCTGCTTTCCACTCCTCCTCAATTCCCTTGTTGCCCATCACCACCCAACACCTGCTGTGGCCAGAAGCCATCAGATGAGGTTGGAAGAGCCTGGCCTCCCTCACTTAGCTCTGGACCACACGTTCACTTGCTACCAGCCCGGGAATGGGGTGCCAGGTCCTCAGCCTTGCTGCCACCATCAGCTGATGCACTTTGAGCTCAGGTCTCAAGGTGAACAGAGCAGTCACGGGGCCACAAACCTGCCAGTGCTCAGGGGCCTTGGTGGTGACGCCTAGAGACAGGCCATGTAGAGAGGCCGAGCGCACAGGTTTCTGAGTCGGTTCCTTTTCTCATAATTGCTTTGCTTTTACACACTGAAGAGGTTTGGACAGGGCTCCCTGGCCATCCATCAGGTCTATGTGGAGCCCGACAGCTGAACAGAGTCCCTGACCCTGCAGACTCAGGTTTCAGTATTTGCTGCTTCTCAGACCCTCGGCCAGGACCTGGAGGAGCTCTGTGTCATGAGATTTTAGATCAGTGGGCCTGGCCTCCTGGCTCATCGCCATGTTCCCCACTCTGTTCAGGACCACTAAATGTTGAAATGTGGATGCATACCGAAATAAAGGCAATTTGTTGTGTTGCAAAGGGTAAAAAAAAAAAAAAAAAGAAAGAAAGAAAAGAAAAGAAAAGAAAGGAGCTAGGAAGAAAGTGGTTGATCCATTTTTAAAGAGAGATTGGTATGATGTGAAAGTTCCAGCAATGCTCAATATTAGAAACATTAGAAAATATTAGTCACAAGGACTCAAGAGTCATGTGTTTGAAGTGAGCCTTGCTGGTGTACAGAATGGCAAAGTTGCATTTAGAAAATTCAAGCTAATTACTGAGGATGTTCTGGACAAAAACTGACTAACTTCAGTGGCATATATCTTATGTGGGAAAAAATGTGTTCCGTGACGAGATGCTGCCAGGTATACTAGGGAGGCAGGGGCAGGTGGGTCTCTGAGTTTGAGGCCAACATCATCTATAGAGCAAGTTCCAGGACAGCTGGGGCTACACAGGGAAAACCTGTCTCAAAAAAACAAAAACAAATGAACAAACAAACAAATCCAACTCCTAACACAGAAACCTCTCCCCCAACCCCATAAAGTTTTATGTCCTAAGTGAGTGTCTCAGTCACTTATTGCAGTGAAGAGACACCATGATCAAGGCAATATACAGGAGAAGAGTTCATTGGGGCTTATGGTTTCAGAGTGTTGTGGGATATTTGTACACTGGGTGAAAATGTGTTGTTGTGATTGGTGTAATTAAAAGCTGAATGGTCAATCACTAGGCAGGAGGTATAGGTGGACTTCCAGGCAGAGAGAGAAGAAGTAGGAGAGGAATCTAGGTGCTAAAGAGATGCCTTGGGAACTCTAAAGAAGTCAGACATACAGTACAGATCAGAGGTAACTGAGCCACACAACAAAAGGTAAATTAAAATAAATGGGTTATTTTAAGTTGTAAGAGCTAGTGGGACAAGCCTAAGCTAAGGGAGAGCTTTCATAGTTACTAATAAGTCTCCATGTCATTATTTGTGAGCTGGAGGCCCAAAGAAAAGTCCATCTACACAGAGGGTTAGAGTCCATGAATATCATGGCAACAGGCAGGCATGGTGCTAAAGCAATATCTGTGCTCACATCCTGATCTACAGGCACAAGGCAGACAGCTAACTGGGAATGGCATGGGCTTTTGAAACCTCAAAACCCACCCCCAGTGACACACTTGCTCCCTCCAACAAGGCCACACCTCCTAATCCTTCCCAAACAGCTTTATCAATTGCGGGGGGGTGGAGGGGTGGGGGGCAAGTATTCAAATACATGAGCCTATGGGACCGTTCTCATCCAAGCCTCCACTGGGGTCGTGGTGGTGAATGCTTCTAATCCCAGAGATGGGTGGAGCTCTTGAGTTCCAAGTCAAACAGGGGTATATAGTAAGACCCTGTCTAAAATAAATAAATAATAAAATAACCAAAAAATAAAAACAATAAAGTATGGCCCCCATACAGGGGTGGCTTAAAATACATACACATGCAGTAGAAACAATGTCTACAAGAAAACAGAGAAGCCTATAATCCCAGCACTCAGGAGGCAGAAGCAGGCGGATCTCTGTGAGTTTGAGTCCAGCCTGGGCTTCAGAACGAGATCCAGGACAAGCACCAAAACTACACAGAGAAACCCTGTCTCGAAAAACCAAAAAAAAAAAAAAAGAAAAAAAGAAAAAAGAAAAGAAAAGAAAATAGAGAGGATACTCCTACTAGACAAAGGTTTTAACTAGCATAGATAATAGAAACCATGTCTAAATTAACCAAAGCTAAGATCGAAACTAACTCATGGACAACGGCGATGGCTCACTGCATAAAGGCACTTGCCAGCAAGTCTGATTACCTCAGTTCAATCCCAGGGGTCAAACTGATAGGAGAGAACTCCTGCATGTTCTCCTCTGCACGCACATGCTGTGGCATTCCCACATGCACACACAAATAAATGTAATTTTTAAAAAAATGTTAATCAGGGATGGAGAGATGTCTCAGCAGGTTAAGTCTCTTGTTGCCAAGCCTGACTACCTTAGTTTGATCCTCCAAATCAACATGGTGAAAGAAGAGAACCAATCCCACATGTGTCCTCTGACTTCCACATGGGTCCGTGGTACACTGGTACACACACACAGGGGTGGATGGGCAGGTGATTGGAGAGATGACTCAGCATTTTGGAACTTGTTGGTCTTGCAGCCAGGTTTGTTTCTTGGCATCCACATGGTGGCTCATGACCATCCTTAACTCTAGTTCCAATGAATCTGACATCCTCTTCTGAGGTACAAGACACACATGATATACATACATACATGCAAGCAAAAGCTAATCTAATATTTTAAATAATTTTAATCTAAAATTTTAAATAATTTTAATTTAAATTTTAAATAATTTTAAAATGAAAACTTCCTAGAGATCCTTTAGAAAACATAACAGAAGAAATAAAAGCACAAGTTAGAGATAAAAAGTAACCAGGCTTCAATAATAACAAAAAGTAACCAGGCTTCAATAATAACAAAAAGTAACCAGGCTTCAGTAATAACAAAAAGTAACATGACTTCAATGATAACAAAAACTAACATGGATTCAATGATAATAAAAAGTAACTTGGTTTCAATGATAACAAGAAGTAACATGGTTTGGGTTTCAACAATAACAAAAAGTAACTTGGTTTCAATGATAACAAAAGTAATATGGTTTTGGTTTCAATGATAATGAAAAGTAACATGGCTTCAATGCATAAAGGGTTGTGAGCTCTCCATATTTTTATACCTAAGAATAGGTGTTGTAAAAAAAAAATGGGTGCTGTGATATTATACAATAATCTATTTTGAATTAATGATTAATGTAGACTTCTCCTGTTCTTTAAGTGAAAATCTCCTACATTCCAATTACAGAATCATACATATATGTCTATAGCACTCATATTTAACTACAAGTTATAAAATTACTTTTGTCTTTCTGTTCTTATAAAAGATATTTTGATGATGTAAGAAAAAACTAAAAGATAAGTATAAAAAGAATTTAAGGTGTTGCTCAACTCACCTTACTCAATGACACGTGTTCTGCACTTTGTTTTCCACCTCCAAATCCTGAGAAATATTTCCAGATAGCCTAACATCTCTCAGTAAAAATAGCCCAGGTTGTCATAGTGATGTAGTTCTCTCCCACCCCACCCCCAACACACACACACACACACACACACACACACACACACACACACAGCTTTACAGTCTGGCTCAGGAACTTTCCAGTTCTGTTAGAGGCTGGGTCTCACTATATTGCCAGATTATCTTCAACTACCTGCAAATTCCAGGTCGGCCCAAATTTGCAATCCTCCTGCCTCTAAGTGTGCGCCACAATGACCTCAAACTCACTACATAGCTGAAAATGACCCTGAACTCTTGATCTTCCTATTACCACCTCCCAGTTGCTGGGATTACAGGTGTATTCAAACACATCCAGTTTAAAATTTGACCCTTCAGAGTTTTTCCATTCACTGTGTGACTTAGACTAAGAAGTGTATATATTTGGTCCTTGTACTTGTTTTATAGTATACATTATGATTTAATAATATGAAAATTGAGCACGGTTTTAGTACCCTTCTCTGGTAGATAGATGTTGAAACTTGGGAATTTCTTACATGTTAAATATCCTTTTTTCTGTGATAACAGCGTAATTTATGTCTGGAGGCTTGGGCATGGGGAACCTGAGTAGCCAGGGATAGTTAGCACTTTTAGGCCACACTCAAAGCTCAGGTGAGGTCAATTATGTAAGGAAGTCTTCCTTCTCAAGAATTTTCTCGGAGGGTGAGGGCCCAGGCAAAGTCTAACCCCTCCTAGGGTCCCAATGACAAACTTTATTTTGATTCCACCAATGGTTCACTGAGAGTACTTACTTATGGGGTTACGGAGTGCAGCATGAAATACCCAGCAGCAACTGCACTAAAGTGGTCACCAGCAGGGATAAAAGCTTTCAATGGACGGCCACATGGATGCAGCTCCCCTCCCTTCTCTCTGGTCTATATACTCTGGCCTCACCCTGAGGCACAATTGCACACAACTGTTTGCCTCTCCCATCTTCCTTCTGTAATGGAAGTCAGCAGTCACAAGCCCAGCTATGAAGATCTTTTACAAGCAGGCACAGCTGAACTAACAAAGATGGTGGGTGTTTGGCTCAGAGGATAGTGGTGTACAGCATCTCCATTAACAAAAACAAAACCCAAAAAAGAGGGAGGACTGGTTGAAGAGCTTCTAGATTGCTGAGTACAGGTGGGTCTTTGGACAGGCACAGGCAGGAGAACATGTACGAGCCAGTATTCCCATACTGAAATTAATCTTCATATAAAAGCCCAGATTGCTGATCAGAATAAATATAATTTCATATGTACAATATTCTTGGGGTTTTTTTTGAGACAATGACTCACTATGTAGACCAGACTGGCCTTGAATTCACAGAGATCTGCCTACCTTTGCCTCTCAAGGGATGGGATCAAAGATATGCACCACCATGCCCAGCTTAAATTCTCTATATATCATATTATATATTAATACATTATATATAATATAATATATATAATATGTATCATGACTGGAGTATCTGTGTTAGGAGCTAGGTGTGGAGTCACAAACTGTAATCCTAGCGTTAGGGAGATGGAGGTAAGATATAGATAATAAGTTCAAGGCCAACCTAGGCTCCATAATGAGTTCTGAGCTGAAGAGCAAACTCTTTTCTCAAAAACCAAAGGGAAGAAAGGAAGAAAGGAAAGAGGAAGGAAGTACATTCTGTTAGAACTAGAAATGAAATCACTCTATCACAGCAGGAATTTCCACCCCTCCTAGGGCATGGACAACCAATGTGGAGAGCAAGTTGAGAGTGTATCAGGAACATACATTTGTATTCCATATCCTTGATAAGGATATCCATATCCTTTGGGAATGTACAAAGAAACACCACAAGTATGGGTACTATTTCTAAAAGTATTGATGACAATAGCAAAAACAAAAGCTGAGAACACTACAAATACATAAGTACAAAATAATGAATAATCTATTGTGTTTAGAATGTTATATACTGAAAAATAAGCCAGTATAAGCATTTTTACAAAAACTTTCATTATTATTTATTTTTGGTTTTTTGAGACAGGGCTAGGATTAAAGGTATGTGCCACCACCACACAGCTAAAACTTTTTTTTTTAGATGTATATATTTATTATGTATACAGTGTTTTGTATGTATGCTGGCACACCAGAAGAGAGCACAAGATCCCATTATAGATGGTTGTGAGCCACCATGTGGTTGCTGGGAATTGAACTCAGGACCTCTGGAAGAGCTACCAGTGCTATTAACCTCTGAGCCATCTCTCCAGTCCCCTAAAACTCTTTTTATTATCTTTAACTATATGTCTGTCTGTCTATGTGTTGTTACCCACAAAATATATGCTGTTAGTGCCCTTGGTAGCCACAGGCATTGGGTCCACTAGAGCTGGAATTTCAGACATCTGTGAGCTGCCCAATATGGATGTTGGGAACTGGACAAAAAGCATTTCTAACTACTGAGCCATCTCTCCAGCCCCTTATTTTATTTTATGTTGTCTTTTGAAGTGCTGGGGTTGAGCCCAGGGCCTTGAGCATACTAGCCAAGCATCCTACCATTGAACTACATCCCTAGCTCTAGTGTGGTTAAATCTTAAAATATAGTATTGAGAGTGCAAAGTAAATTGAAGAAAGATACATGATGTGATATTTTTATAGCTTTAACGTATAAAATCACTATACATTGTTTAAAATGTCCACTGATACACATGGGAGGGGAGGCCCTGGGACTTGATTGAAGCTGCAGGCCTGGCTTGTTCCTAGAGAAGCCGAGGGCTTCAACTAGACTGTGATATCACTTTCCTGAGAGTAAGACTAATCAACAGATCTTGACTGCAAGGGCAGTTAGACTCCACTGGATTCTGCACAGATGAAGCCACACTTTCCGAGAAGATGGTCTAGACTGGTCAGCAAACCACAAGGCTGTGCCCCTGTGACAGCCCCACCCTCTACAACACTTCAGGCAAAGGAGACTGGTCCTTCCCAACGTGCATGGAATTTCCTGTCACACCTGACTTAGCCGGGCCCCTTTCCTGCTCAGAAACTTGAAAACTACTTTTCAGGTAATTCTAAGTTCCCTGCTACGGCTCATAATTCAGATTTTGAGTACTACTTTCCTTTATGCTACATTTTGATAACTATTTCTAGAATTATTTTTATTTTTTATTTCTTAGAGAGGATCCCAGGTATCTCTGGCTAGCCTTGAATGCCTTATGTAACTTTGAACATCTGTGCAGAACGCTGTGCATGCTAGGCAAGCAGTCTATCAACTTGGCTGCAACCCTGGCCCCATCTCTTCTATTTCTAGTCATGGAATCTCAGTGTGGTTCTCTGTAGCACTGTCATGTTCTGAAAGGTGTCTTCACTACTGATGTGGTCCTCAGGAGGGACACTGAATTCATTCCTGTTCCACTCAGAGCCTTCTTCCAGCTCCAGATCAGCCTGACAATTCTAGAACAACAGACCTTGATCTTAGTTGTTGGGTTTTCAGGTTTCAGAGAGTGTCCAGACTCCAAAATACTTCATTTCTTTAAAAAAAAAAAATGTTTGAGAATGTCATTTGTGCATATATTGATCCAATCCATCCGCTCTGTCCCCTTCCCTCCAATTCCTCCACTATTCTCTTCTGATTTCATGCCTTTTTCTTTTAAACCCTCCAAGTCAACTTAGTGCTGCATGCATGAGGGTATGGCCATGTACTGAAGTATGAGGATGCATCCCTGAAGAAAACTCACTTTCAGCCAGGCGGTGGTGGCATACGCCTTTAATCCCAGCACTCAGGAAGCAGAGCCAGGCGGATCTCTGTGAGTTTGAGGCCAGCCTGGTCTACAGAGCAATATCCAGGACAGGCACCAAAACTATACAGAGAAACCCTGTCTCAAAAAACAAAACAAAAAAGAAAACTCACTTTCCCCTCTTCTGACAGCCATCAGTTGCCAATGTCATTTGCTTATCTCAAAGTGGTGCATTTTTCTTTTTGCAATTTAACTTTTATTTTATGTGCATTGGTGTGAAGGTGTCAGATCTGCTGGAGCAGAAAGTTGTGAGCTGCCATGTGGGTGCTGGGAATTGAACCCGGTCCTTTGGAAGAGCAGCCAGTGCTCTCAACCGCTGACTCACCTCTCCAGCCCCAGGTGCATTTCGTCTTTACACAAGCCAGAGGAGCCAGGGCATACTGGAGGAGATACTCTGGTGATTGGGAGGTCTCCTGTAATTCTGGTCCAGTTAATTACCCAGTCAGTGATATTTTGTCTGCCATATGTTGTTGTATTCAGCAGAGTACTAGGTTGAATAATTTTGAAAATAATGAGTCATAACCATTGCTCACAAGTTACTTAAAATGTCATTATGGAACAAGGCATATAGGAAACTACTGGTCAAATTTAGTAAACAACAAAATTGTGACTACCCTTAGAAAAATAGGGCCATATAGAGGGCTGGAGAGATAGCTTAGTGGTTAAGATCATCAGCTGCTCTTTCAGAGGACCCAGGTTCAATTCCCAGCACACACATGGCAACTCAAACTGACTGTAACCCTAGTTCTGGGGAATCTGACACCCTCTTATTAATGCACATAAAATAAGAAAAAAAAAGTTAAATAAGAAAAATTAAAAAAAAAAAAAAGAAAGAAAGAAAAGGAAGTTAGGTCATATAAAACAGAGGCAATCATTTGCAGATTCTGCCTTTGCGAACTGCCTAGTCCCCCAAACCTACCTATAGTGCACCAACCAATCCTTACAGCGTTTTTTACAGCTTTCTCCCAACAAGGAGCAGGGCAGATTGTAGTTGCTTGTTCCTAGGCAAGCCTGAGCAAGTACACTCTGCCCTCTTGAGTCTTCAGATCGTAAGGAAGTAACCTTTCCACGGCCTACTTAGTGCCACTTTTTCACACCTTACTGATTGGCTGTTAAAAATGGTCCCCAAGCACATTGCTGTGAGATTCTGAAGTGACAAAGGAAATGATGTAATATAGAGAGAAAATACGTGTACTAAGTAACCTTCATTTAGGTATGGGTTAGAATGCTGTTGGACCTGAGTTTAAAGATAATGAAGTAACTGTTTGGCTGGAATCTCCAGTTTACCCCTGCTTGATCCAGCCATTTGTCCCTCTCCAGACCCCGCCCTCCTCTCCAGACCCCGCCCTCATATCCAAACCCCGCCCTCCTCTCCAGACCCCGCCCTCATCTCCAAACCCCGCCCTCCTCTCCAGACCCCCGCCCTCATCTCCAAACCCCGCCCTCTCAGAAAAACCTGCTGAGTGGTGGCTCCTCCCCTGAGGCTGCCAGCTCCCCAAGTCCAAAGCTTATGATTGGGCACAAACCCAGTTTGTGGAGGACCCATCATTACCCCTACACACAGGGTATTTAAGCCCCCTCCTTTAGAATGGCCATGTGATTTCTCTCCTGGCCCCATACCTGCCCTAATCTCTAGGGGCTGTAGGACTCACCCAGGAGTTGCTTTGCTCAAATATACCTGGTCTTTTACTTTTTAATTTTGCTTGATCTGGCTTACTGCCTCAGCAGGGAAACCTATTATCAGGGTACAGAAAACCTATCAGCAACAAGGAACATGCATGATGAAAAATGTGATCAGAAGCCAAGTGTGGCTGTACATGCAATGCCCGTAACCCCAGCACTCAGACATCAGATGTGAGATGAGTTAAGGCCAGCTTGGATTACCTAGCAAGATTTTTGTCTCAGAACAGTCGAGTGTGTGCATGTGTGAAATCACAATCGACTTTCCTCATAATTCATTAATTCAGCATTCCTGGCATGTTTATGCAGTTTCACTACTGCAGATAAAGAGAATCAACTATATAATGAAAGTGAAGTATTTCTCAAAATTAACACAAGGAATAAACAAAAACCAAAACTTCCTAAGAAACTACTGCACAGGTCTACTAAAGAACCTTCACAAGCAGCAACCATGATTCCTGGTGCCCTCTGTCTTTGGCCTCCTTATGGCCTTCCTGTGTCCTCTCTCCATTTAAGGTACGTTTTCCAAGAACCCGGACCCCTGCACTAGATGTCACAGACACGGATAATCAACACACTAACATACAAATGGGTTCTCCTGTTATATCCTAAGTTAACGTGTAGCCCCACCTGCCCAAAGTTTCAGGAAACTTCCTGGGATTCTCGGAGTTGTAGTTCTTAAAGAAATTGCAAAGTCTCAGGGAAAGTGGCCTATGAGTTTTGTGCATAAAAGCCCCCACAACAGGTATCTCGGGGCCACTCAGCTGGAAAGTTCCAGGGAGTGGTCCTGACCAACTTCCATCTTGGTCAATATCTAAACTTTAGTAAAAGCTTCTTTTAAATATGGTCCGAAAATGGTGGAACTAGTTTTCTTCTCCGGCGAATCTTATGATTAATAATCTAAGGTGTGTTTCCACAAACTCAATTATAAAAACTTTAAGTCCGCAATTCTACGGGAACCCACTGAACAGTATTTCCTCAACGTGGACATCTGCCTTTTGGATCTACCCAAGCACGTTGAGAGAGAGAGAGAGACAGAGAGCGAGACAGAGAGAGACAGAGACAGAGAGACAGACAGAGACAGACAGAGAAAAGAAAACACAGCAAGTCTCATTCAGCACCAGCTCAGAAGGCTTAATAAGCCATAGGGCACTAGCTTTCTGCGTCTTTAAGAGGTGGTCCTAAGTGTTGCCCTACGCGGAAACGGCTACCAGCGCACGTTCTGCGCATGCCTGGAGTCGCGCAGCCGAAAGAATGGCCCCAGAAGGCAAGATGGCGACTCAGCTCGCGGCGAGACGCTCCTCCCAGCATGCCTAGCGGCCGGCCTGGAGACGAGGCCGACTGATGGGGATCCGGCGGGATCCTGTGAGCCGCCGGGGCTGAGGCGCAGCCGCGGGCCTGGGCGTTGGACGCTCGCAGAGTGCCAAGATGGAGACGTGGCGCTGTGTGAGGAGGGGCTACGGCCGCTGTGTGGCGGGGCGAGGCCGGTCAGTCGAAGGCGGCGGGCGGGGGGAGGAGGAAGGGGCGGGCGGCCCGGGGCGGGGCGCGGGAGGAAGGCGGAGGAAGAGGGTCCGCGGCGGGGACGCGCCCGGCGCGCTGCGCCGAGGGAGAGGTAACGCGCGGGCGGCTGGCCTGGCGGGCGGCGGCCGCCGGGGTCCTGCTGGCCTCGCACGGCCTCCACGCTCGCCGCCGCCCGCGCGCGAGGCCTAGCCTGGCGGGAGGCTGCGCGCGCCGGGGGGGCTGGGCCAGTGCCCTCTGCTCGCCAACTTCGGTCAGGCGGAGGCCAACTTTCCTCGGCACCCTATAGTTCTCGCTCCGTCCTGGGTCTTTTTCTTTGAATGCTCCCATTGAGAGTCGGGCGTGAGAGCTCTCGCCTGCAGTCTCAACACCCAGGAGGCTGAGGCAGGTGGATAGCCATGATGTTGAGGCTGGCCTGGATTAGAGTGAAACGCCGCCTCCAAAAAGAAAAGAAAAGAATAACTCACTTGAAATTTTAAAGAGCCACAGTACATGGTGCCTCTATTAATGTAGTGCCCACCGAATCTTAGATTGGATGCACTGATTGTGTTTTTCTCTAATAAACTTTAAAGATTTGGATGTTAAGATCCCGAAGGTTTGTATAACCTTTAAAACCGTCTGGCGTACCACGCGTGGGAAATAGCACAGTAGCATTACATAAACGGTTAGGATCTGCTAACTCCATGCCTTCTTCCTTTGGCAGTTCAGTTCAGCAGTGTTCCTGAGTACCAGCAGTGTGCCTGGCATCGTGCTAGGCAGTCTGTTGGGTAGAGACCGGGCATAAAGTGCCCCTCAAAAAAGGTAGCTGCCAGTCCAAAGAATAAATGTCACAGTGCAGGTGGCAGTATAGTCACATATCAAGATAGAAAACAACAGCCCCAGCACTGGAGAGGTTGAAGCAGGAGGTTTAAGAGTTCAAGGCCAGCCTGTCCTGCATGGTACCCTATCTAAAAAAGAAAAAAGAAATTGTGAAGGGGTTTTTGTTTGTTTTGTTTCGTGTTAGGAGACAACAGGGTTTCTCTATGTAGCCCTGGCTGTCCTGGAACTCTTTCTGTAGACCAGGCTGGTCTTGAACTCAGAGATCCACCAGCCTCTACCTTCTAAGTACTGAGACTAAAGGTGTGCACCACCAGGCCTGGCTCAAAAAATTCTTTTTGAATTTTAAAAATAAAACGGCCTAGTGTTGAAATCCCTTTGGATAACTTTCTCAGTCAATGGCAAGCTAGTGCCCATGTTGTGCCTTTAAAGATTTACATCAGTTTGATCTAGAGAGCGGATTGAGACTATTAAGTTTCAAATATATAATAAAAGCTAAATATTTTCAAATAAAAAATACCAAGTAATAAGGAAATGCAACTTACGCAAAATTCCATTAGTGATAGTAGATGTTGATACAGGGATCCCAGGGAATGGAGTTCTCTGAATCCTAACGTTTTGTTAGAGAATGCAGTGAGGAGTCAATGTGTAAGGTTCAGTGCTTTTTCTTTTTCTTCCTTTTTTTTTTTTTTTTTTGTGGTTTTTCGAGACTGGGTTTCTCTGTAGT
Source organism: Onychomys torridus (assembly GCF_903995425.1). Lineage (NCBI taxonomy): Eukaryota > Metazoa > Chordata > Mammalia > Rodentia > Cricetidae > Onychomys > Onychomys torridus. The sequence goes on along the minus strand of NC_050453.1, from coordinate 4,624,019 downwards.
TTTTGGTGCCTGTCCTGTATCTCGCTCTGTAGACCAGGCTGGCCTCAAACTCACAGAGATCCATCCACCTGGCTCTGCCTCCCGAGTGCTGGGAGTAAAGGCGTGCACCACCACCACCACCACTACCACCTGGCAGGTTCAGTGCTTTTTGAGAACTCAGTTGAGAGCAGCATGTCTATTAAGCATAAGCTTGGGAAGCTGGGAAGATGGCTCAGTTGGTTAAGTGTTTGCTGTACAGCACAAGGACCTAAGTTGGAACTCCCAGGATCCATGTAACAGGTGGAAATGGTGTCATGTGGTGTTGATAACCCCAGTGTTGGGGCGGCAGGAACAGGATCCCAGAGCTTGCTGAGCTGGTAGTCTAGACAACTCAATAGTTCCAGCTCCCAAGTTCAATAAGAGATCTTGTCTCAAAATATAAGGTCGAGAACAATAGAGAAAGATGTCTGATGTGAACCTCTGGGTTGTATATACACAAACACATGCACCTTCACACACAGGAAATAATCTTAGTGTGCTTTGCTTAAATTGATACCATTGAGTTTGGAGTATAGATGGATTCCTGGTAAATAGTCCTTATGCTCTTTAATTTCCCCAAGGACTGTATGCTTAAGAATGAGGAAAGAATGGAAAAGCATGTTCCCCACCCATTGGTTAGTAAGGGTAGTAGCTTTGTCAGAAACCTTTCACGGATTTTTATATTTTAGCTTTACCAGTATTTGGGAAGACTTTAACTTCGGTATAAAAATAATGTTCCAAAACATGTTTTTACTCTAAACTGAAGCTGGAAGGGGACACACTTTTTCTTACATTCTAATATGTTTGTCATATTTAACTGTTATGTTTGCTATAGGTTTTATTTGTTGAGTTTTTGGTGCTAGAAATCTGAATACTAATTTGTTAGTGGATTAACTTCTCAATTTTATTGTAGATGAACTTTTTGGGGCATATGTGGTGTCTTGGGAACCTAACTGGTATTTTCTTGTTGAGTATTTAGAATACCATCCATGGTTGTTTAGGGGAGAACATTGAAATGTTGGTGCTGATAGTTAACTATGGGTGCTTTTCCTTCATCCTTATGTACACTTTTGTCTCTGTGAGAGGGTCAGGTCCTCTGGAACTGGAGATAAAGGCAGGTGTGCGCTGCTTAGTGGGTATTGGGAATTGAACCCCGGGTCCTCTAGAAGAGCAGCCAGTGCTCTTAACTGCTGAGCCACCTCTCTAGCCTGAGTTCTGCGCCTCCCCTCCTCCCCCCACTTGAGACAGGGTTTCTCTGTGTAGCCCTTTCCGTTCTGGAACTTGCTCTGTAGAACAGGCTGGCCTGAAGCTCAGAGATCCACCTGCCTCTGCCTCCCAAGTGCTGGGATTAAAGGAGTGTGCCATTACCGACTGACCATCCTTCATAGATTTAGAAATAAATTTAAATATGCGATGACATCTCACCTGGAGAAAATAGTATGGATTTGTATACTATAGCTGAACAAAAGGTAGCACCTCAAGGAGTGTCTTTATTTTTTCCAGGTACTCCATGTTTCCCTATCCTCTGAAGAGTTTGGGTCGAGACTGGACCTTACCGTGGGAGGATCTGCAGAGGTATTGCTGGAACAGACACATTTCCAGTTGTCTGAGGTGGCCTGGACATTACTCACGTTCGCCATACCCATATTTCAGTAGCAGGCATTTCTCACTGAACTGTAGACCACCTCTTCTGTTTGAATCTGGAACTCAGTTTCAGTACTGTAATTGGAGACCTGACCATCTGAGCAACACATCCTTGATCCGGCTCTCCAGTTATATCATGAACTCTGACAGAGATGAGCCCTCATCCAAACGAAGAAAACACCATGGTAAAGGAATTGTTTATCTTGGTAAAGGGACAGATGTAATGACAGACTCAGTTGAAACAATCGTATCTAACCCTGAAGCTGTCTGTCCTCCATATTCTAGTGATGTTAGTGTTTATTTTCAACTAACTGTCTCTCTCTATAATTGTAGAAAAGAACTATAAGACTATATAAGTAGACTATTATCAGTAGGTTTATATAGTTTATGTAAGTACTTAAGTAGACTATATAAGAATATAGAATAGATAATTATTCTACTGATTGAATAACAATAGAGAACAGAAGGAGTCAAAAACATAAAGTTTAACAACCGCTTTCATATCCAGCAGTTTTTGAAAAGAGCCTTTGGTGTCTTGGAGATGAGGTTGGCAGTAGAAATCACTGGTCTAAAAAAATTTAACTTTTTTTTTTTAAGAGCAAAATTCTCAAGGGAAAATTTTAATCCAGAAAAGTTTGAGATTGTGCATTTCAACTTTTTTAAAAAATTTTATAATTTAGTTTAAAACAATTTAATTTTGTGTTTTCATTTTAATAGTAACTTTAAATATATAATATAAAAATTATTTTATTAGAAATAATCATAAATAAAATGTTACAGGATAAGATTTTAGCTTGGTAAATCTGTATTTCCCAAATTAGAGTCTATAAATAGCTTACAAATATGTTTTTCTTCTTTTTGAACCCAGCACCTTATACTTGTCCTGCACTGAGCTATATGCCCAGTCCTAGAGAGACTCAGAGAATCAGAATGATTACCTTTTAGAAAGGGGGCCATAACGTAGTCAACTTTGTGGAACTCTTCAACAGTGTACTGACTCGGTCTGCTTTTCTCATGCTGTTTTTACCTCTAGACAGCTCATGTACTCCCACCCCATGTAACCCAGTGCACACTGAGGTATGTAAGAGCCCGGGATTGCCTTCTTACTGACCTGTAGAGGAGGCTGTGTGGGAGTTGGTGTGGAGGGAGCTGACAGACGTGGGAGAACCGACAGTGAACTTTTAGGGTTCAGGCTCCTTGTTCTTGATTATCAGAAAGTTCTCTGGAGGATTCACTGGGGTCCCAAGGCAGAACTGATTAGTTGCTACAGTTACAAAGAACTAGTTCAAATAAACAAACACATATAAGTAGACACTAAGTCCTTGGCCGTGGAAATCTATGTAATATGTAATTATAGCATATGGAGGTAAGTAGTCCTATGAGATACTGAAACCAGGGTCCTCAGTTATTTTTTACTTATGTATTGTTGTTCATTGGGCCAACTCACACTCCTTTCTTGCAACCTTTTGGTAATTCTGTGCACTCTCAGATCGAATTTTGACATGCACCATAAGTATGATAAAGTTTAAGAAGCATTCCATACCCTCATGTATGCTCTGCCACTGTGGCATGAGCTTAGAAAGGTCACCTAACCTCTGCTCCTTGGTTTTCTAGTGTAATAAATAACATCTATTTTAAATGTCTGTTAAAGACAAAATGAGGTATGTCTACATGCCTAACATACTATGAGTTTCATAGAGACTACTCAGAAAATTGGATGGGGAATTACATTTATATACTGGTAATCTCTGAATGCTACCTGACTTTTTATCTGTCCATTCTTCCTAGGTGTTGAGAATAAGGAAAAAGCTCTTCGTTAAGCCATATATGTGACTTCCGATATTTCACTAATACATTTCAATCAAGAGAACAGCATTACTAATTTGCCTGTCACTTTAAAGTATTTGAAGGATATGTGTGACACAATTATGACTTTTTAATTAGGCACCCCAATACCTGCTCATGCCTATTGCTTCCTTTCTTTGATTCATCTCTCTTCTCTGCTGTGACCACCCTGTTCCTCCCGACATGGAAGGTATATAAGCTTTTGCAGTGTGAATTTGTTGTAAAGTATGTGACAGCCAGAGACTGTTCCTTGTGTCAATGGTTTTGAGGCAGTCCTCCATGGCACCTAGCATTTGCACACACTTGTGCCTGTTTAGTAAAACAAATGTGGTCAGGATGGCCTGTTCCCCTCAGCAGAGATTTGGTGGTCTTGACAGGAAGAGCAATGCCAGAGAGCTCCACAGGCTGTAGGAGTTCGAAACCACCGACTTAATCAAGTGTCCACGGTTCTGGTTATTAAGAAGTACCATCACAAAGTCATCACCAGGACCATAATAATCAAATCATGTATTTTCATGTCCACTCTATGTACATATTTTACAAGGAACAGCCATTGAGTGTTGTAGACTTTTATTTTTTCTGTTTCATCACACTAGTGACAGGGTCGTGCTGTAGTGGGAGTGAGAGCTTGCATGTCACATGATGGAGCCGTCCATCTTATGAAGACTTCAGTCTGTGTAAACCGTCATGAGACCCCAGGTCCTGTAACTGCCAGTGTATCTCTGTGGGGCTAGTACCATTAGTCTTCATTGGAAGCCTTTGGGGTAGGATTCTCCATGTTCAGTGCAGGATAGGGAAGGGCCAACTTTTCCCCTTACATGGGCATGAGGCTGCTTTGGGCAGAATTCTGTATTGTCAAAAAGATTTCTCTCTCTTTTGATTTTGTTTCTTTCCACCTTTTTCTGGAGCCCTTCCCTTAGCATCTTCATAACATCAGCTTCCTCACCCCATGCAGCCCTCACTAATCACACGCTTTTCCTCCGTCTGTCAAATGTCTACTCCTCCATGCAGCAGGCGGAGACTTAGACACTGGGGAGAGCACCCTGCTGTAATGAACTTCCCATAATGTACTTTTTGGCAGCTGCTATAGCATGTGGATATTCTGATTTGAAAACCTTGTCATTGTAGAAGACTATTTAAAACAAAACAGTATTTCCTTTTTACTCTGCATATAAGTTTATTGTTTTAATCTATTTTCTTTTTAGTTTGTTTTGGTTTGGTTTTGGAGACAGGGACTCACATTGTAGCTCAGGCTGGCCTCAAATTCTTGCCAATTCTCCTACCTTATCCTCCTGAGTGCTGGGATTACAAGTGTAAGCCTCATGCTCAGGTAACTTCAGTTAGAACTTTAGGCATTGTAGTCTAGTGAAATGAAAGCCTGTATGCAGGATACAGGAAGATAGTCTGTGGCTGAAAGCTGTCATTTACTCTTAGCATACTTGGCCAGCCATCTCCAAATCTATTCTTTTCTGGTTTAGTTTTCTCCTCATTGTTGAGTTTGTAGGTTGACTAAATGTTCCATCTTTTTTCATAGCTCCCATGACATTAAGCATATCCTCACTAATGTGACATAATGAGACAAGAAATCAAAGGTGAATTATTCACTTGCTATTTTTTGGCACTAGGCATTGAACCTACTTGTCAGATAAGTGCTCAACCACTGAGTAATTACCAGCCCTTGGATTTTTTGTTTGTTTTAATCTCACTACATGTAGCTCAAAATGTCTTTGAACATACCATGTTGGCCAGGCTAACCCTGATCTTTTGATCCTCCTATTTCAGCCTCCTGAGTGCTGGAACTATAGGTGTGTGCCACTAGACCTGGATATATGTGTGTATATATACACATATGCACCCTCAGAAATAATTTCTCAGTTGAGGAGTATCTGTAATTACAGAATCTCATATTTTTCTTTTGTTTTAAAAAAAAAAAAAAAGATTTATTTATTTATTATGTATGTAGTCTTTTGCCTACATGCCAGCAGAGGGCACCAGATTGAATTGAGATGGCTGTGAGCCACCATGTGTTTGCTGGGAATTGAACTCAGGACCTCTGGAAGAGCAGCCAGTGCTCCTACTCTCTGAGCCATCTCTCCAGCCATTATCTCATATTTTTCAATCCACTTCTTATTGCTTTTTCAAAGAATGCTATGTCTTTGCAGAGTGTGATCTATGGTGCATTCCTGGTGGTTATATGCAAGGCTCATTAACCAGCCTCTGCTGTTTGTCTAGAGCATTCTGTAACATCGTGTTAACTTTTGTCTTGGTATCCCTGTATTACAGGGCTCATTTTGTCATCTATAATTTGTAACAATTCATTATATTCATTCTGTCTGTACTTCCCCATTTTAATATTTTAGACGCTAAACACTGGTCCCACATATTGTCATTCTATACCATCCTCTATTCATGCATAAACCAGAATTCTGAACTAAGGTAACTGATGATCTTGATAGGGAATAAAATGTTCTGGGAAATCATCTCTGGAAAGCTGGCTTTGGTGAGTCTCATTGCATTAAAGAATGCTAAGCATGAGTGATGGAAGCCTTAAACAGAGTCAAATGGGAAAATGCAGCCTCCAGAAAGGTGTGCTAGGATTTCCTGCCTAGGCAGCCTACCTGATGACAGCTTGTCACTAGTCACTATTATATTGCTATTTCCAAGGGAAAACATTTTACTCATTAGCTGTGGGAGTTTTCTTAGTAAAGAAGTATTTGTGTACAGGAAACTATCTGGTCTCCTTTTGATTGATTCTTTCTGTTTTGTCCAATATATTTTAACAGGAACAATAAAAAGGAATTGGGAGTATTTATGTAGCCATAATAAAGAAAAAGTGAAGGATCTAGACGGCAAAAATGTTGACTCTGTGTGTGAGGACAATGAAGAGAAGTTTGACTTTTCAGTGATGTCTTACAATATACTCTCACAAGATTTACTGGAGGATAACTCCCACCTTTATAGACATTGCCGACGCCCAGTGTTACACTGGAGTTTTCGGTTTCCCAATATTCTGAAGGAGATCAAACATTTTGATGCAGATGTAAGTATGCAGAGCAATATCGGAGCTTTTCCTGTAAGGAGAGTGTGGTTGATTGTTTATTTCTAGGCCATCTTTTATTGCATGTTGTTCTCAAGGTGTGGCTTCCTTGTTATTAGTGCTGATTGAAATAATCACCTAGCTTTTCAAAAGAGCTGAAAGTTTTAAGTATTGGTCAACTTTGAGAATCACACTGGAAGCATTTTAAGTAAAATTAATGGACTTAAAATTTCAATAATTTGTGCAAAATTCATCTACATGGTAAAATGATAGCATTTAAAGAATGCAAATTGCTTTTTTGTTTAAGAAAGAACCTCTGTCTAAGACAGCTCACACTGGCTTCAAATTTCCTTTGTAGCATAAGATGACCTTGAACTCATGACTTTCCTGTCTTTCCCCATCAGGTGCCAAGTGCAGGCATGTGTCACCATGCCCAGCTAAAGAGACAGGGTTTTTTTTTGTTTTGTTTTGTTTTTGGCAGGAGGGATGCTGGAATGAAACCAGCCTCTTATGAAAGGACCCACAGAGCTGGAGAGATGGCTTAGTGGTTAAGAACACTAGCTGTTCTTCCAGAGGACCTGGGTTCAATTCCTAGCACCCACATGGGAGCTTACAGTCATCTGTATCTCCAGTTCTAGGGGATCTGACATCTTCTGGCCTCTGTGGGCACTACATGAACATAGTGCACAGAAATTCAGGCAAAGCATTCATACCTAAAATAAAAATAAAATCTCCAAAAAAGTTCTCTTTTAAAGAAAAGAAAAAGACCCAAGCCAGGTATGATGACATATGTCTATAATCTAGCACATGACTGAGACACAAGGATCACTCTGAGTTCAAGGCTGCTCTGGGTTATATAGTGACACCAAAAGCTTAGACATAATGAACATGGAAATTCAGGAAAAATAGCCTCACATATAAACAATAGAAAAAAGTTCTTTTAGGAGAGAGACCATTTTGAATGATAAAAGAAAAAACCATATGAGTATGGGCTATGGTTTTGAGGTATATTATAAGATGTTTAGAAACATATATCTTGTGATATAGAATATTTGAAAGCAATCATTTTTTTTCCAAAAAGTTAAAAAAAAAAATAAAATAAAATAAAAAGCTGAGCATTGTTGGTGCACACCTTTTATCCAAAGCACTTGGGAGACAGGCAGGCAGATGTGAGTTTAAGACCAGCCAAGTCTACAGAGTGAGTTTCAGGACAGCCAGGGATACACAAAGAAACCATGTCTTGAAAAAAAACAAACAAAAAATAAATAAAAGCATTAATTTATTCTAAAAATAAGAAAAGGTATATATGCCACTTTGATTTCCACACTGTCAGAGTTCAATAAAATTCATACTTGCATCTGTGTGCTTTAATGCAAATCACTGTTTTCTTCAAGGTGCTTTGTCTGCAGGAAGTCCAAGAAGATCACTATGGAGCAGAGATCAGGCCGAGTCTAGAATCACTGGGTACAGTGTAACCTTTATTTGCTTTGCCAGATTTACTCTTGCAGAGTTTTACATTATTAAAACATAATTTTTTTTTTAAACAAAAATGCATGACATATTTGGGTATAACTTTTATTCATTTATTTATTTATTTTTGTTTGTTTTTCAAGACAAGGTTTCTCTTTGTAACAGCCCTGGCTGTCCTGGAACTAGCTCTATAGACCAGGCTGGCCTCGAACTCACAGAGATCCACTTGGCTCTGCCTCCTGAGTGCTGGGATTAAAGGTGTGCGCCACCACCACCACCACCACCACCATCCCCCACCCCCTCAAACACCTCCCAGCCCTGGCCAGTGGCACACACCTTTAATCACAGCACTTGGGAGGCAGAGGCAGGTGGATCTCTGTGAGTTCAAGGCCAGCCTGGTCTACAGAACAAGATCCAGGACAGGCTCCAAAACTACACAGAGAAACCCTGTCTCAAAAAACAAAACAAACAAACAAACAAAAACAAAAAAACAAAAAAAAAAACACCAAAAAAAAAAGGTGTGTGCCACCACTGACCAGCTTTTTTTTTTTTTTTTTTAACTTTTTAAGATTTATTTATTTTTATGTGTGTATGTTTTGCCTGCATTCATAATATCCATGGGGGTCGGGGGTCAGGGGTCAGAAAGGGGTGTCAGATGTCCTGGAACTGGAGTTACAAGTGGTTATAAGCCACCATGTGGGTGGTGGGAACCAAACCTGGGTCTGCTGGAAGAGCAACAAGTGCTCTTAACCACTGAGCCATCCCCCCAGCTCTGGGGATAACTTTTAAATTTCATTTATTTATTATTTTATGTGTGTGAGTGTTTTTCTACATGTATGTCTATGTACCATGTTTGAATCTCAAGCCTTTGGAGACCAGAAAAGGGCGTTGGCTCCTGTGGAATTACAGTTACAAGCAGTTATGAGCCACCATGTAGGTGCTAGAACTAAACACAGGTCCTCTTCAAGAACAGCCAGTGCGCTGAGCCATCTCCAACCCTTTACAATAACTCCTAATTTTGAGAGTGTGATATTGAGGCATATCTGCTGGAAATTTCATGTTGATCTGATCTTAAAAGGGAGATGTTTCCAGGCATCACTCAGCTGCTGCACCTCTGCGGGTCTGTACTGCACAAGATCAGGGACTCAGCCTCCAGCAGTAGGTTTTACCATGGCCTAAGAGATACAAGAGAAAGCTTTGTTTGATGAAGGAGCTTCTAGAATTTGATATATAGACAGGAAATATGAAAACTGCCCACATGGCATTCATTCATTTAGCAGGTGTGCGTCTGAGTGCGTGCATATTCTTTATGCTGCTCTAGAAAGTAAACACAATGCCAGTCTCAGCAGCTGGCCTCCTCCTTTGTGGGATGTGAGTAAGTGAATGACAAGCAAGGAAAGCAGGAGGATTGGACAATGTGAAGTCTGAACAAAGATTTCAAAGGTTTGGAGGAGGTGAAGGTCAAGCTGTACCTACAGCATCCTAACCAGCAGAGTTAGCACAGGAAAGGCTCTAATGTTGACGTGGATTTGGGCAATGTGGTCCACAGAGAGTGAGATGGGGAAAAGAGGGGCAAAAAGGTCAGAATAAATTACTGTAAGGCCTTAGTGTCCTGGTCGTGATTGAGAGGGTGAAGTCTTCCAGTAAATAAACCTACCAGGCATACTGGCTTTGAGACAAGGTCTTGCTGTATGAGCCGGTTGGTTCAGACTAGTAATTCACCTGTCTCCTTCCAAATGCTTGCATTACAAGTGGGCGAGACTGCTCCCTGCTTGAAGTTAGACATAAGGTGTGTGGTATGGTGGCCTCATTGTAATCTCAGCACTTGGGATGCCAAGGCATTAAGGTCAGAAGTTCAAGGCCACTCTGAGCTATAGTAAGTTCAAGGATAGCCTGAGGTCCATAGTGAGTCCCTGTCTTAGAAGACCCTTTGGCTGGCAATGTGGATCTATGGTAGAGTGTCCGCTTTGCATGTATGAGACCCTGGGTTTGATCCCCAATACCTCTACCACCACCAAAAGAGAGAAAGAGGAAAAAGAAATAAGGTATTACAGAATTTATCTTCTTAAGTGCTGAAGTGAAAACACTCTTAGGTTAGCTGGGCCCATAGTCTCCTCTGACATCCCCATCTCTAGCCCTAAACTTTGGTGTTAACATGTACTAGCATCCTATGTTTTGACATGCAGTCTCTTTTCTAAATTCATTCCTTCTAGGCTATCACTGTGAGTATAAGATGAAGACAGGAAGGAAACCTGATGGCTGTGCCATTTGCTTCAAACATTCCAAATTTTCACTGCTGTCAGTGAACCCAGTAGAGTTCTGCCGCCGTGATATTCCTCTGTTGGACAGAGACAACATTGGACTAGTGTTACTCTTGCAACCCAAAATCGCACGTGCCGCCTCTCCCTCCCTCTGTGTAGCTAACACCCACCTGCTGTACAACCCACGGCGAGGTGACATAAAGCTGACCCAGCTGGCAATGCTGCTAGCAGAGATCTCCAGTGTGGCCCATCGGAAAGACGGTAGCTTCTGCCCCATCATCATGTGCGGTGACTTTAATTCGGTTCCTGGTTCTCCACTCTATAGTTTCATAAAGGAAGGAAAATTGAACTACGAAGGACTTGCAATTGGAAAGGCAAGTGCTGGCTTCATCTGGTAGAAAGTGGGTTTCAGCTGCTGTGCCAGAATGAGGGGAATTGTTGGAGTGAGGATGGTCATTGCATGGCTGTGTGGAATCTAATACCTCACTGAGCCAAGATGGCATGATTTCCTACAGATACCAACACATGGCTTCGTTTGCTTGGTTTGATTTTGTCTTCTCCACTTATGGAAGCCTTCTGTTTGAAGGAATTAGCTGGTAGAAAGGAAAGTGATGAGAGACAAGGATAACTTGAAAGCCCCCTTTCATGGGGCTTAGGAGGAGTTCTGAATGCTGGACATGGGCAATATAGTCCCTTAATATTCATTGTATAAGCTAGCCTTTACATAACAATAGCTTTTCTTGTGTAATGCTGAAATACTTTATTATTTTTCAGTGTAGAATTATTTTTATTGGTCTTTGAATGATATTCCCATGCTTCCCTCTGCTTGGTTTAGACCATTTGATTTTCAGTGTTTAACTAAAATAAGTCCTCCAACAACAGAATTTTCAATGATAGTTTTACATTTGACACAATAGAAACTCTATTATAGGTGTCAGAAAGAGTAAGATAGCATTAGTGGGAAGCTGTAGATATTTTGATGTTCAAATGAGGGAAACAAGCATGTGAAAAGCTTACCATTTCCATGTAAATGACAGTGCTGTCTGAACTGTATGTGGATGGAAGTTTGTAATCACAAGTAATCATTTATCTAAAAATGAAGGGTTTGGTTACCATAAAATTTTCAATACATAAATTAGTTAAAGTCTACTCACTTAAGATGCCTGTTGAAATTCTGTGCAGGTATCTGGCCAGGAACAGTCTTCACGGGGACAGAGAATTTTATCTATTCCAATTTGGCCCCCAAACCTAGGCATCTCACAGAACTGTGTGTATGAGGCACAGCAGGTTTCCAGAGTAGAAAAGACAGGTGAGTGTTTGTAGTACATTTTGGCAGTCTTCTGGGTAATGGTCTTCCCTTTGAAGACATAATGCTAAAATTTCAAAGTTTCAGTATCTGGGCATGAATGCTCATATGTATTAATATAAATAAATAGCTATTTGCTCATGCTTCTTTTAATGTGCTCCAAATTTCCTTTTTAAGAGTTAAATTTCAGTGTTACTTGTTCATGAATAATGTGTTGCCTTAGAGTTGTTTGCACCGCCCCCCCATTCTGTAGAACATCAAAATATAGACCATAGGATCAAACATTTAACCAGACATTTAAACTAGACCTACCCTGAATCTGGCTCTAGAGATAGCTGTGCTGTGGCAAACTAGAACAAAACAGTGTGCACACTGGATTGACATGCTTCCCTCTGCTCTTGCAGGTAGAGATCTGACACAAACTCAGCTGGAGAAGACAGAGGTCCTAGTGTCAGCTGAAAAGTGAGTTCTGGAAGGGCAACAGTAGACAGTCCCTGAGTGAGTCACCCCTCCTCCAGAAAAAAAAAAAAATTGCCTCAGAAAACACTTGGATCCAAAATGAAGTTGATACTATTCCAAGCTGTACAGGCCACTGTAAGACAAATATGTGTGAATTCCAGGTCTGACTGCTGGTTTGTGAGGATTCAGGAAGCCAAAGCTTGGAAAACAGTGTTTCATGTTTGGAGTGCTTAGGCAGTGTCTGGAAACAGCATGTGGGCCTGGACTGGCCCAGGAACTGAAATTTCCAGATCACAGGAAAGTATCTTCCTGATTTCAGTAGGATCCTTAGTATTTCTTGACTCACTAACTAGATCTCACTTCTTTGCCAGCAGAGGTCCAAGGGGTCCTGAATAGCCCTGCACACCATTGACCACTTAGAGCATCCTTAAAAACACAACCAAAAGTACAAGCTGTCTTAGGATTGTATGCTTATTATTTAAATGGAGGTTCTCAAACATGTATAATTCTGAGGTCTAATTAGCATATTGGTTTCCATTTGTTGTCATTTGCTGGGTGTTAGTAGCCGTTCCCTTATACCCACTGCATCCGGAAAGCAGCCCTGACTTAGGGGATGGTCATCATAACACTCAGGAAGTTGAGGCAGAAGTGTCATGAAATGGAGGCCAGCCTGGGCTATATAGTAAGATCAAGCCTAGCCTGAACTACATAATGAAACCTCAAGCACAAAAAAGCCAGGCATGATGGCTTACACATACTATACCAGTACTCAAGCACCTGAGACAGAAGGAGCGCCACAAATTTGAGGCCAGATTAGGCGATAAAGTAAGCTCCACTCGATCCTGGGCTGTAATGTAAGACCTTGTCTGCAAAACAAAATCAAAAGACTAAACAATAATAAAAAGTATCCTGGGCTTAGTCCAGCAGTGGAGGAAAAGTAATTTAGATGAGAAGTTTTGTACTGTGAGTATTTTGGTGAATACTGAGCCCTTCTCTCTCTGCTTTAGGGTGCCTTCACATCTCCGGCACCACTTCAGCTTGTCATCTGTTTATTCTCATTACCTTCCTGACACTGGACTTCCAGAGGTGACCACCTGCCACTCCCAAAGCGCCATAACTGTTGATTATATCTTCTACTCTGCAGAAAAGGAGGACACTGCCAGGGGTCCAGGTGAGGAACATGGGGACCACAGCTGCTAGAATGCAGGCAGCAGAGAGAGCCTTAGTCCTCAGCACCAAGGGAAGGGCTCCATGTAGACAGGAGTGGGGAAACCACTAGTGCAACTGCACAGGCTTAACTGCCTACAAAGAACAAGGCAACAGCACGGCCCAAAACCAGTGCTTACAGAGCTGCATCCTCAGTTGACCCTTCAGTGGTCTAAGTCCTAGCCATTCACTCTCACTGTAAATCCTGCCTGTAGCTGGGAGATTTCTCCATCCCACCGGGGCCTGCCGCCACTAGACCCAAGTAAACACACAGAGACTTACATTACTTAGAAACTGTATGGCTATGGCAGGCTTCTTGCTATCTAGTTCTTATATCTTAAATTAACCCATTTCTATTAATCTGCCATGTAGCTTGTGGCTTACTGGTACTCTTATGGCGGCTGGCAATGTCTCCTGACTCAGCATTCCACTTCCCAGAATTCTCCTCTCTGCTTGTCCCACCTATACTATACTTCCTGCCTGGTTATTGGCCAATAGCGTTTTTTTTCATCAATTAATCAGAGCAACACATTTACAGCATACAGAAAGACATCCCCAGCACCTGCCTTCCTGTGCCAGCCACTGAGTAGATGGCAAAGTCACCAGCTCTGGCATTTACTAGGTTAAAAGTCTTGCTGCCTTCACAGCAGGGCCAGGCTATGCTGCCCACAACAGACACTTGGTCGCACTGACCTAAGGGAGAAAGCTTGTGACTATTTTCAGAAATGGAAATGGGCAGTACATTGTTTTTACAGCTCAACAAGAAATCAGGTTGAATAAACCAACTGAAGGATTTAAAACAGGAAACATTGAGATATTGGAAATCTAAAAACACTCAGAAAATATCTGGAGTCCTAGACAAGGTAGACTCCCCACACCCTTTTCTGGTGCTACTTGACTCTGTTTGTTCCTTCTGAGCATACTTTCTCAGTGACCTCATCCTTCTAACTAAGCCACCTAGCCAGTGTGGCCTGCTCTTGGTTCACACAGTACAGTCTGGAAGTTGCCATGCCTAGAGTTCACTAGGTGGCAGGAGTGTGTCTGATGAGGGATCAGCAGCTCCAGTCTCCCAAGAGGAAAGAGCATGTTGAGTGGAGAATGACTGGACTCAAATTACATCACCTTACCCTGCAGTCACCTTGGTGGCAGCCCTGGCCAAGCTTGGCTCTGTGCAGTTAGAGTGGTTTGGTGGATCATTCTTAAGTAGTTGTCAATCTCAAATTCCTAACCTTTTGTTTTGTTGTGTTTTTTTGAGACAGAATTTCTCTGTGTAGCCCTGCCTATCCTATAACTCACCCTGTAGGCCAGGCTGGCCTCAAACTCCTGCCTGCCTTTGCCTTCTGAGTGCTGGGACTAAAGGTGTGCAGTACCACCACCCAGTGCAAATTCTTTTTTTTAAGATTTATTATGTATACCATGTTCTGCCTCCATGCATCCCTGCAGACCAGAAGAGGGCACCAGATCTCATTACAGATGGTTGTGAGCCACCATGTGGTTGCTGGGAATTGAACTCAGGACCTATGGAAGAGCAGCCAGTGAGTGCTCTTAACCTCTGAGCCATCTCTCCACCCCCCACCCCTACCCCCATTAGCCCCCCAGTGCAAATTCTTAATCTTTTTTGTTTGTTTTCGAGACAGGGTTTCTCTGTGTAGCTTTGGTGTCTGTCCTGGAACTAGCTCTGTAGACCAAGCTGGCCTGGAACTCCCAGAAATCCTCCTGCCTCTGATATTTCTTTATTATGTTAATCTTTCAAAGGTGTAAATTTTATAAATTGAAATAGAAAAAACTTCCAGGCCAATGCTGGGTTGGCTATCCACTACAACCTGGCATAAATAATGTGATTCTGCAGTTTAAGGATTGTTAGTTATAACTTCATAAAACTTTATACCATAAAAACTTAACCATATTAGTTTTCTGGTGGGTTTCAGGTTCTGTTTCACTGTCTAAGGAACAAACCTGCCTGCTTAATGACAGTCTCACTGAAATGTGCTTCCTCAACCAGGAGCTGAAGTGGCTTTGGTTGGTGGCTTGAAACTTCTGGCTAGACTGTCGCTTCTTACAGAACAAGACTTGTGGACTGTGAATGGACTTCCCAATGAACACAACTCTTCAGACCACCTGCCTCTACTGGCTAAGTTCAGGCTCGAACTCTGACTCCGCTGCTTAGTCACAATTTCCTGTCTTCTCAGAGGCTGTAAAGACAGTCATAACTGTTTGCATGTTGTTCATTTCTGTGCTTGGGGTTCTGAATTTGCTCTGTGCTTGAAACAGGTTGGAAAAAACAAGTTTACAACAGTTTTTTTAAATGAAATTATTTTCCTGACAACTGATGTCTAACCACTTTTTATTGTAAAAAGATTAAATAACTTCTGAGTCCTGATAAAGTGAACAGCATTTTGAAGTGTAGTTCATCTCCTTGGCTTTCTAGACATGAATTCAGTGCTTTTCAGTCCATCCAGTGGACCTACCAGGACTTGCAAAGCTCAAGTTGTTGCCTTTTCTGGAGGCCTAATTTCAGTGGGAGGAAGAAGCTTGCACTTGTTGAGAGCTAATCAGTTCTTAGAAATCACCGGCTCATTCAGTCACGGGTGTCCAACCACATTAGCTTCTGAAGAGGATTGATGATGCTCTTGAGTTGTATTAATATAATGACCCACTTCACTGCCATCCTGAGCTGTGGAATATGCCTATACTTTGTTGGGGAAATAGTTGAGAAACGCAGGTCACTCTCATAAGAGGGCATAGCTCTTAGCCAGATGATGGTGGTACATATTTGTAACCTTAGTGTTTGGGAGGTGAGGGCAGGATTAGCCATTTAAAGCCAACTTTAGCAACATAGCAAGTTTGAGCCTGCCTGAGCTACATGAAACCCTATCTTAAAAACATAGCAAAACCTGGGCAGTGGTGGTCCATGCTTTTAATCCCAGCACTTGGCAGGCAAATCCCTCTGAGTTCAAGGCCAGCCTGGTCTACAGAGTGAGTTCCAGGACAGCCAGGACTACACAGAGAAACCCTGTCTCAAAATCCAAAAAGAGGTCAAAGTCCTTTATATAAGCCCACTCCTGTTCTGTAGAGGGGTTGCCCCCAGGAAAGCAGATGAGCCAGGTGCAGCCATGCACATCCTTCATGCCAGCATCTAGGAGACAGGCAGAATCACTGCATGTTCCAGGCTAGTTAGGGCTACACAGAAAGACCCTGTCTCAAAGACAGACAAAACGGTGCCAGATCCTGGCTTGTACCGCTGTCCCCTTGTTCTTCCTTTCTGTTTAGTGACAGTAGAAGGCCCTTGGGTCAGGAGTGACATTTTGTTGAACCAGTTTTGTATAAATTTTAGAAAAACAGTCTTTGGAAGGAAGTGGCAGCTCTACAGCTACTTGTCATTCGCCTCTAACTTGCAGAAGCCAGAGCATAGGGAGGCACAGTGTAGACCTGGGAGCCCACACTCCACTCTTGGAAGCCGATTAACTGTTGGCTGCAATGTTGTGCTTTCTGGTACAGTGGTGCAGCAGCGTGACATGGCCCTCACACTGTCGGTGGAGCTCACAGCAGGTCTGATAAGCCCTGTACACATGTCGAGTAAAAGACTTACAAGTGGAAAAGCCCTCTGCTTTCTAAGAGATTAGAATTAGATTGCAGGCATTTTTACTAAGTCCTTACTGTGCAGTACGTTACAGATGCTTTCTACAGTGACTTTTATTAATAGAATGTTTTAAATTAAGACAATAAGTCTTGGCAATTTAAATTTTTAACTTATTACAGTTATTTTAGGTCTACTAGATGACTGTCTCAGAGGTGTACAAATTGTGAAGACATGGCCAGTGAGAGATGCAGTAAACAAAGGGTCTCACCTTTGGTTTTCCTGGACAGTATTAACCATAGTGCCAAGATGTCCACAGTTTTCAGTGCTTTGTGGAGTGCTAAGGATCCTGGTTAGAAGATATAGTCATTATCAAATTAGTGGTAATTGTTCCTTTTTAATATTGGGGTGCGTGTTGAGTGGTATAAACATCACTGTTGGCAAACTAACGTTCCTGAAAAAAAGTTTTTATATTCTAATGAATATATTATGAGTTTAGCCCCATGTCATACACTAGTTAATCCATAAATTGCTATTTAAAAGTGGCCACAGACACTTTTCACAAGCTTTTAAAGCTCCAATAAAAAACGATCTATTTTCTTTACTGTTCTTGACAGATCTGGCAGCTCCTCTGGGCCTTGTGTTTACCTGCCAAGCACAATCTGATCTGGCTGACTGCAGAAGTCAGATCTCACGGTTTATAAAGTGTTTACTGTGTGTGTGTGTGTGTGTGTGTGTGTGTGTGTGTGTGTGTGTGTGTGTGTACAATCTGATCTAGCTGACTGCAGAAGTCAGATGTTACAGACTGAAAGTGTGTATTATCTGTGTGTGCGTGTGTACAAGCTGATCTGACTGCAGAAGTCAGATCTCACAGTCTAAAGTGTGTACTGTGTGTGTGTGTGTGTGTGTGTGTGTGTGTGTGTGTGTAGACATGTGTGTCTGGAGGCCAGAGGTGAGCCTTGGGTGTTGTTCCTTAGGAGCCATCCACCTTTTATTTTTAAGATAGTCTCTCACTGGCCTGGAACATGCCAAAGTAGGGTAAACTGGCTAGCCAGCAAGGCCGAGACCCTCCTGTCTCTGCCTCCCTTGTGTGGGATTACATGTGGATACCTAGCTTCCCTTGTGGGTCCTGAGGCTCACACTCAGGTCCTCTTCTAACTGAGCCGTCTTCCCATACTCCTGCTAGCCAAGTCTTATATGCAAGGGGAAACTGTAAAGTGATGATAGTCTAGTTTTTAGTGCACCTTTTGCCATCAAGACAATAAGCATGCTCAAAATCTTGTCTTTTGGGATTTAGCATCTGCTAGCTTTTAAGCTTTTGTTTAAAAAAAAAAATCGAGTTCTTTTACTTTGTACCTGTAAACTGTAATAAAGTATTATATTTGCACATCTGTGTTGGGTTTTGTGTAAACGTGCTGAGCAGCTGGTACTGGCCTGCCACCCTAAACTATCCATCTCCTTCTCAGCCTTTATGAGTTAGAATGATTGAAATATACCCAAACAGTAATAATCAACAAAGCCTGAAAGAGGAAAGTGAGAAAATCGTAAATTAATTCAATAGGAAAAAAACAGCAACAACACATCTCAAAGTCCTTCAATTTCCAGAATGGTTTTTATTACAGTTCCATGCTGTGTCCAACATATGATGAGAGAAATGCAAGCATGAATGAAACATGCACTCCTGGCATTCTTAGAATATGATCAAATCTTCGTGGACTTAGAAAAATACTCACTAAAACAATCACGGTTCTTCTGAAATATTTTTTTTAGATGTATTGACCAGAATAAAGAATAAACAAGAGTCTGAATTGTATGTCAAAAACTGTACAGGGTCATACATAAAAGTCTAGCATACAAAAGAAAACCTTGTATAATAAGCTGAAGGGTTGCAAAGGCCTTTATTCATGTCTGCTGAGGATGCCCTATGAAATAGCTGACTCAGAAACAGGGATGTACTCATGATTCCAGTGTACAGAAAACACCTGGGATCACCTTTCAAAATCAACAGTCAGCTTGAGGCTTGTCATTCAGCTCTGCACATCTTGCCCCCGTGCATAGGATAAACTTGCTCAAGTCACCTCATACTTCTCTTTATCAAATCACAGCTAGGCTGAGGAAAGGTAAAACACACTGGGTTCGTTTTTGCCATATTATTATTTAATTAAACTGTTGCATTAGAATTTAGGCGTTTGTGACTTCGTTCTATTTTTAGAAGTTAGTGTAACTACAGAGAGTAAAACTGAATGACAGCATTTTAAATGTTTCTGTGACTAACCTTGCTTTGGAAAATGAATCTAAAAATCAGGAAGTGGTTGTGGGAGAAGATTAAGTGACCAAGTGTCACACTCAGGGACAGCTGGGTGCTGTTCTTTGCCTTGTCATGGGTCAAGGTTGTCCCACTCATTGGTTGACGTTCTTTTCCTGTGAGCTGTCCTTGAACAAGGCAGCTAGCTGCAGGCACTCGGCCGTATCATCGAATTCTGATCGGTCCACGTACCAGGCGGAGCAGTTTCGGGGGAGAACCAGCTAAGCAAGAGTGAAATAGTGTGTGAGAGCTGTGACGGCGTGTGAGGGCACATGGAAGAAAGCTGCTTCCTTGGGCCCTGAGGTCAGAGCAGAGCGTGAGCACTCGCCCAGGCCCCATCTTCAACTCTGATAACAGGGTTCTTGAAGAAAGCAATTACGTTCAGAATTTGAAGCTTACACTGTGTTTTAATTTCCTGGTCTTGTTCACTAAAGGACATTAAACATTTCCAAGAAAACAACACTTGTCATTAATAATGCTGGCTTTAGGGTGGAATGAATGAATTTTTGTGGCCACGGCTTTTTGCCTCTTGTGGCCCTAGGTTTTCCTGGTGAAGACTCAGTGAGTGGTCAGTTAACGGTGTCTCATAAACTGTCAGTCACAGCCAGAGGGACACATGCTGAGAGCTCTGTGGACCAGCTGGTCCTCTGGCCCAGGGGCAGCACTAAGATAAATGACTTAAAGCTGTACTCCAGATTTATAGTAGTCTTGCATGCCTTCAGCTCCAGCTTCGTGGTCTGCAAGCAGAAGCTGTGCTGCAGTGGCCACAGGCAGGCCTGAGGCCCACTGAGGCACAGCACTGTGCTGGACCCTTTCCTTTGAGACAGGCCTGCTTCTTGAGTTCATGGTTTTCCCCAGCACTTCCTAATGTCACGAAGTGCTGCCTAAAAACAGGCTAGTGGGAAATAGTCCATCATCACATTTGCCTTAATGTAAGACAGCAGAACACCAACAACGAACCCCTCAGAACCAAGGCTGACCAAGTGTGAACGAAAGATTAGCCACCAGTGTCTGCCTTTTTGAGCACCTTCCTGCCTGAGGACATTTTCGTGAGTGCATGGCCTCTTGTGCTTTTCGCTGGATTCAGAAAAGCTTTAATGTTAGCAACAGAACATGGACGCTTGTTCTTGGCACTCTTGCTCGAAAGAGGAAAACCTGCCGTCAGCAGATGCTTTAGGAAAAGTGACTCCAAGATCCTAAAGTGTTGTCCCTTATTGCCAGAATTTCAGTGCTTTTTGCTAAAGCATTTGCATATGACACCTTAAATCACATCTCATGTGTGCACCAGAAAAAAACCCAACAAACCATCAAGATCCCTATAAGAAACACTAAGAAAACAATACAAATAGAATATAAAAACTCATTAAGATTGCATATATGATGCCAAAATGTTGAGGTAATATCAACTGCTTAAAAAAACCCACCATCTTTGCGTGTTATTGCTGAGAAGACGGGAACACTGACTGAGTTACAAAGAGTAGGAGAGAACTCCAGACGTTTACTACAGCTGAGGCATAATGTCCAAAGCAAGTGGAACAGTCACACATGGAAAAATAGAAAACTGCAGTGTTGTCCTTGAGGTCCTGAGTGAGGGAGACAGTCAACCCAGGGGCCTGTCCATCACATCAGCCCAGTCATGCCCACTGCCCAGAGAGTTTCAAAGCTCACCATTTCCACCCACTCAGATTCTGTTTCCAGGTAAGTCCTTCAAAATCAAAACTCCACAAGTTCTTCGTGAATACTTGCAGGTCCTCCTGAAGCTGCTGGATAATGTGCAGAAAAGAGCACCATAGAAACCTCGCCAGCCTGGCTGGCTAGATCCGGATTTGATAGCCCACTTCATTCAGAGTACTGAGGTCAGCCACCTTCTTCTCAGGGAGAGCGGGCCTAAGGGGAAGGCAGAAGGATGGTGGGAGAGACTGATACACAAGAAGGAAGCTTTCCAAGGACTGGATATCCACCTGTCCCCACACCCACATTCCTTCAGCCTTGGCTCCCTTGTTCTTGATCTCCTTGGAGAGCTTTTAGGGAGTTCTAAAGGCTTTCAGTGAAGAAAATTAAACATCATAGCCAAATTAACCAGGCTCTACTTTGTGTGTGTGTGTGTGTGTGTGTGTGTGTGTGTGTGTGTGTGTGTGTTGAAGCAGAACTTCTCAGTGTAGCTTTGGAGCCTGTCCTGGAACTTCCTCTGTAGACCAGGCTGGCCTCAAACTCATAGCCATCCACTTGCTTCTGCCTCCAGAGTGCTAGGACTAAAGGCATGCACCACCACCACCACCACTCAGCCAGGCTCTACTTTTTTGAGACAGGTTTTCACTACGTTTCCCAGGATAACCTTGCACTATCCATCTTGCCTGAATCTTCCGTGTTCTGGGATTATAGTTGCATATCACCATGCTCAGAGCTACAACTTTTAAAACCCTCATACCTTGAAGGTCCTAACAAAGTCACATACACTACAGGACTAAGCCAAGTTCTTTTGGCAACAGTGAACCCAGGGATCACAAAGAGACTTTGGTTCTGGTGAGCATTCTCAGTTACCCTTGAGAGATGCTTTATACTCTAGGATTGAATGTGTAAGATCAAGGTGTATTGCCACTGTGGTGGCACATGGGCACATGCCTTTAATTCCAGCACTTGGGAGGCAGAGGCAGGTAGATCTCTGACTTTGAGGCCAAGCCTGGTCTACAGAGCAAGTTCCAGGACAGCCAGGACTACACAGAGAAACCCTTTCCTTAAAAATAAACAAACAAACAAACAAACAAACAAACAAACAAACAAATAGAGAGCTGGGCAGTGATGGCACATGCCTTTAATCCCAGCACTTGGGAGGCAGAGGCAGGTGGATCTCTGTGAGTTCGAGGACAGCCTGGTCTACAGAGTGAGTTCCAGGACTACACAGAGAAACCCTGTCTCAAAAAACCAAAAAAAGGAAGAAGGCCAGGTAAAGAGGAGTCACATGGGGAGGGAAATAGGTTTGCTCTAGTCCTTGCGGAAGCCAGCCTCAGTGAAGAAGTGGTCTTTACTTTTTCTTCCTGTAGGTGTTTATATGTGCATGTGGAGTTGTGTGTCCAAGTGGAGGCCAGCCAGCCACCGTATGTGGAGACCTGCCACTGACCTGGTGTGTTCTTCAATTGCTTCTCCACCTAATCTATTTTTGTTTTTACTTAGGTCTTAGGGATCTGAACTCAAGATCATCCTTTTTCAGCAAACACTCAACTGAACCATATCTCCAGCCCGCTTTCTTTTGCAGTGATTGTCTCAATATACAGTTCTAGACTGGTCTTCAACTTGAGGATACAAGTGATCTTCCTGGCTCCCACCTCAGGTTCCTGGAACAACCGATCCATTGCCACATCAGGTTCCCCTGACTTCTCTAACTTGCTCTTCTAGAGCTGACCCCACTCCCGTCACCGTGGACACCCCTCAGAAAGAGCTTGAGGGGACTGAGCCCCAGAGTTGGGAAGGGATTGGTGGAAGTTGACAGGGCTTTAAAAGACAGATCCCAGTTCCTATCCCCGGTTCTCTTGAAGAACCTTTGGGGGTGGAGTTGAGAGGGAAAGAAACTTGGCTGTGCAGTGTAGAAGCTGCCTCCAGCATTTGGAGGGGAAATAGCAGCAGGATGACTCAGTAGGTTAAGGCCCTTGTTACCAAGCATGATGACCTCAATTCTATCCACAGGACACACACGATGGAGGAACCCAAAAAGTTGTCCTCGGCCCTTCACATGAACGTATGTTCTGACAAATAAATGTAATAAGAAGACCAAAATACTCAGGGGGGCAGAGGAAGAACCCGCTGGCCGGGGGAGGGGAGACTTGATCTTAACTGAGGCTGGTGAAGTCACTCCCCCCTCCCACTCACGGGACTCTGTGTCAGCCCAGGGACACAGGCGCTCCTACAGGGATTATTTGGGCAAGTGCAAAGATAAAGAGGGATGTGCAGCTGGAAGCGGTTCCAGCTGAGAGGGAGGGTGGCCTAAGCCACCAGCACTATGATGGCCCAGCTGACGGCCTCACGACACAGCGGTTACTTTCCACTTGGAGCACTCCGCGTATTTAGAAATGACTCGCCGCCGGCCTTAGGCAGAGCTGAAATAATAGCACAGCAATGGTATCCCAGAGCCCTTGCTGATGCCGCCTGGCTCAGTGTGAGTCTGTAAAGTCACAGCAGTGTGGGCAAAGCTGTCCCTTTAAAAAAGCAAGAAGAGCTGGCTGGACCAAAGCCTGCTTAGAGAAAGCTTGGGCAGGAGAGAAGACCCTCTTGTGGACGTATGTCTGGAAGCCAGGGGTCTGGTCTAGCCTGTGGTGCTGGCAGATGATGCATGAGTCAGCAGAGGGAGGGTGGGCTCGGAGTTTCCATATCTCCGATGGTCCCCTCCTCTCCAGTCTTTCTTTTGCTTCTGGCCTCCCCCGCCCCTCTCCTGCATGGCAGCACCAGCCCTTCCCCAATCCTGCCCCTCAGAAGTCAAGGTTTAAGAGGAACTGGAGAAAGGCTGTCCCTCCTCACTCACCTCGGTCCACTTTAAAAGGAAGCCTCCATAGCTGCCCTTTCGAGGCTTCTCCCAACCTCCAAATGCAGACAGAGCAAGTCGGCCAGGATCTCTGAAGCTGGGAAGAGCTATGACCTTATGAGACCCGTGACTGTGGAGCTCTGTCCTCAGGCACCCACAGGCAGCAGGGCTCTTAATGATCATGCTGTCCCAAGGCCACTGGGAAGAGTTAATGAAGGGCTCCCAGAAACCTGCTCAGCCTGGGAGCTGGGCACAGCCACGCCACGTTTTTTGTTTTGCTTTGTTTTGGGGAAGTTTACAATAGACTGGCCTATGACTGCCTCCCGGGGGCTGAGTTAGGAAAACACCTGGGGATTCATTCCCCCCTGGTCTTTCCATTCTCAGGCCACTCTAGTGTGTCAGGAGGGGTAAGGACAAGTAGGGCCCTGGCACCCAGGAGCTTCACACTCACAACCGTAACTGTCTAACAGCTGTCTTCCTTGGGTGCCGGTGAAGGGGCCAGCATGGACGATTGCCTTGGCTGCATGACAAAGTAGTAGAGATTAGGGTCTGGGGCAAGGAAAGTCAAGGCAAATCAATGGGCACCCCCAGACTGAATTAAGTGAGGCCTGAGCATGAGGCCAGCCAAGGTAGACCCACTAGGACTGGGCAAGTCCGGGGTGTATGCCAGTGACCCACCAGGACTGGGCACTTTTATCTGGGCGTGTTGGTTGTTAATGTAAACCCTTTGCCTTGGTTCATCAAGCACAGATGGAGGTGGGGTGGGTCTGCTGCTGAACGGCTCTGGGAAGCCCCCCAACCCCACCCCCAGCAAGAGAACTGAGTACTTGTCAGAAATAGAAACTCAGATGTCTGTCCCAAAGCTGCTGCTTCAGAAGCTCCAGGGGAGGGTGGCTCCCCAATTCTGGTTTGGAACAAGGTCCTTCCAAGAACCAGGACTTGCCTGTCAGCGAGGTCCTCAGCCTGGGCCCTGTCCAATCTGTGCCCACGGCTTTTCCCATTACTCTGACCAGACAGCACAGCTTCCTTCCCCCAGCACAAGGTCACAGGAGGCGCAAACCAGCAGCCTCTGCCTGTTCATCCAAGTCCTCCTGCCTCTAAGCCCTCACCGTCACGTCCCATCGCTCTGACCCTGGCTCCCCCAAAACCCTGCCTCCTGAGTTCATCATTTTATTTTTGAGCCTTCACCTCTTCCTCCTGGTTATTTCCACCTTGTCTCCAAAGTTAGTGTGGTTCTCTTCAATTCTGCAAGGAAAAAACCCAGAAGGTATACTATATTCTACTATAAACTACTTCAAAGAATCCATGCTAACTCCCCTTTCCTCTCACAGGTAAGGAAACCCGTCCTAAACCACATGCTGGGTCACTGGGCTAGGAACCTGGTCCCTGGATCTCCCTCAGGGCTCATCCTGTGTGCTCTCCTCTTCCATAACCCTCCCTTTTCCAGGTCCGGCCCATCACACTGCACTCCAAAGGTCCCCTGAGTCACAGTGTCTTCCAGCTCCTGCTCCCCACCCCCAACTTCTTCAGGATCTGCTCCTCTCCCCCGCAAACCTCACTATCCACACGTCTTTGAGTTTACCCTTTTGCCACTGGGCCATGAGTCCTTGCTTTGGTTCTCCTGGAGCTCCCAATACTGGAATTGAATTGAGACATGGGGTATGAAGCGGGGAGGGTGACAAAGGAGAACCCCTCCTCCTGGAGACCCCTTCATGACTTGGGGGGCCCCCTACCTGTCCCTTTTCTTTATCCTCACTCCCAGGCCCGTTTTGATGAACCAAGTGGACAGGAGGAGAAGAAGGGTCAGTGGGTTCCCCAGAGTAGGGCAGGGAGGGTGGCTGTCTAACCCTGTCACCAGCAGACTGCCCCCTTAGCCATCCCTTCCTCATTTCCTGTCCAGCTCTTCTTCCTCTGGCCTCCCCAGAGCTACTCATTCCTTTTCCTGTCTTTTTCTCCCCTTACCTATGAGCCACTGTTTGAACTGTCACTTCTGGGTAGGTGCCTCCGATTTTGTTTTTATTTCTTTCAAGACTGGTTTTCAGAGGTTTGTGCAGCCCTGGCTATCCTGGAACTGGCTCTGTAGACCAGGCTGACTTCAGAGATCCCCCTCTCCCTCTGTCTCCCAAGTGTTGGGATTAAAGGCCTGTCTGTGCCACTGCCTGGCTAGATGCTTCCAATTTTAAATCTGTCCTCAAACCCTATTATTATCAGTATTTTCTAGAACATTCACCCTAGAAGCCTGAAAGCCCTTCAGAGCCCACAGTCTCAACTAACTTGCCTCTGTCCTCTAACATCAAAGGGTCACTCTCAGACTTTGACCTCATCCTGATTGCCACCCTGCCCCGTCCCCTGGCAGCTACTCTAATTATTTTGCTGATCTATTTTACTGATCAGGAGCATCCCACACCCCTGACTATACTGAGTTCCTGTGGGTCCAGGTGCAAAGATCCAAACAGAAACATTGACCCCGAAATGCTGAAATACCAATGGCGGCCCTTCTGTGCAGACACCCATTGCCCCAACAGGAGGCACTTTTCCTGTGTACAGGTGCGGCTCTGGAGGGGAGAGCACCCCACCGTGGGCAGCTCAACCCCTGCTGCTCACAGGAGCTTCGAAGGAATTAATGACTGTTTTCTTCATGGACAGAGAGGACAGTAGACCAGATGACAGGGCTTTCCCTCCTGCTGCTGGGCCCGTGTCACTGACCCCTCAGGAAGGGTTTCAATGGGAGTGCAATGCAGCAGGAATGGATGACTGAGCCAGAGAGATGGCATGGCAAAGATAGGTGTCAAGGTCAGAGGTTGACATGGTGAGGATGATGTCAAGGTCAGAGGTTGGCATTGAGGGTAAGACTAGGGTCATCAGGTGCCACGGCTGAAAAGTTAGAAGCCATTTGGTTCTCTGAAAGAATGGGCCTATGCTGGAGCATTCTGATGTCAGCCTCTATGGCTTTAGAAGCACTGGACTCTCTCTTCCCAGGCCTGGACACCTGTCATTTTAGCAAGGCTCTGCTAGCTAGCTGTTCATGCAAAATCTGGGGCTGACAGTGGGACACAGAGTGAAGAAGAACCACCTTCTCTGGAATTGGGAACATTTTGTTTTGTCCTGTTCTTCTCAAGTAGGCCCACCCCTCTCCCCGCCACCTCCTTAGCATCCAGAGAATTGGGCTGGCTCCCTTACTGACCAGCTACAGGACATAGGACCACGATAACAAACTCTTTCCATGTTCTGCTTTCCTCATCTGAGAGTGAACGCTGCAGAAGGTTCCCTGCATAGCCTATGGGATGGACAGGCTGATCAAGCAGCAGGTTACCATTAAGCAGCCACACCCAGCATGTGATCTAATTAGACCCATTCGATGATGTTGGGAGACAGGTGAGGAAACCTTCTCAGCCTCTTACAAATGCCTTCCATGGCTCCCTCAGGACCAGGATCTGCTGGACTCAACCAAGGCTCCTAACCCCAGACTCCAGCATGCAAGAGGCCACGGTGACAACCCGCTGCCATTATTTAAGCAAACAGCAAATTTTCAGTGTGACATGGCCTGGGGACTTGCTAGCAGGTCAGCACTGGGTACCGTGGAGACCCTTAGCAGCTCAACTGCCATGTCTTATGTGAGTCATTTTGACCTAAGGAAGAGCTGCAGCATCACCAGCCTGGGGTAGAGTTAGCCAAAGGACGAGGAAGAGCCTGGAAGCACCCCTGTGCCATGAGGCTCACAGCAACCACACCCTGCTGGGCACAGAGGAGTGCAGAGCTATGAAATTGAAAGACTCTCACCAGGAGTCACAAGAAATACCCTGGTGGCTCCTATGTAGCTAAGCTGCTGCCAGACCCAAGCTCCCCGTTCCATTCCCAGGGTTCTCCCCTCAGTCTTTTCCTGGCTCCTCCCTCCATCTGTGTGTTCCACTCATCCTCAGCTGACTGCCGCCCTGAGGGTGACATGTACCATAGCACCTTTTCCACATATGACCTCTGAATAGGGACAGCTCTCAGAGTGGACTCAGCTTCTCCCCACAGGGCAGGAAACCCCTGCAAATGTGTGTGCTAGGGAAGAGAAAATGGCACTCACGACTTGTCTCGCCTGCCGAGCCTCCTTGGGGGGCTTGCTTGCCTCCTTCGGGGAGACAGGGATTTTCCCCGGCTTCTCACTTGGGTTGGAGAGTGGGCACTTGCCGGTTTCAAGATCTGAAGAAGATAGAAGGAGTTAGCCACACTGGATCCTGAGGACCCCCCCTCTCATATTCCCACAACACAACAACACCCCAACCCCAGCCTATCCAGGATGTATGTTCCTCACATTCTTCACTGGAAAAAGATACGGGTACCAGTTCCTGGAGAGTGAGAGGGATCATTACATCACTCCCTTCACTGTGGAGGGAGGGAAACTAGCCCAGCCCCTCAGCCTCCTGGAGCTGTTTGCTTAGAAGTTTCTTGTGATGTTTTGTTTGTGCTCTAACAAATAAAGCTTGCCTGGAGATCGGAGTGTAGAGCTAGCCACCAGTTAACCATAGAGGCCAGGCAGTGATGGTGCACACCTTTAATCCCAGCGCTTGGGAGGAAGAAGCAGGAAGTGATATGTCTGGGCCTAGAGAGGATATAAGGCGGAAGGAGACAGGAGCTCCACCCCTTTCAGTCTGAGGGTTCAGTAGAGGTAAGAAGTCTCTCTAGTGGCTGACTCCTTTACTTCTCTGACCTTCCAGCTTTCACCCTGATATCTGACTCTGGGTTTTGTTATTAAGACCAATTAGAATTCACGGTTTCTCACCGTGGAAGGTGAAGTCTCCCATGCAGCACCCCAGAAACCAGGTTCTACTGACTTCCCTTTCCCATGTTCAGGCAGAGTGGGCCCCAGCTTTCCAGTATCACCAGTCGGAGCCCTGAAGACTGAGGATAAGCAAGCCTGACTCAGAAGAGCCACTTTCTCTCAGTGACTCCACAGGCCCTGGAGGGACCCGGACAAGTGGGCTTGCTATCACTATGGAGTGAGCAGACAGAATCAAGAATGGACACTGAGTACCATGTCCCCAAGCTCAGCAGTGAATGCCCCCTCTTGACCACTGTGACACCAGCTCAGAACCTGAAGCCCAAGATCTTGAAACTTAGGCCAAACAGACATGTCTCTGAAATAGACCATAAACAGGGTGATCGTCTTAGCCCAAGAAGTGACTTCCTGCAGAATCCCTTTGTTCCGGCACAACAGAACTGGTCTCTTGCTTTTAGATCTTGGTTCATAGAAGAAATTAAGAGACACCGCTTCCTTTGTGACATCTAAGATGGTTTCAGCACTGATTTGCGAAGTGCATCTGCCCCTCGGGGATGTTTTTGGGAATTGGTTACAGCACCCCAAAGAGACACCAAAATCCATGGGTATTCAAGTCCCTTATGTTTGTATATGACCTACACACATCCTCCTGTAGACTTTGCATCACAACTTGAATGGTCTGTAATGCCTAAGACATAATAGTTGTTCAACTATATATTATTTAGGGAATAATAAGGGAAAAAAAGGATGTGTATTTTCAGCACAGCTACAAGTTTTTCATGTTATCCTTGATCCAGAGTTGGTTGAAACCGAGGGTGCAAACTCCACCTGCATGAAGGGCAGGCCATATCACATGCAAAAGGACTAACTGTCCAATCAAATGAGGATGCAGAGGGTTGGTTTGCACAGAGTGACCACTAAGAAAAAACAACAAAAAACAAAACAACAACAAAAACAACCTCCTGCCATTTAGAAAAAGCAAGAGATAATGTGATTGTTAAATCCTGATTCTCCGTTTGATGGGATTTAAGAATCTCACAGGGGAAGCCGTTCCTTGAGTGTGTCTGTGAGGAAGATTCTAGACTGGATGAGCTGAGGTGGGAACCACACACTAATGTGGACAGCACCATTCTATGGGCTGAAGCCAAAACGGAATAAAAAGGAGCAATTGAGCTGAGCCCCAGCTGTGGACCATTGCTTCAGATTCCTACAGCTCTGTTGTTTCCCATGATGGAGTGTACCCTTGAACTGTGGACTAAACCAAACTCCCCTTCCCTCCTTGCCATATTTCAGGGTCAGGTTCTTGTCCTGTGTGTAAAGCAATGGATACAGATGGAAAGCTCCTACACACCATGCACTTGTCCCGGAACTCACCTTCATCCGCATGTCCCGGGCGTACTTCTCTAGCTCCTTCCTTATGTCAGCCCTCAGCATCTTCGAGACATTGAGGACCAGCTGCTTCCACTCAATGGGTTGGAAGCTGTGAGGCTCATGGGGGACATACAGCCCAATTTTGACCTTCTTGACTGTGTGCAGGTATTTCTTGTAGGAGTCTTCAAAGTCGAAGACAAGGTCACTCAGAGTCCGAAAGGTCAGCGGCTTGTCCATCAGCTCAGCCCTTCGGCTCATGCCCAATGAGCCATAGTAACCGTTGCAATAAATCCCCAGCACGACATGGTGAAAGTAGTTTCCTGAGAAATAGGTTTTAAAGCTGATGGGGAACCGCTCGATGGAAGGCTGCCCATTGGTTAAATATCTTACACAAGTGGAGTCAAGGAAGAGACAGGCGCCTTAAGAATTCAGAGAGCAGGCCAGGTGGTGGTGGCACACACCTTTAATCCAAGCACTCGGGAGGCAGAGGCAGGTGGATCTCTGTGAGTTCAAGGCCAGCCTGGTCTACAAAGCGATATCCAGAACAGGCACCAAAACTATACAGAGAAACCCTGTCTCAAAAAACCAGAAAAAAAAAAAAAATTCAGAGAGCATGGCTTCCCAGGAAGAGATTCTACTCCTGGGGTCAGTAAGTCCATCACCCTGTCTCCTAACCTTTCCAGATGAATCCTCTACAGGGGACTTTCTGGGCATCTTTGAGTATCAATTCTGTGATCCATACCAAAACCAAAATTTTTCTTTATTATGGGATAAAGAAAAATTGCCATCCTCAGTAGTTAAAAGAAAAAATAACAGGGCCTCCTTCCCTTGCCAGACTTTCTATAGGCGCTTGGAGCTACTTGAGGTGTTTCTACTTATTTGTAGGTGTGCATGCATGTGTGTGCACATGTGAATACAGGTAGACTCAACCATGAGGGCACAAGTTAATTAAAGGCCAGAGCTTCACACTGGGATGTCTTCCCTCGGTTGTTCTTATTTTTGGAGACAGAATATCTCACTAAACCTGCGAGGCTCATGGGAGACGTACAGCCCAGTCTTGACCTTCTTGTCTGTGTGCAGGTATTTTCAATAGACTGGCTGGCCAGCAAATCCCAAGATTCCCGTCTCAGCTCTCCAGTGCTGGGGATCCAGGCACGCAGGACCACTTAGCTCTCATGTGGAGTCAGGGAAATTGTGCAGCAATTTCCTGAGCGGTCTCCCCAGCCAAGTGTGTTTTTTAAACACAATCAGGCTGGGCAGTGGTGGTGCACACCTTTAATCCCAGCACAAAGGCAGACATATCTGAGTTCAGGACAGCCCGGGTTTCAAAGAGAAACCCTGTCTTGAAAAACCAAACAAACACAATCAGAATATGTTCTGACTGCTTTGTGTGGTGCAGGCAGGATCTAAGGGCCTCTGTGGTAGTCCAGTCAAGAAAGGAAAACCAGAATTCAAGAGACAAGGTAAGGCCAAGGCTGGCTGGTGACCGGAGGGCGAGGCACAGAGAAGAGTCGGAAGAAGTCACATTTTGGGTTTTTGTTGTCGTTGTTGTTTTTAGATTTTAATTTTGTGTGCATTGGTGTTTTTACCTACATGCATGTCTGTGTGAGGGTGCCAGATCCCTTAGAACTGGAATTACAAACACTGTGAGCTGCCATGTTGGTGCTAGGAATCAAACTTGCGTCCTCTGGAAGAGCAGCCAGTGTTCTTAACCACTGAGCCATCTCTCCAGCCAGGAGTCACATAGTTGCTCTCATTGCACCTGGCATACTGTGCCAACAGCCTGGGCTAGCATGTAGAAAACCTCTACCCTCCACCCCAAGTGCCCCTCCATCCTAGTCCCCAGCTCACATGGCACACCTTGGCTCTCCTCCACTCGCTGGCCTGTATTGATTTAGAGGCAGCCTCTTGCCATGACTTTAGTTGTGTGTGTGTAGTATGGTGTATGCACATGAGTGTAGAGGTCAGAGGTCCCCTTTGGTATTCCTCTGCTGTCCTTACTTTTCTAGACAGGATCTCTTGTCCTGGAACTGGATCATTAAGTAAGCTGCCTGGCCAGTGAGACCCAGGGCTCCTCCTGCCCCCACCTCACCAGGGCTGGGATCACAAGTACAAGTCTCAATACCTGGTGTTTGTTTTAATATTGGTCCTGGGTGAGCAAACTCAGGTACTTGTGCTTGCAAGGCAGTCACCTTACCAACATAGCCGCCTCCCCAACCACTACAATGTTGGTTTTGACCAATAAGTGCAGAGGAGCAGCTTGAATTAACACCTTACTCCAGACCCTGGATGGCTGAGTGAGAGGCACCACACTTCCAAGCCCCTCTAGAAATTCCACACCATTCCTGTTAGATCTCACGGCCCTTGACCCAACTTTTCTAAAAACTCTCTCAGCCATTCCTCTATAGAATGCCCAGGGGACCCTCTGTGTCATCTCAGTGTCCTTGTCTGACCATCAGAAGGCCCGGAACATTTTTGAAGGATACATCCTGAAGCCATAACGAATGCATACAGGAACCAGGTATGGTGGCACACACCTTTAATACCGGCTTTTGAGAGCCAGGGACAGACAGAGCTCTGAGTTTGAGGCCAGCCACGGTCCTTAGCCCATATGTTCCCACATGAGAAGCTGAGTATTTAGATAGTGTGATGGTGAATGAGAATGGCCACAGGCTCACGGAGTTGAGTGGTTGGTCTCCAGTTGGTGAAGCTTTTTCGGGGGGATTAAGAGCCGTGGCCTTGTTAGAGGTGTGGCCTCACTGAAAGTGGTATGGCCTTGTTAGATTGTTAGAGGAGGTGTGTCACTGGGGGTAGGCTTTGAGAATTCAAAGGTGCACACCATTCCCAGTTAGATCTTTCCCTGCCTCGAGGTTTTTGTCTCTCAGCTATTGTTCCAAGGCCACGCCTGCCTGTGGCCATGTTCCCATTCACCCTCTGAAACTGTAAGCCCCAAATACTCTTTCTTCCATCGGTTGCCTTGGTCATGGTGTCTTACCAAAGCAATGGAGAAGTAACTAAGACAGAGGACCTTAGATGACTTTACAGAGCACAGTGATCAGGAAGTCATATACAGGGCTGGGGTTTCAGCAAAGTGGGAAAGCACTTGCCTCTCAAGCATGAGGCCCAGGTTCTGTCCTCAGGACCACCCAAAAGACAAAAGGACACCCAAGCACAATGGCACAGGCCTACAATTCTAGCAGCTGGGAGGCTAGAGGAAGTCCAAGCCGGCCTGAAATACATAGTATGGCTCTGCCTCAAAACAAAACAAATTATGGAACTCTTGGAAACATGTTACTCAACAACTGAACCAATGTAGCTTGTTTGTGGGAGTAGCAGCTTTTAGCTGCATTTCCCAACACCAAGTGCAGCTGGGACCATGACCAACCAGCACCACAATTCTCCCAGTAGGGCTCATCACAGTAGCTGTTCCTCCAAAGTATCCACCATCATTCAAACAAGAATTTGGAGCCTAAGATCCCTGTGTCTGGCATGCATGGGAAAATGGGGATGCAAGGTACAAAGAGGCTATCCAGGAAGGGGTCCTGAACTCCAGGCTGATGTGAAGACACTTGCTACACAGGCTGGGGAGACAGCTTAGTCTGCAAAGCACTTTCCTTGTTCAATACCCAGAACCCAGGCTTGTAATCCCAGGCTGGGAAAGTAGAAACAGGCAGATCCGTGGGGTTCGCTGGCCAGCCAGCTTAGCTTACTTGGTGAGTCCTGGGCCAGTGGGAGATCCTGCCTCAAAATAACTAACTAAAAAAATAATTAATATAAAAAGGTGGATGGTGGATGGGAGAACCTGCCTCAAAAAAAAAAAGTAAATAAATAATATAAAATGGTAGATTTATTATAACAAATAATAAAATAAAATAAAAAGGTGGATGGTGCCTGAGCAACCATACCAAGTTGTCCCCAGCCTGCACTCACTCTTATACACATTAGAAAAGAAGGACCAGTGACCAGAAGTCAGCCAAACCTACCAGCTTCCCAGTTGTCAAGGAAACATTGCTTCCCAGGACAGCGGGAAACTGGGAGACATTGATCATGCCCTGAATCACTCTTCCCAAGAGGAAAGCAGGACACCGGACGCTGACACAGAGCAAATACAGAACTGCTGTAACTTTGGATGGAGGTCTGTGCTGAGTCCGGTTTCCCTGAGCATAGCATGACAGGCAGGCAGTCTCCCATGCCCCCAACCTGCCTTGCTCTTCTCTGAAATGTCACAAAGGTAAGAAC
Organism: Onychomys torridus; assembly: GCF_903995425.1. Lineage (NCBI taxonomy): Eukaryota > Metazoa > Chordata > Mammalia > Rodentia > Cricetidae > Onychomys > Onychomys torridus. Next base: position 4,590,003 of record NC_050453.1, on the reverse strand, counting down.
AAAGTAAAATCAAGAGCACTGACCCAGCAGGGTCCTAGATCTATTCTCTACAAGCCCTAATGCTTCTGGGTAATTCCAGGGACAATGATGCTCAGATGTATGACAACATGCAAAGGACAAGGTGGCCTATATATTCCAGCACACTCAGCAGGCAGGCAAATCAGCTGAGCGGTGTTTGTGAGGGTCTGGCCTGTGTCCTCTGCTGGCCTCTATCAGCAGCTCCCAAGCCAATGGCTCCCAGCAAGGGGCTCTGCTTAAAACTGTGGCTAATTCCTGCTAGTCAAGAGTAGGGCCTGAGATACCTGTTGCCCCCAGCCTACCTTCCTGCTAGATTCTCTAACACGCATTTCCCCTTTATATGTCGAGCAAGGAGAAGATTTGGGAGAGGCTTCAGAAAGACTCAAGTTTTCATTTTCCAAATGCTAACTAAGGCATGGATGAACAGTCATACTTCAGGTCAGACCCTTGTGTGCTCTGCCAGTGACAGAGAGGCAAGAAGCTCCCTGTCCTGTGGAAACATGCAATGGCAGGTGTGGAGCCCAGGCTTTAATACCAAGCAGTGTACACACACGCAAAGCATACACACATGAAGCATACACACACAAAGCATAAGACCCTATGAAAACCTGGAGCCAAAGGTCTAGCTCGGGTAAAGTGTGGGGCTGCCATGTTCAAGGCTCTGAGTTCAGTCTCCAGCACCTCAAAGAGGAAAAAAAAAAGGTACAAGATGGGCAAAGAGATGGTTCAGTGATTCAAGGACTTGATGTGCAGCCCGGCAGTGGTGATAGCACACACCTTTAATCCCAGCACTCGGGAGGCAGAGGCTGGTGGAGTTGGAGGCCAGCCCGGGCTACAGAGTGAGATCCAGAAGAGTAGATAGAGAAACTGTGTCTTGCAAAGCAAGTACTTACTGAGCAAGCATGAGGACCTGAGTTCAGATCTCCAGCACCCATGTGAAGTGCAGGTGTGGCGGTGCATGCCTGCAATCCCAGAACTGGGAAACAGAGACCAGAGGGTCCCAGGGCTTGCCCAGCCAGCCAGTCTAGCCAAACCAGGGTCCTGTGGGAGACCCTGTCTCACTAAGTCAGGTAGATGCTTGGGAAGGGGGGTGTCTCAGTGAGTTAAAGCTTTTATTGCACATGCGAAGGACCTGAGTTCAAATCCCAAGAACCTACACAAAGCCAGGTATGGCAGAACATATCTGGAACCCCATCAGTTCTATAAGGTGGGGTGGCAGGTATGAAAATACATGGAAGCCTATGGGCCCAATAACTTGCTGTGCACTGCAATGGACAAAAAAAAAGAGACTTTGTCTTAAATGAAGTGGAAGGTGAGGACAGACATCCGAGTTTTTCCTCAGACTGCCACACTCATGCTGTGGCACATGCTTACCCACACTTAGACACACATACATTCATACACTTACATTACACACACACACACAGGTGGAGAGTGCTAAAAGGCATCCAACGTTAAGCTGTTAGGCCCTGTACTCATACATGCACACCTTAGTGTGCGCACCTGCACCCAAGTGCACACACATGCATTCATGACACATGTCTAAGAGTCCAAACAGACTAGACCATCCTCTCGTCACCATCTAATTCTGAAGCACACCTTCCACTGACCCTGTCTCCTTTCCTGGTTTTCACCCTACCCCTGAGTCTCTCTGTCCTGCTTTGCTTTCATTGTCTATCTGACACAATTTAGAATCATCTCAACTCAAGAGCTGCCTCTATCAGACCGGCCTGTGGCCATGCCTGTGAGGAACTGTTTTGACTGAGACTGTGAAGCTCTTGAAATCTAATTTTCTTTTCTTTTTAAGATTTGTTTTATGTATATGAGTGCTCTCTCTGCATGTATGACTCTGTGCTAGAAGAGGGCATCAGATTTCGATATAGATGGTTGTGAGCCACCAAGTGGTTGCTGGGAATTGAACTCAGGACCTCTAGAAGAGCAGCCAGTGCTCCTAACCACTGAGCCATCTCTCCAGCTTTTGTTTAAATCTGTGAAGCTCTTGTTACTGTGCCTGTCTAAAACACAGAGCTGCACATTCAGTATCGAGGCAGGAGAAAGGATGGGTGGGGCTAGCAGACACAGAGAATATATAGAAGGAGAAATCTGGAAGAGGAGAGATCTAAGGTAGCTGAGAATGAACCAGGGAAAGAGCCAGTAAGTAGCATTCCTCCATGGTTTCTGCTCTGACTTCCTTCAGTGATGGACTCTGATCTGGGAGTACTAGCCGAAATAAATCCTTTCTTCCCCTAAGTCATTCTGGTCATGGCATAGATCACAGCAGAGCATAAAGGAGGACAGGCTCCTTCACTGGTTCTGTTTCCATCTAGACAGAAGAATTTCTTCCTTAATCATTTTTCCTCCTCCTGTCTCCCCAATTTGTGTGTCTAGCATAGATCCACCCCCTCAAAAGCCTAACCACTCTCCAAATATCCCATCCTGAACAGCCCAGATTCCACGTTTCAGATCCAGCCAGTCCACATCTGAACTCATTCCCTACAGTCGGTGCCTTCCTTTCAAGTCCTTCCCTTGGGGCCGTGGCATGCAAGACAGAAATGCAGGGATCCCCAGTGCTGTGGCCTGGACGCCTGCAGCCCCCTCTTCAGTCTTCACGGCTTCTGTCCCAGTGCAGGTCTGCACAAAGGATGTCACATTCCTGTCACTCTTGACCCTTCAAGTTCACCTTCTCCATCTGTGGCCTAATGGGAAGCCTGTATTAGTTGACTCCCTGTCAACTCCTGTGCATGGCTGGTTTCCAAGCCCTATACACTCTCTCCTGGCAGCTCTGGAAACCATTTCACCCAGCCCAGTCCTACTGCCAAGGTCATGGTCCAAGTATCACCATTCCCTCCTGGAAGCGCTCACAATGAGCTTGCAGACCCAGCCCCGCTGCTCCCACTGTCCTGTCGTTGAGAAAGCTTCTCTAAGTGGAATACCCAGGCCTGACACCATGTCACTCTTCAGCTTTGGATCTTTTGGAGAGCCACTTAGCACCAACTATTAACCCAACACCTTGTTGTGCCCCCGTGGCCATGGCCCCCAGCCAGCTACCCCACAGGCTCCAGCATTTCTCCGACTCTTCCATCTGGTTGTGTTCAGTTACCACCACCATCAGTCAGGGTCATCACAGCTTTTCTGCACCAAATTCCTCCCAAGAATTTGGGAGGCAAAGAGCCAAGGATGTAGCAAAAATGATAAAGCATGGGAGATGGGACCCTGTGCCCATTGGTTCCATCGAGGTACATTGCCAGCACCTGCTCATCTCTGCAACCTGCTCTCACGTGTGGAGTGGTGATGGGTTTGGATATTTGTCCTCTTGGCCTTGCTTCAACTCCATGTAAGTGTCTTTCTTATGTCAGTGTCAGGATAGTGCACATATATGCCACAATGCCATATGAGTGCCACATACACACTCTCTGAAGTCCTTCTGACCCTGAATTCTCCATGTGACTGCTGAATCTACAGTCACCTGCCTGACGACAGCTGGCCCTGCCAGCTCCACAGACAGCAGGTTAGATGGATGCTGGTCCAAGGAGCCAAGCATTGAGTTTGTTCAACTCCAGCCGGGCCAAATTGAGAGAACTACCAAGGGGGTCTGACACTGTTCTCCAAGGACACCAAAGACACAGCTAGCTCCAGAACAGGGTCACAAAGTAAACACACAAAGCTTAAAGGATACATGCCCAGAATGACTGCCTCAAGGCATTTGATAGGCAAGGATTCTCGGGTCATCTCTTTCGCTGTTTCCATTAACCTGTGGGATAGAGCACAAGAGAAGACCTCAGGACTTACACAATTATGCAGTCAGTTTGTCAGTTCATCAGTTTGTCCATATGCCTGTCTCCACATTAGTACCATGCAGGAATCTAGAGAGAAAGGGAACAACTTGCTTCCAAGGGAGGACCCCAAAAACACATGTGCACTTGAGATCCTCAAGTCTGCACCCCCTCCCAGTTACTTCAGAGGGGGCTGTGTTAGCACTTCCCAGCACTCTCCCAGCCTGGAGGTGGAGACATACAGGAACAAGTAAAGCAGGCTTCATGAGCAGATTTGCAGGCCTCTGCCATCTTGAAAGTCAGTCTGGTCTCACTATGTAGCCCTGGCTGGCCTGGGACTTACTATGTACACCAGGCTGGTCTCAAACTCAGAGATGCACTTGCCTGCCAAGTGCTGGGATTAAAGATGTAGGTCACCACACCTGGCCCGAGAGTCAGTCTTGATCACAGAATTTAGCTGCCAAGACTAACTAGTCCTCAGCCCCTACCTACAGTCTGGCCCTGGGGCACCTCCACCCGCTGCAAACTAGAATCCTGGAGCCCTAGGAGACAGGGACAGAGGTTGGGAGAGGGTGCTGGTAGTTCACCCATAGGAGAGAGGCCGTCTGGTCCAGAGATCATGCACCACTTACCCGCTCAGAGGTCTCATTTTCCTGATTTCAAAGAACTGGGTCCCTGTATGATTGTATCTGTGTGAAATATGTAAAGGCAAAGTGACAGACACTCCAAAGTCCTGGTTATTCAGCAGAGGGCCACACAGATTCCCACTTCTCTATGGGGTAAGGAAGTAGTTGCTTTTCTGGCCAGTGGCTGGGGGAGCCAATAGCCTGTGTGACTCCTCACTGTGAAGCTCTTGAAATCTAATTTTATTTTCTTTTTAAGATTTGTTTTATGTATATGAGTGCTCTCTCTGCATGTATGACTCTGTGCTAGAAGAGGGCATCAGATTTCGATATAGATGGTTGTGAGCCACCAAGTGGTTGCTGGGAATTGAACTCAGGACCTCTAGAAGAGCAGCCAGTGCTCCTAACCACTGAGCCATCTCTCCAGCCTGGAAATCTAATTTCTAACTGAGCCTAGATGCACTTTTGATAATATCTCATTTCAGTCTGCCCTGTGTCCCAGTCACGTGACCACATGTCTAAGTCACATGACCACATGTCTAAGTCACATGCTAGACTAGAAGTTCTTGAGAGTTGGACCATTCTTTCATCATCTTTGGATCACCCATAAAGCCTAGAAGAAGCTCATCATACACAGGTTAGCAAATGTTATTAAATAAATGAGAATAAGTAAATGACTTAATTGATGAGTGGGCAGCTCAGTGGATAAGCAAGTGAAAAGATAGAGAGAGAAAGTAGATGCACAGAAGGACAAATGGATGGTAAGATGGATAAAAGAAAAGGAAATGGACAGACAAACAGATGGTGGAAGAAAGGTAAAGGGATGAATAGGTAGGTGGGTGGGAGAATAGATGGAAGGATGGATGGATGGATGGATGGATGGATGGATGGATGATGGATGGACAGATGGACGGGTGGATGGAAGGATGGATAGATGGGTGGATGGAAGAATGGAGGATAGATGGATGGATGGATGGACGGATGGATGGGTAGATGGATTGATGGATGGATGGGTGGGTGGATGGAAGGATGGATAGATGGATGGATGGATGGAAGAAAGGATGGATGGATAGATGGATGGATGGATGGATGGATGAATGGACGGATGGGTAGGTGGATTGATGGATGGATGGGTGGGTGGGTAGGAGGATGGATGAATGGATGGGTGGGTGGGTGGAAGGATGGATAGATGGTGGGTGGATGGAAGGAAGGAAGGATGGATGGATGGATGGATGGGTGGGTGGGTGGATGGATAGATGGATGGATAGATGGATGGATGGATGGATGGATGGATGGATGGATGGATGGGTAGGTGGATTGATGGATGGATGGGTGGGTGGATGGAAGGATGGATAGATGGATGGGTGGATGGAAGGAAGGATGGATGGATGGATGGATGGATGGATGGATGGATGGATGGGTAGATGGGTGGGTGGAAGGATGGATGGATGGATGGGTGGATGGTGGGTGGATGGGTGGGTGGAAGGATGGATGGATAAGAAGTGGACAAAGGGATGTATGTATGTGTATATGTATGTACAGGCTGACCAATATATCAATGTATGGAAGAAAAGATGGGAGAGTGGGTGAATGGCAGTAAGATTTTCAATAGCACAAAGAACTTAAGAAAATGTCACTTATTTCATGCCTGGATCAACACTTGACATCACTAATCTAAACAGATGGTACAACTATCCACATCATCCTGATTCTGACCGACTGCCCAGTTCTCCAGAGCTAGCAAACCTGTACCACCAAAGACCCCCATTGTTGCTGGTTGTCATTTTACTCTTTTGGGGGAGCTGGCACCCAGCTCCCAAATAAATCACACACAGAGGCTTATTCTTAATTATGAATACCCAGCCTTAGCTTGGCTTGTTGCTGGTCAGCTTTCCTTAAATTATCCCGTCTACCTTTTGCCTCTTGGCTTTTCCTGTTCTCTTGCTTCCGTAAATCTTACTCTTACTGTGTGGCTTGCTGTGTAGCTGGGTGGCTGGCTCCTAGAGTCCTCCTCCTTCTCTGGCTACTTTTTCTCCTCTTTTCAGATTTCTCGTTCTACTCATACTCTCTGCCTGCCAGCCCCGCCTGTCCTTTCTCCTGACTTGCCATTGTCCATTCAGTTCTTTATTAGACCAAAAGGTGTTTTACACAGGCACAGTAACAGCCTCACAGAGTTAAACAAATGCAACATAAACAAAAGTAATACATCTTAAAATTGTATTCCACAATACCCCCTCATGTCATGCTTTCTGAGACACAATTTTGAATTTTTTTAAGCTTAAAGAAAACTTGATTTATATGTTTTACTCTTTTGCTTCAAACAAGATTCTATTCGTAAAACTGTGTGCTGAGAAGATGCTGATGAAGAGTGCCTTTGCTTTCCCAGAGCTGCTGTACCCAGTCGGGTGCATTAGAACTCACTCACTATGTGTCCCAGTGATGCAAGCAGCTTTGAGCATGGGTACACACCTCACACTGCCCTGAGAGGAACTAGGTCCCCTCCAGGAGAGAGGCACAGATAAAGAGCCTGGAGCTCAAAATCAGATTCCAGTTGTAGGTTCAAGACTTCCTGTCACACTTTGGAAACAACATGGTCAGGGTCAAGGGTGATGTGAACCAGTGTACCTTAGGAGGGGCTGACCTGGGCCATGTTCATAACGGTACAGGCTTGCTTGACATTTCTAAAATAAGAAATGTAAAAATCTTAAGGGGTAAAAGAAAAAACAAGGGGTTCTTATTGTAAAGTGTGTTTTTTTTTTACCCTATCAAAGACTTTGCTCAAACAGTGGGGTCCCCAGTATATATAAAGTAGAATTCAGTTTCTAAAATGTAAGATTAATCCATAATTAAGTAATGAAAAATTGTCTGGCCATCTTCTCTAAGCTCCTTGTGGTTGGTAACAGAACTTCTGGAAGTTTCTCTCTAGCCTTCCTTGTGCAAAGCATAGAGCTCCTGGGCAGGCTTCCCTTACCTAGCGAAGCCATGGGCTCCCTTTCCAAACAAACACAAAGACCGGTATTCCGGTTTACTGCCACTCACACTGTTCCAGAAGGCAAGGTTGAGCCCATCAAAATACCACTGACATCTGAGCACATGTATAATTAGGTATGTGTTGTGGAATATTCCTTTACACTTGTGTGAAGATATTTCATTGTGACTGGTATAATAAAAATCTAAATGGCCAATAGCTAGGCAGGATTTTCAGGGCAAAGAGAACACTGGAAAGAAGAAGGACAGAGTCGCAAGGAGACACCAGGACTCAGAGGGAACAGCATGGGCAGTGCAGAGTAAAGGTGATACAGCCACAAGGCAGAAAGTAAATGAATAAAAATGGGTTAATTTAAGTTATAAGAGCTAGTTAGGAATAAGCCTAAGCTATCAGCTGAGCTTTCATAATTAAAGTCTTCATGTCGTTATTTAGGAGCTGGCTGGTGGGACAGAAAAATCTGCCTAGAGGTAGGTCCACAGGCAATCCCCACCAGTGTCAAGGCAAAGCAGTCAGGCTCCCCAAGGAAATAGACACCAGGTCAGAAATAGAAGGGTTTCTACTCTGTTTCCCTTGATCACGGCCCCCTAATCTCCCTTGTGCTTTACACTGCCTACTTTGTAGTCAATGGCCATTGTTAATGGGTCAGAGAAAAAGAAAAGAGAGGACCCTTCAAGAGCAATGATGAGGACTAAGCCAGGTATGTGTGGCAGATTTTCTATCAGTGTGAGAAAATGCTATGCAAATACATGCAAATGTGTCCCTAGTGATGAAGCTTAGCCAGGCTCACTCTCCTTGGGAAGGCCTCGTCCTAGATAGAAGTGAGAGCTACTCTAACGTCAGGTCACCTGGGATGTTTGGTGATAGTATATGACAACTGAGAGAAGGTCAGCTCTTGGGATCTGGGTCCATTTGGGAAGGTGTTTGTGCCCCTCAACCACCAACAACAATCCATGTGGTGTCTCAGATTGGAGATCAGCAGCAATACCTTGGTAGGGCCTGGGGCTGCCAGCCTCTCTCTGGAGGAAGCCACGGTCTCCTAACAGGAGCTAGGACTCCATGGAGAAGGTGCCACATAGGAAGGTGATGACCTATGAGGCAGAAACTGAGATGCTAATCCAGTAATCTATCTTAATGAACAGAAACAGGTGCTATTCTCCAGGTGCTATGCAGCCTTGGAAGGTGTTGGTGTCTGGTCCCTTCAGGAGAGACACATCATTCTTGCCTGCAACAGAGGCTCCCTGCTTCCTGAAGTCCTCTCTGCCTCAAGGCTGGGAAGGAGCAAGCAGAAAGAAAGCCAACATGCCAGGGGCCTCTTTGCACAGTCAACCAGAAGTACAACCTCCTGAAAAGCACACTGAAGTCAGCTCCCCATCTCACTCCTGTGCCTAATAAATACCAGAGGTGATCCATGGCCATCACCTCTGCCCCTTTGTCCCCACAGTGCTGCTTCTGAGGGACCTGCAGAGCTAAACTAACCCCAACTGTAAACAACCTGAGGGTACTGTGAAGGCCAAAAACATGCCTTGACCGAACCCTCAGGCTCCTCAGTAGCTCTTTCAGTTCAAGCTGAGGCAGGGGCCCCACTGCAGAGCCCAAACGCCCTATGCATACCACTGGGACAGTCACCTACCTGAGCTGCTGGGAACCAGCAGCAGAGACTGGTGTGTCTCTTGAGATCCTGAGAGGCCAAGGGTGAGGTAAAACAAGTGAGAGAGCGTAGAGAAGGAAGTCTGGGGAGTATAGCAAGCTTCCTTGTCGGACTATCTCTGTAATGCCAGCCCACAAATAATGACCTGGAGACTTATTACTAGTTATGAAAGCTTGCTAACTCTTATAACAAACTAACCTGTCTCTAATAATCTACACTCTGCCACATGGCTCAGTTACCCCTGTTCTGTACTGTATGTCTGACTTCTTCAGTTTCTGGAAAAATCACACACCTAGATTCCCCCTCCCAGTTTCTCTCTCTGCCCGGAAGTCCCACCTATTCTGTCTTGTCTAGCTATTGGTCATTTGGCTCTTTATTAAATCAATCAGAAGGTCCTTAGGCAGAGACGCAGCTTTACAGTATACACAAATATTCTGCAACATTTCCCCCTTTTTGTCTAAATAAAAAGGAAAGGGCTTAGCTCTAACACAGTAAAACTATAATAAGAACAACTATCAAGTAAGAATTAACATTTACAATGTTCAGTTCACTTGTATTTGGCAATTTGGAAGGAACTATTATCTATCCTATTTTGATGAGTCCAAAGTTTTATACCTAAACCACTTTCTATCATAACTTGTATTACCATCCTAAAAATACCTTTTTAGACCTTAGAACAGTTTCTTAGGTAAATAACTTAAGCTTTTGTGCCTCTCAGCCCTTATAAACTTTACATTTCTTTTGGAAGTTTCATTTTTGAATTTGATAACAAAGAGAACAGTATAACTATCTAGTCTTCAACCTCTATCAAAAAACCAAGAAGGATATAATATTGCCTGAGTTAACAGGAAGTGCAAACAAGCAACTTCCAAAACTATAGAAATGACAGAAACAGCCAGCTGCCTGGACAGTCATCCGAGTTTCTCTACAACATTGGAGCATCCATCTTTGGCCCACATGCCTAGAATATCTGACAGCATTTTGTGAAGCACGAATTTTTTAAGGACTGCTCTACCTTGTCTTGGCAAAGTTTGGCAGTCATCTTCTTTTGTGTCCTGCTTGTCCAATTTGGACAGCATACTGTCAACAGTCAAGGCAAGGGCAGTTTCTTGCCCAGTGGCTAACTTTGCCAATAATGAAAACAAACTGCATATGGAGGTTCTTTGATGTCCACCATCCTTTTTTGAAGTAAATTAGTGCTGCCAGGAGCAGAGGGTGTCTTACTGTCATGTAATTAAAATATTTTAAATGCCATATTCTGAAGATTTCTGAAGTGTTTGAAGACCATCTATTTATTTAAAATATATTTATTTGACCTTGAAAACATGCCTAAGTATAAGTTTATTGTTATAGATGACTAACTACTAACCTGTCTTTATTATCCTAAATAGCTTTCAAGAACTAAAACTTTACATTACATTTTTAAATGAGCTGTATTAAGTACAATACCTTAAACAAGAATAGAAACATATATAGCATAACAAAAATAACCTTAAATCTGTATCAATATACAAAAATCTATACCAATATAAACTATTTAAGACTAGTAGTTGACTTTTTAGTAGATTCAAGGATCTACCCTTTTATCCTATCATTTCTAAGGAGAGGGGAAGGAGAAAGAAAGCTAATCATGTAGGGAAAGAAGGAACAAAGACAACCAAGAAGTAGAGAAAATGGAAGAGGAAAAGACAGGGAAAGGGAAAAAGAGAAGTCACAGGCTCGCAGTGGACCAACCTTATCTCTGTTTGAGGGACAACCCCTCATCATTCTGGTCTCTGCATGATGTACTCTGCTATCATGTGTGCTGCAAGCTCTCTCCCAAGGGTGACCTTCTACCAAGCTTGCAATCACCATGCCCATCCCTTGTCTGGGGTGCTCAGCCCCTGGCTGAAAGGATACTGTAGAGTCTTCATGTAATTCTGGATGGCCTGGAGCCAGTCTGGGATCGTCATGGACAGCCTGTAGTTTGGGACCTGGGGAATTGAAGGCTACAGAGAGAGGGGGCTCCTGTTATTGAGGGGTTGCTTTGGGCACAGTTCCTGGAGCAAGCATAGGCTGAATCAAGTGAGATCTGCTCCTGGGAGCAGACACACACCTGGTGCAGTCACCAGCAGCCATAGTGACCCCCCGATAGCATCTCTCCCCTCAGATAGCTGATCCACCATTGAAGGGCCCTCTAAGCCCCCTCTGAACATACTCCACTCTGGGTCATGGTTCTCTATGGCCCTTCTGACACTGAGTGTAACACAGTTTGACTTCTCTATGGGAACATAACTGCCTTCTTGAGGCCATGGACCATATCCTGTGGAACAACCCACTGAGACTGGCCCAGGATGGACCCCAAAATACTTCACTGACTGACCTTTACATTTTTTTTTCCAAGACAGGGTTTCTCTGTAGCTTTGGAGCCTGTCCGAGGCTAGCTCTGTAGACCAGGCTAGCCTTGAACTCACAGAGATCCACCTGCCTCTGCCTCCCAAGTGCTGGGATTACACCACTTGTGCCACCACCGCCCAGCCTGACCCTTACATTTTTATCACATGGTCCATTCTGCAGCATGGCTAAGACATGGCTAAGACACCATTATATGTGCTCTCATCTTGAGCATCGTTGACACAAGATGAATGGCATCCAAGATAAATAACTACAACTGAATGGTGCACCAGCCACGGGCGCCATTTCTCAACACCACACTTCACATGCCCACTACTTCCCTTCCTGAGCCTGTTTCCTGAGTGCGAGATTAAGGGAGACCCTCCTCTTGACGACTCTCCCCAGGTAAGTGCTGTGCCTCTCCTCATGAGGCGTCCTCATGGGAGCTCAGGCAGCTCTCCTTCCCCAAGTGCCTACAGTCAGCACTCAACCAAACCACTCCCTAGACACAAGGACACCAGCCGGCCAGGAACACATTAAGGTTTATTTATCCCCACCGACTCCTCATCTTCTGCATGTTTGTGGTGGGCTATGTCGTTGGTGACTAAGAAACTTGGTCCCTACGAGTGCAGGATTAAGGGAGGAGGCTCCTCTAGGCATTTGCTTCTTCAAAAGAAGTAAAAAGGATGAAAAGAAAGATTAGTCTCATCCTTGGAGGGCACAGGGCCAGCTTTGCAAATGGAAGGGGAGCTGCGAGTAACACAGTTAGCTGATCGACCGCAGACAGCCCAGCTGGGCAGCAGAGCCAGAGCACCTGAGCAGTTTCCGGCTCTCCAGGCAGGGCTCCACCATGTACAGTGAGAGACGGGCATGGTGCTCTAAGCACGGGGTAGCCAGCTCCTCTCCGACTTGTGCAACATTTGCTGCCAACTTCCCTGCTGACGGTCTCTTCTCGGTGCCTCTACCTCAGCCTTGGCTTTGAGGCATTCTAAGTTCACAGAAACCGTCCCTTCAGCTGGAAGGGAAGCAGTCACACTTGGTACATCCAAGCCAAGGCGCCGTGTGTGTGTGTGTGTGTGTGTGTGTGTGTGTGTGTGCACACGAGCATGGCTGTGTGGGCACACACACAGGCCCAACTCTTCTACAAGCCACATTTTTCTCTCTGACACCTCAACTCAAACTCCCTGTCTGGGAGAGTCACTTTGGAGGGCAAAAGATTCCAATTTGAAGATTTGTTCCCATGACTCCATTTGACACCCCTTTCCCCAACACACACACACACTCCCACATAAAGTTTCTCACACACAAACTCGCACATGAATTCTCTATCCAACCAACACTAGCAAGTGCTGAGACTTCCTTGTTTTTTCACAGTGACACCCACATGTCTATAAACCTATGTAACAAAATCAGAGGTTTCAAAGAGAGGTGAGAGATGTGAGGCTGGAGAACAGACCCTTCCTTAGCACCTCCATGTTGCGAGCGCTAGGCCAGGAACAGAGCAGGAAACATGGGAGCAGAGAAGGAAGCGCGACAGAGATTCTCTCACAGAAAAGTCAGGAAGTGTGGGACACAAGAGAGCGAGTCCCTGCACGCGTAGCCAGTGACCTGGCTCAGAGTCCATTTTGGGAGCTGACCAGAGTTATTTCTACCCTTCCCCCACCCCACGAAGCCCAGAGAGAGGGTGTGAAGCGAGACTCAGAGGGCAGCTGGGCCTCAGAATAGCAGCCAATGGCGCCCAAGGGATTTAGGAAAACAGCTGCACAGTTACCTCAGCTGGCTGCAGCCACATTTGCTCCCAAGTAGGAGGACAAATGTAGGCATTCCCCCAGTGGGCTGGAGCAGGGCTGTGGTGGGGAGAGCCAAGGTGCTCAGTGGAAGATACCATCAGCTGCTGGTCACCCTGAAGTCGGGTGAGCTGGCTGGGGCTTAGCCTGAGGCAACTTCAAAGGGCACCTCAGGCAGCCAGTGTTCCTGCTGTATCTGGAGTATACACCAGAAGGGCCCTTGAGGTGCTACGAGGAAACATACATAGTGGTTCAAATCCCTGCTCTGCCTCCTACCAGCTGTGGACCCTAGCCACATGACAGGACCCCTAGAGCCTCCACTTGCATGCAGGTAAAATAACGACACTGCCTTGGGAGACACTGCCTTGGGAGCCGTATGAAAAGGCAGAAGGTGTAGCTGTGTGTGCCATTAGCCATCAGTAACATGTTCTCGGAGCTGGGCTAGAAGAGGCTCAGAACCAGCAGGGACCCTAGTTCCTAGACCCTGAGGTTTCACTTCCTGAGGATGTCTTCCTACCCAATAGGAGTTAAGAACATCAACTCCATTGCCAAGTTCAGCACATGCTGACAAGGAGGAGGTGTCCTTAATTGGTGGAGACTTCACAGAGTGATAAGAAAGCTCATTAGGCTCTGAGAAAAAGTGGGGCCAGCTCAATGCCTGTGGATGGGCAGAATGAAGAAACAAAACTCCATCCAGACAGAGGGATGCTAGCCAGCTTTCACAAGTAGGCACATATTGGGGACACATTGAAATGTGGATGAACCTTGAAGTAAGCCAACCTCAAAACAGCCAATACTGAGCCAGGGAGACAGCTCAGCAGCAGGCCTTTGCCAAACCCACATGATGGGAAGTGACCCACACCTGTCTGACCTCTGTATGTGTGTCTTGGTGTGTATGCGCGCACACACATAAATATAAAAACAGTTCTAAAGGTAAAGTCTACGTAATTCCTCATCATGAACTTCCTAGAGTGGTCAGCTTCATAGACAAAGCGGGGAGTGGTTGTCAGGGGGGCAAGCACCTGGCAGTCGGTGTTTAGTGTGTAGGTTTCAGAGGGAAAGATTTTGGAGATCATGGTGGTGATGGAAGCATGACCACGTGCACGTCCTTTATGTCACAGAACTTTCTATCATTGTGACAAAGTCCCTGCGATAGTTAGCTTGTAAAGAACAAAGGTCTATTTTTTTTCTCACAGTTTCAGAGGTTTTCAACTCATGGTCACTTGTACCTATAGCTTTGGACCTGCAGCACATGGTGGAGGGAACGTGTGGTAAACAAGGTCTGAGAGGAGAAAGGAGGGGCATTTGGGATCCAAACGACAGCAGCAGCACACTCTTCAAAATGGTTTAAAAGGAAGGTCATGTGCCATGTATTTTACCACAATCAACAAAGAAGGTCACAAATAGTGGCTCACTAAGGGAGAAACGCAAATAATGACTGTCTGGAAAAGGTTTAAGTTCACTAATAACGTCAACACAGATGAAAGCCCTGTAAAATGCCATCCTCCGTCCTTCCTGTTAGTCTCCATGCTCTGAAAGGCAGATCCAGTGCTGGTGAGGAAGCCCTGGAAGTCTAGAGGGTTTGGAAAAGGAGGGTGTGGGGTAGGCAGGGAAGAATAATGAGAAGTACAGGCAAGCCTCTGGCGGCCGCCTCTCCACCTCCTTCCTGCCAAACAAGAAAGCTGACAGAAGGCGAGACGGAAGACTGCAGGTGAGCAGAGGTGTGCAGCTGGCATGGCCGTGAACAAGGGAAGGGAAGCCGGGCCTGGAGCCAGGGAGGCAGCAAGAAGCCCCAACTCGAGCAACCTTGGACAAGAACAAGGAGAAACCAAAGCATTTCTTTGACTGCAGAGGCAGCAGGAACCTCCTGGAAACCTGGGAGGAGTAACATGAAGCAGTCATTGTCCCAGGATGGCCCCGGGCTCCTGCATCAAAGGGCGCGACCTGCGACCTGGGACAGAGGTCCTGGAGCCCCATCTTGTGACGATCCAGACAGATAGTTCTGAATCCAGGCCACAGAACTGAGGGAGCATCCTGAAAGCAGAGGGGTGCAGGGGCAGAGCCTGCAGGAGTTTCAAATCCCTGCTCACACTTCAGATCTCAGGCCTCTAATGTGAATCCTTTTCAAATTCGGAATCACTGTGAAAAATCACACACACACACACACCCGGGGGGGGGGGGGGGGGGCTGCAAGAAACCCAGTGACCTTGTGTCTGGCCTCAGCAGGGTAGGACTTTGGGCACCAGGATGCCTGACAGCCAGACCTAGAAGGACCAGTTGCTCCTCTGCACCTGCCGCTCTCTGTCACTGCCCATTCTGTGTAACCCCAGTGACTCGATCTTTTCTTAAATTACCCCAGCAAAAGCCTGGATTAGACCTAGTCAGGTGTTCACTTGGACTCAGCAACCGTGAGTGGAGAAGAATGCAGTCACAATTTGGAGAGAGGATCTCAAGTGATACTCCCCAACCCTGCTCCAAGAAGAAGGTGCCCAGGCCTTCAGGCAGAACTTATTACGGTCCCTAACAGAATGTCTTGCAGTTGAAGGACATGTCATCCGTGCCTCACAGACCCTGGGAACTTGCTCCAGATACTCTCTTGCCTCAGCTCCCATTCTAGTGATAAAGTAGTTAACCTTGCCCAAACTCTGCAATTCTTCTTCAGCACTGTCCCGCTACACACCTTTGGTGTAAATTCCTCACAGAATGGTGTTGGCTTGACCAAAGGAGAAAAACTTGGCTCCACGAGAAACTGCCAAGCCCTGGAGCTGGAGGGAATGGCCTCTGACAGAGCAGCTTGAGATTTGCATGCCTGTGCCTGGGAAGGAGCCAGGATTGGGGGATATGGAAGCTAGGAGAATCCATGATGGGGTTGGGGATAGAGAACCAACTATTAAGATTCAGTGCTCACTTGGAAGGTAGAGACTAGGCTCAATGGCCAGCCTCAACAAAGTGAATTTAAGACTAACTTAGGCTACATAAGAACTTCTCAAAACACAAAACCAAACAAAAAACAAATACCCAATGTAGGAAAAATGAAATATTATGCTCTTATTCAAGTTTAAAGACCCAATTGTCACCAGGGGGTGGTAGGACATGCCTATAAACCCAGAAATCAGAACCCCGAGGCAAGAGGACCACAAGTTTGATACTAGCCCCAGATACAACAAAGACCCTGTCAAAGAATGGGGAGGGGCCTGGAGAGATGGCTCCATGGTGAAGAACACTGGGTTCAATTTCAGCACCCACATGGCGACTCACAATTGTCTGTAACTCCAGTTACAGATTGGAGGACCCAACATCTTCTTCTGACCTTTGTGGGCACTCTTGTACATGGTGCACAGACATACCTGCTGGCAAAACACCCATACACATAAAATAAATCTTTAAAAGTTAAAAAAATAAATAAAAGGAGCCAGGCAGGAGGAAGAGACAGGCAGATCTCTATGAGTTAGAGGCCAGCCTAGTCTACAGAGAAAGTTCCAGGTCAACCAAAGCTTCAGAGTGAGACCCTGTCTCAAAAAAAAAAAAAAAAAAAAAATACAAAAAGCAAACAAACAAATAGCAAAAACAACCAATCTAGAGCAGCTAATGGCCTGTGCTCAGCTAGAGGAGTCCTGACTTACCAGCAACTGTCAGGAGGCTCTTGGGTTGCAATGAAAATACAATACGACACATATAAGATACAGGAACATTTTCCTTTTTGAAACAGGGTCACACTACACATTCCAGGCTGGCCTTGAACTCAATGGCCTAGAACTTGTAATTTTCTTGCCTCTCCCTCCTGAGTAACGAGACTACTGGTATTCACCACCATGCCTGACTGGAGCATCCTTTTTATAAAAAGGAAGCATTCAGCTGCAGAACTGGAAGCATCACCTCAGCAACACTTAGAATACTGCATCTCACTTGTGTTTGTGTGGGGATCGCCTGGGGGCAAATGAGTTAAGGCCCAGAAAGAGCAGACTGATGTGGGGAAGAAAAGAAGGAAGAGGAGGAGGACGATGAAGAAGGAGGAGAAGGAAGAGGAGGTCACAGAGAACAGAGGCAGGGTGCCTCTGTCTTGTACTAACTCCCTCTCAGGAGGACTTGAGTGAGAGACATCTTCACCAATACTAAGATCCGATGCTTGTCCACGCAGAGGACTCCCGCACACAGAACTGAGGTAACCATGAAGGCACATGGAAGGAGACGCAGGAATGAGGAAGCCAGCCCACACAGTGGCATCCAGCCTCTGCCCCCTCTGGCCAGCTCTTGCATGTTTAAGGACTCTGGTGGATCATGGTAAGCAGAGGAAGATGATCTCAGAGCCTGGGCTGTTTGTGTTCAAGAGCAGGGATCATTACTGCTGATGCTGGGGCATCCTTCTTGTCAGACAAGCTCCTATTTGGACGGAATAAATTCCCTGCCTAGCAGAGTAATAAAACACGATGGAGCGGGGAAGCAGAGAGCCTCCTCCACTTCCCCAAGGGCACACACACACAGCCTTCTGGTCTGCAGGCTTGCACAGCTGTGCACAGGCTAGTGACTGACTACTGCATGGCTCTGGGGTATGTGATTCCAGCAACTTCTCAGCATCCTTCTCAGCAAACAGGGTCCCTAGAGTTCGAGAAAGCAATCTCCATAGTGGCACACCAGGCTTTCATCTAGCTTGCGTTTTTGCTATTTTATATAACAGGACACTCCCACCAGGGGACATCTTCCCTCTGTAACCATATCCTTGGCCACCAAGCTCAACCGCTCGCTGGCTGCTCTCCAGAGTAGAAAGAGAGCTTCACTTGGCCTCTTACTTTACCCGGGGAGACTAATTCATCCTGTGTGCTGGAAAGTCCCTTTTAAGCCACAGCCAAACGCTTTCTCCCCATGATGCCAGATAAGCTGGGAAGAGGCAATTCACTGTTTTCTCCAAGTTCCAGAGGTAAAAGTCACTGTCATAAAAAAAGAAAGGAAGAAAGGAAGAAAGAAAGGAAGAACGAAAGAAAGAAGAAAAAGAAAATTGGCAAAAAGTCTAGAAATGATTCACGCTGGCTGGTTGACTACAAATTCACTCATGGCTCCATAAATCATGTGCTAGGGAGAAGCGAAACACTCCACGGAGGGCCGGCGGAGTGGACGTGGGGTTCTATGTTTTCTTGGAGTGACTTGTGTTGACCTGGTGACACTAGCATTTGATGAAGATGTTACAGGGGCTGAGTACATAATGGATTTTAGCTCAGCCTAACCTTACAGGGCCAAGCCAGCAAGCCCCCCTGCCTACCCCTTCAGGCAGCAGAACAGAGACAGGACTCGGTAGCTGGACATGAGGTCTCTGCTCCCTGCTCCACTCTTAGCTGAGCTGGTCCCATCCCGCCCATTCGGACCATCTCTCCTTCTCCCAGTCACACCACTGACCTTAGCCAGGAAGGCAGCGTTTCTGATGGCGCCCACCATCTCTCCCCCTTTGGGGTGGACCTTGGCAACATGCAGCCACATCCGCTCCCAGGTGTGGCTGTCGATCGGGAAGCCACTCTTGTTCACGTGGAACAGCACCCCGCCGTCTTTGTCCTCCTCCTCCGAGCCCCCGCTGGTGGCGAGGCTTACTGGCCGCGCGTGGCTGCTCCGGGACCGGGTGCTTTTGGCACCTTTCGGGTGGGGGCAGCGATGAGTGTCCGCGGCGGAGCCGGTCATGGTGAGGGGCACGCGGCAGGGGACTTGGGCGCGCCGGAGATCAGAGCCCTGCGGGGGTGGCCTTCATCTCTCGCGGCCGCAGGACGCACTAAGGGAACTGCCGGGCTCCCCGCTCACCGGCCGGGCCTGAAAGCAGTGGAAACAGCACACACTGCAGCTCAGTAGACAGGCAAGGGGGCTCCTGCCCACCCCCTGCCTCGCTGCCCGAGACCCACCCCCTTAGGACTAACGCGAGCCTCTAGCCCGGCGGATTACCTAGCAAGGCGGCTGGAAAGGCGCCACGAAGACTCACACCCAGTTGCACCCGGGGATGGGGAGCATGCAAGGAGCACGGGGTGCAGAGGGGACAAGGTAGAAAGAAGCAAGACAGCTGTGTAGCAAGAAGGCACAGGGGACCCCTCCAGGATCCACTCATCCCTGGGTCCCTAGATGTAGTGGATTGCCACCGACCCGCAGCAAGCCGGCACGTGAGCACCCGGGGCTGGCACGAGGGCGCCGCAGCAGCCTCTGCTTGCTCGGGAGGCCTGGCGTCTTCCCGGAAGCCCCCCAAACCCTGGCGCGCGAGGGGCGGCTCCAGCCGAGGTTCCCGGGCAAGCTCAGCGCCGCCCCCTTTCCGCGGGTCCCGCGCGGACACCGTGAGTGGCAGCTGCGAGCAGTCAAGGCGCGCGCGGGGCACGGGAACCCACCTCGGGCCAACCAGCCTCATTGCTGCAGAGGGCTGCTGGAGCTGCGGCGGCCGTCACCTCATTCCATGTCCCATTCTCGAATGTTATTCTGTGACATATAGTCGAGTCACCCGGGCAGCCGCCGATGTTCCGGATGCATCCATTGGACACCGCAACAAAGAGGGGCGGGTCCCGGGCTTGGGACTCTACAACCCGGAGCTGTGCAGCTCTGTGATTGGCTCTAAGGTCCCCAGACAGGAGGGGATCGGAGTAAGGGAAGCTGGGCTGCCACGCGAAATCCGATGCTGTGGTGTCCTGGGAGCCCTGAGGAGCTCGAGCAACTATCCAGGGACTAAGGTCCAGTTTCCCCGGGGCGGAGGCGCAGCAGTGAGGACCCGGAGCTGTGACTCGGAGGTAGAGCGGGTCTTGGCGTTGGAGCGGTGTTCGCTCTGAACACTGTGACCCGACCCTACAGGGCTCTGGGTGGCTCAGGAAATGCTCAACATTAATACTTAGCAAAATCCTCCATTACAAGTTTCTCTCCAGATTAACCAAGTGGATACAGCCTTACATCTTCTGTTAGAGTCATAGATAACAAGGTCCCTCAATCCAAGCTGCTGTAAGACACAAGCGGCCCGTCAGGCCCCTTCTGCCACAGTTACTGGTTTCTGGTGGGATGCTTGAAGCCAAGGAGTGGCCCTCCCACAGCCCCCTCTGCATCACTACATTTTTCTTCTATCCTCTTTCTCCCCCACCCCGACTCCTTTTTGAGACAAGGTCTCACAGCACCTAGGCTGGCCTCAAACTTGCTATGTAGAGAAGGAGAGCCTAGAATTCCTGGTCCTGTCTCCACCTTTCAAGCGCTGGAATTACAAGAGCCTTACAAGCCCCATTCATGTATGCTGGGGATAGTACCCAAGGTTATGCTAGGCAAGTACTTTACCAAATGAACTACCTCCCCAGCCCTGAAATCCTGAAATCCCTCTCTCTCTCTCTCTCTCTCTCTCTCTCTCTCTCTCTCTCTCTCTCTCTCTCTGTGTGTGTGTGTGTGTGTGTGTGTGTGTGTGTGTGTGTGTGTAGTTGTATATGTGGAGATAAGAGGACAACCACTGACCCCCTAGATACACAGTTTGTCTGCTCTGGACCTTCATGTTTCTTTCTGAAAGAAGGAAAACCAGAGCCCTCTTCCCTGCGTTCTGGCTCTCAGGTCTTGTGACTGTGAACTGCTTTCTCCTAACCCCCTAGGAGCCTGGCTGCCCGAGCCTGGCTCTGAACTGGAGGACAGCAGCCTAGCTTCAAGCAGGTGAGTCAGCTCTGCCAAACCTCTCTGCTGGACACCACGGGAAAGAGGCCTGCACAGGGTCCATTTCTGGCTGCTCAGCTGTATACAGGGCTCGGAATGGAAACCTCTATAAGGCAGGCAGGGTGGGAGCTGGGATAAGCAGAGGACCAGAGAGAGGACCTGCGTTCTGAACCTTCCAGGACAGAGCCCTGGCATAGGACTATGGGACTGAGCACAGCAATGCCAGTCTATGTGAACAAAGCCAATGGGCCATGTTGGAACTATACCATCAGTTCATAGGCAACAAGCCCCCCTGGAAAAGAATCTGGAAGAAGGACAATGGGTGTCTGGAGAATCCCATTCCTAATTAAAATGACAGCCTCCTTCCCTCTTTCTGCAGGTCATCCTTTAGTCCATTTCTCGCCTTTCCACTTCCCTGTTCCTAGTCCAGAAGAGACTGCCAGGACAAGCACGTGTGTGGATCAGAATTTGGCCTTGCAGTCCCTCAGAGAAGATAGTTCACACACACTTGAGGTGAACAGGCTGGTTTATAAGCATCAAAGAATGGCAGAGACCAGCCAATTCTGCTGTCCACACATAGACCAAGTCTACCCAGCACCCAGCATCTTGTCCAACCGTAACTTGAATCCTGATTTGCCTGAACAGAAACTCCAGACACCAGAAGGAGTTTGTGTTTCACCTTCCTGCTTTGAGAGGCCTCACAACTCACTGACAGTGGAGGGGAGAGCATTTGCCGACAGTCCCCGGGATTCTGGTTGCTGATTTCTTCTTCCCACAGATGGGATGCGCAGTGTGGCCTGTGAAGATAGGCACAAAATTCAGCAACTTTTCCAGTGAAGTCAATATAGGCTCCTGAGTGAACTTGCTGGCCCAGGGGCCCAAGACCTCTTCATTGAGAGCTGTGCTGAGGTGCAAAGAAAGAGTGGGCAAGGACCAAAGTCCCAATATCCCACTTAAAGGATGTCCTCAGTGACCTAACTTACTTTTGTTAGACCTGTTGTGGGTTTGAATGTGAAGTGTCCCCCATAGGCTCATGTGTTTGAACACTTGCTGTCCAGTTGGCAGCATGATCGTAGGTAGCTGTCAAACCTTTAGGAGTAGGAGCCTCACTTGAAGTGGGTTATTGAGATAAGATACTGAGGGTTTATAACCCAGGCCCACTTCCAGTCTGTTCTCTGTTCCTCCTAGACCGGAGGTGAGGGACCAGGTGCACACTTCTGCCACATGGAGCTACCCACTACCACTAGAGACTGGGTCTCCCCCCCCAACTGTGAGCCAAAAATAAATCATTTCTCTCAAGTTGCGTAGTGTTGAGTAATTGGTCACAACAAGGAAAGAAGTACCCAGTACAGATGCCCATCTCCTAAAAACGGTGCCGTCTCCTGACAGTATCACTACCCAGCAATCAGGGCTAGCGCCTGGCTTCTAGGGACCCAAGTCTGCTGTTTTTCTTTCAATACAGTGGCCGCCCCTTAAGCAACTGCTGTCCCATCCGGCAATTGCAACTCTTCAGCTACCAGCAGCTGTTCGTCCACTCAGCCGTAGTCAGGTGGGAAGTCTGTTCCCTCGGGCACCAGCTCTCTCACGGCCACTGAAGGAAACTATCTAAATCCCTATCATTCTACAGAACTCAGGGTTCAAAGGTTGAGGTGAAACCCTGCTGGCTCAGAGAGGCTGAATAGCAAATAGCTAATCATCTCCCCTTGCTTGAGCCTCCGAAGAAAGGGGCTGTCCTTCTGCTCAGCCCCCACTAAAGAACCCTCTCTGTACTTACTTCCTCCCTACCACTTCCTGACAGCTAGCTGCTGACTCAGCCTCCCGACCCCAGGCTAATTTTATTTAATCAAACAAATGTAACACATTGTTTTGTTAATAAAATTGTTAACAAAAGCAGCAGAAACAAATGTAACACAGCTTCACACAGTTAAGGTATTATTCCACAACACAAGTCATATTATAAGGTATGAGAAAACCCATACAAAGAGCCTGGTGAGGGTGAGCTGGGCCTCACTTTGAATCTGAGACACTACACAAACAGATTTGGAGACATTTGTGCCTAGAGTGTCTCATTGTCTGTTAGTCAAGACTGAGAAATGACTGCAGTTACCCAGCAAAAGGAATGAACATTTGAAATAAGTCACGGGCATATGAAGGGGAACAAAGCTTAGAGAAGCTAGGAGGAGGTGCTGGGCACACAGGAAGAACTGGAAGAGTTTTTTCCACTGATAGCATGGAGGAGAAGTCACACAGTTGTGGGCAGAATTGTGTGTGCTCCTGCACTGAATCTGTATGCTGATGTTCCAACCCTCAGTACCTCAGAATGTGATATTTGCAAATATTGTCACCGAGATGTAATTAGTTATGATGAACTCATACCAAAGAGGTTGGGCTCCTACTCTAATATGAATTGTAGACTCATGAAGGGAAAATTTAGATGCCGAGACAGCTGGGTACACGAGGAAAAGACAGTGTGAGGATTGGAGCTACATCCCCACAGTGAAGGAATTGGAGCAGGAGAAAGGTGTGGCACAGACTGGCTGAAGTGTCTTTAGAGGGAGCAGGCCTGGATCCCTGACTCCTTCCAGTTTCTAGCAGGGTGGGTGGTCAACCTCTGTGTAGACCAT
This sequence comes from Onychomys torridus, assembly GCF_903995425.1. Taxonomy (NCBI): domain Eukaryota; kingdom Metazoa; phylum Chordata; class Mammalia; order Rodentia; family Cricetidae; genus Onychomys; species Onychomys torridus. The sequence continues at coordinate 4,566,536 of NC_050453.1, read as the reverse complement.
GCTGATTGCAGCTCTTCCTCACTGCTGTCCTGACAAGCTACATGACTTTGGACTGCCAGGACTCAGCTCTGGTGTGGGAGCTGGCTGAACTAGAGAAACAACTTTTCCATGCAATATCAACACTAACATTACATAAATTGTGAGATTCAGCAACATTGGTCTAAGACAGTAGGAGAAAAACACCAGGCAAGAGGTTCACCCATATTTCTGTATTTTCTTTTGACCTTTCGAGCTCTCTCTCCTCTGAGATGTTATCTGAATTTCATGACTGTCTGGTTTGAATATGAACTGTCCCTCTGAGGCTCATAGGTTAAAGGTGCAGTTCCCTGAATGGTACTACTATGTAGGGACATACTGGAAACTTAAAAGGCAGAGCCTGACTGAAAGTAGTAGTCCATTGGAGATGTGCCCTTGGGGACATGCCATGCCCTGGCCCCGCCCTCTCTGCTTCCTGGCTGTCTTGAAGAGAGCAGCTCTGCAGCCCCTGGTCCTTCATCTGTGAAGTACTGCTTTGCTTGGCTCAGAAACAATGGAGCCGGAGATGATGGATTGAAACCTCAGATGCTGTGAGCCAAAGTAACACCCCCCCCCAAAATGTATCATCAGGTGTTTCTGATGGTGATGGAAAAACCAAGCAATGGATTGAACAACCGCACAAATTACCACTGATTCACACAGTGGTTTGCACTGCTCCCTAATTGTGCTGGGAGCAGGTCTTGCCATATGAAGAAGAGAGGCCACCTCCACTGGGTGTTTGGTCTATGCTGAGCACAACTTGAGCCCTGCATATGTATCATGTTACTTAATGCTCACAAGGAACCTGTGAGCTTTAAACCAGCACTAGGAAAGCTTACATAATTTGCCCCAGGTCCAGACAGTAAAGCTGTAGTTTGGATACTGAATGTCTTCCCTAAGGCATCCAGGTCCAATTCCTGGTCCCCAGTCTGGTGCTTTCTAACGTGGTAGAGACCCTGAAGTGGGACCTCCAGAGAGGGTTCAGGCCATTGGAGGCAGGTGAAGGAGACTGAGGGACTCTGGTCTCACACAATCCCCAGAGGAAAAACAAACAAAACTATGTGTGTCTGGTAATAATTGGCACCTCCCATACTGACTGAGCCCAGTAAACCTTCTCTCTTTATAAACCGACTGCCTCAGCTGTTCATCACAGCAACATGAAGCTGATTGGCAAGGAAGTCACAAAAGTAATTAGTCCTGTTGAGTCTCTGAAGGGTAAAAAGTACAATAATTTAAATTTTTCTTCTAAGAATTTTAAACTAGGCACCTGTTTCTACACTGAGCTTATTTATGTGTTTCAAAACAGGGTTTTTCGGTCTACTGTCCTGGAACTAGCTCTGTAGACCAGGCTGGCCTTGAACTCACAGAGATCCTCCTGCCTCTGCCTCCTGAGTGTTAGTATTAAAGGTGTGCACCACTGTCCCAGTTTACACTGAGCTTCTGATACCCAGAGAATTCAGGAAAACTCAAGCTTAGGCTGATAGCATCATTAGAGATCTGGAAACAGTAAAGTCCATCTTCCCTTGAGAAGTTGGTTTCCAGTTCCATCCCAGTCCCTCACACAGCTGAGCAGAAGCCAGAGACCGACCTTTCTCTGTAAAAGCCAGCCCTCAACCCAGGCTCAGGGATCCTGAACAACTCAGGCAAACAAACCAATGAGTAAAAATCAGTCACAATCATGCAGGCCCCACAAGCCAAGAGTCCGAATGAGTAAGTAGACATCAGACTGAAGTGAGAAAGTGAATCTAACACGCTTTTGTTTAAAGCTTTCACAGGAAAGTAAGAAACACAACAAACAGAAGTTAAAATAGATCAGCCAGATGTGAGAAGCAACCAAGTCAGAAATGTGAAGCATAGTCCTCGAGTTAGGGCTACGGATCGGGTTGGGGGGGGTACTCACCAGCATGTGTGAAGTCATCTTGCTGCCCCCCAATCTTTTTTTTTTTTTTTTTTTTTTTACATGAGTTATATCAAATGCTGAAGGGACAAATTCCATACAAAGTCTTTGAGAGAATTTAAAAAGATTAAACAGCCTATATGTAAAGTGATAACAACCATCAAGAATCAGAACTGGGGCTCAGTGAAGACTCTCTTAATCTAATTCTCCCCCCTCCCCTCCCTCCCTCCCCCCCTCCTTTCCCTCTGCTCCCCTTCTATCTCCTCTTATCCCCTCCCTTCCCCTTCCCTGCCTTCCTCTCAGGGTTGACCTTGATTTGTGATTGTATAAGCAGGATTCTCTAAAGGAACAGAATCAACAGGTTGTACACACACACACACACACACACACACACACACACACACACACAGCCTGCGATAACAACAGCAGCTAAATCACACTTGAGAATCTGGAAGTTTTCCCATTCTTTAGGCGGGGAGCCTCAGTGGTCCCCATCTGGAGAGCCACTGCTCCTCAGCTCACTACAAAAGTCTGGAAACACTGGTTCTGATGTCAGTGAAGGATTGAACAGCAACAGCATGTGGTAATTCAAAAGAAAATGGCCCCCAAAGGGAGGTGTTGGAGGAAGTATGTCACCGTGGGGGTGGGCTTTGAGGTCTCTTTTGCTCAAGCTTCCCTCAGTGTGACTTTTAGTCAACTTCCTGTTGCCTCTGAGTCAAGATGTAAGGACTGTCAGCTCCAGCACCACACCTGCCTGCACACTGCCATGTTCCCCACCATGATGACAATGGACTGAACCTCTGAAACTGTAAGCCAGCCCCAATTAAATGTTTTCTTTATAAGAGTTGCCGTGGTCATGATGTCTCTTCCCAGCAATGAAAACCCTAACCAAGACACAGGGTAAATCACCTCTTCAGCAGGAGGAAAAGCCAAAGAGAAAAGGTGCCATCTTTTCCTCACCATACCCTTTCAACCCGGGCTGCTACCAGAAGGTGCCGGCCACCATCCGGGCAGGGCTTCCCCCAGCTGTCCAGGCCATCATGGCAGTTCTTCAGGCAAGGCTCCCTTCTCTCCTCCTCCCTTGACTCTAATTTGTGAAAGCTGACATCAAAACCAATCATAATATTGGTTTTCCTGCCTCAGTCTCTGAAGTTGTCTTCAGCGCTGGCCTTGAACCCAGTGGGCAGCACCCCAGACCCTCTGTCTCTGTTTCGGTGTGTACATGTGTGTGAGGGTGTGTTCGCCTGTGGACACCCATGGAGGTCAGAGGTTGGTGTCGAGACCAACTGCCGCTCCACTTTATTTTTGAAAGCACATTATTATTTATTTACTATTTGTGTGTGTGCACATGGGTGTGGAGGTTAGAGAAGAATTTTCACAAGGCTCTTCTCTCCTTCCACCAGGGTGTACTGGGACTCAAACTCAGATCCTCAGGCTGACTTAGCTGCAAACACCTTAACCTACTGAGCCATTTCTCTGCCCCCACCCCCACCTTATTTTTTGAGGGGTTCTCACCAAACCTGAAACTCACTGTTTGGTTAGACTGATGTCAAGCCTGTGATCCCCAAGTGTTTTTCATTTTTTTGGGAGATAGATTCTGTTATGTAGATAAGTCTGCATGCCTTTGCCTCCCTGGGATTAAAGGCATGTGCCACCATATCTGACTCACAATGTTTTCACACAGTTTCTGGACATCTGACTCTAGTCCTCTACGTACGCAGCAAGCAGTTTATCCATTTCACCAACAGAGCCATCTGCACAGCACCCTGCCCCTCCCCTTTCCTTTTTCTTTTCTGTCTTTTCTTTTCTTCCTTTTCTTTCTTTCTTTCCTTCCTTCCTTCCTTCCTTCCTTCCTTCCTTCCTTCTTTCTTTCCTTCCTTCCTTCTTTCCTTCCTTCTTTCTTTCTTTCTTTCTTTCTTTCTTTCTTTCTTTCTTTCTTTCTCTTTCTTTTTTTTAAACAGGGTCTCCTCTGTGTAGATCTGGCTGTACTAGAACTTGCTTTGTAGACCAGGCTGGCCTCGAACACAGATATCTGCCTGCCTCTGTCTCCTGAGTGCTGTGAGTGCTGGGCTGAAAAGTGTGTGCCATCACCCAGCCTCTGCCCCTTTTTCTTTTTAATAGCAAGAGAAAGAAAAAAAATAGACTTAAACAGCAATCACAGGCATTTCCAGGCTGTCTTTGTCTGAGTTGTGCTGCTCATCATACAGGACGCCTTGTGTTCAGTGATCAGCACTGAACACCAAACTCCAAACAAACACCCCTGTTTACCCTCTCACTTGTCCCTTGTGTGGGGGCTGCTGGAGGAGGGCAAGCATGAAGGAGAGTCAGAAACTCAAAAACTAAGACCAGAACAAGGACAGAACCTGGGTTTCCAAAACATACAGGATGCACTCAGGGCCCTGGTCCCAGTCCTTCCTAGAGTCCAGCATCTAAGGTTCTCTGAGGACATTTGGCTAGAAAGAACAGACACTGGAGACTTTCTTGGATGGCAGCTCCCGTTTGCTCAGGGAAGAGGGTCACCCACTGTAAACGACTGCCTTCTCTTACAATGGCCATCTGTGAGGAGCCCGCTGGCCTCTCCAGACTCTGTGCTGGTGGCTCCCTGCCCATTTCTCCCTGGGGAAGCAGCCAGTCACAGGTGTACCTCTACTTCCAGGAGGCTTGCATCTCAATAAATCCATCAGAAACGGAAAACTCCGTGAGTCAAAAGCTCATGGAGGGCAGGCAAGATAGCTCAGTGAGTAGCACTGCTTGTGCTAACTGTGATGACCTGGGTCTGATCCCCAGGACCCACACCCAAAAGCTGACCTCTGACTTCTCCCTGTGCACTATGTGTTTACACATGCACTAAAAAAAATAAATGGGCGACCGGGCGGTGATGACACACGCCTTTAATCCCAGCGTTCAGGAGGCAGAGGCAAGTGGATCTCTGTGAGTTCGAGGCCAGCCTGGTCTATAGAGTGAACTCCAGTAAAGTCACAAAGCTACACAGAGAAACCCTGTCTCAAAAAAAAAGGGGGGGGGGCTGGAGAGATGGCTCAGAGGTTAAGAGCACTGACTGCTCTTCCAGAGGTCCTGAGTTCAATTCCCAGCAACCACATGGTGGCTCACAACTGCTTGTAATGAGATCTGGTGCTATCTTCTGGCCTGCAGGGACACATGCAGGCAGAATACTGTATACATAATAAATAAATAAATAATTTTTTAAAAGAAAAAAAGGGTTTTTTAAAGTGTATTTGTTTGGGTGTCACACCTGTAATCTCGGCACTCAGGAAGCTGAGGCAGGAGACAAAGAGTTTTGAGCCTCTCTGGGCTATTTAGAAAGAACAGCATCATAGAAGAAAAAAAAATGTTTGGGGCTGGAGAGGTAGCTCAGTGGTTAAGAGCACAGACTGCTCATCCAGAGGACCTGGGTTTAATTCCCAGCACCCACATGGCAGCTCACAACTGTCTGTAATTTCAGTTCCAGGGGACCATGGCAAAACGCCAGTGCATGTAAAATAAAAATAAATAATTAGAAAAGAGTAAAAAATGCCCTGAACACCCCTACCCTATCAAGCATCCACTTGTCCCGGCTCACCTCAACAAGCTCAGAACACTTCCTGAGCCTGCCCTTGGGCGGAACCACCTCACACAAGCCTGTTTATAGTAAACTCCGGCAACTGTGAATGTTTCCTCTTGAAACTGGTCCAGTAGCACCCACCTCACACAAGTTCCCAAAGGCTCCATGAGGTGGTGTAGCAGGAAGCAGCCGGTGTGCAGTGAGTTGTCTCCCACTCAGCTCTGAGATGCCGAAGGTATGCACCCCTCATCTCCAGCTGGGTCATTGTTGAGACTGTGTGCCGTCTGTATACTCGACTGTCAGTTTTACTATCACACGGCTGAAAGAGAAAGGATTTAAAAATGTGTTGAATGGACTTGTGGTTAAGAGCATTGGCTGCTCTTCCAGAGGACTTGGGTTCCATTCTCAGCACCCATAACAGCTCACAATGGTCTATAATTCTGGTTTCAGGGGCTCTGACATCCTCTTCTGACCTCCATGAGTACCGGGCACAAAAGTGGTACACAGGCTTACATATAGGCAAAACACCCACACATAAAAAATAAAATGTTAAAAAAGTTTTTGGTGCCTAGTTACTATACTCAGCTATGGGTTATATAAGGACTTTCTCAATAAAGCATATTGCATACCTTGACCATGTCCACCACATCCTACCCCGCTCTCCTGTAGCCTTCCCAGTAGTTCTTCCTCCTCAGATTGCTCCACTTCCACTGCCATCACATAGAAAACCGCTTCGTGACATTTGTGGTTCTGATTCTGAGCCATTCTGCTAACCGTGATGGTCTCCAGCTGCATCCATTTTCCTGCGAATGACATCATGTCATTCTTAGAGCAGACTAAAACTCCGTGTGTGCATCTACCACATTCCCTTTCCTTGTTCTGTGGACAGGAGCCTCACCTGCTCCATACCTTGGCTGCTCCCTGTACGGCTGCAGTAAGGGATGTAAGTACCTCTGTGGTTGATTGAAGGCCTGTGGATAAGGGGCCGACAAGTTCTGGAAGGCATCTGTGGAGCCAGGGCTGGAGGGTGGAGAAAGACCAGAAAGAAGTGGCAACAGCGCCTCACCCTGGAAGATGGGAGGCAGCAAAGCAGCCCCTGCCACGGAGACTGGGGGGCGCACTGAGCGGTGTGTACTGATGCCCGGTCATTCCATGCCATATAGTGTTTAGAGCCCCAGTGGTCCTGTTGCTCCTGGGGCTAATGGGGTCCAAACTTTCCAACAGCCTTCAACACGCTCAGGGAGTCTGGGGGAGCTTGTTTATCAGACACATCTTATCTTCTTATCTTCGCTAGATTCCCCACCCACCCCCTCACTGGGGCCTTCATCAAGGTGGGATTTTTTGTTCTTGTTTTGTTTTGTTTTTTTCTGGCTACTGGTGTTTCTCTCTGTCTCTGTCTCTGTCTCTGTCTCTCTCTCTGTCTCTGTCTCTCTCTCTTTATGTAAACGAAAGCAGCATGTTTGTGTTCCAAAGCCATGCGTCAAGTATGCCGCTTGCCAGCTGCGGCGAGTGAGCTGTCTCCAGGGCTGGTACTCTCTTGGTAGAGCCATAGGGGCTTATCAGCTAAGACAGAAAGATGGGATGACAGTCAAGGATGTCCACATCTTGCTTGGGAGCAGTTTAGGGGGGATAGGGATGAGGTGGCAAGGACTGGACAGGAGGAAAATGAGTGGGTAGAGGGTCAGTTGGGGTGGAGGAAGGCAGACCAGGAACAGCCCAGCAAGGCTGAGGAGAGACAGAAGTGGGAGGCACTGGGGCAGGTACAGAGTGTGCCCAAGAAATTGAGCAAATCACATCTGTGTCTGTAAAATCAGGACTGCATGGAGCTGAAGGCGAAAACACAGGGAGGCTGTTTTCTCTGCTGAATTAAAACTGAAACCTCTGGTCAGATCAAGGAGATGTTGGAAGGATGTGACCTGAAGCCTGTTGTCTCCAACTGCATTTTCTGAGCAGGTAATGAAGCTGCCGTGTGCATGGAGACAGGGCTTCGTGGGTAGGTAGGGTGCTCAGCCCTGTCACTAAAGAGTTGCCCAATTGGGCTGGAGAAATGGCCCAGAGGTTAAGAGCACTGGCTGCTCTTCCAGAGGACCCGGGTTCAATTCCCAGAACTCACATGGCAGCTCACAACTGTCTGTAATTCCAGTTCTAGGGGAATCTCAGACCTTCACACCAATGCACATGAAGTTTAAATATATATACAAAGAGTTGCCCAATTCTGGCCATACCCTCTCCTATCATGAGTTTGGACTATGAAATAAAAGAAGGATCAGCTCCCTAGTGCTAGAGTTGGGGTTTACAACAGAACTATCTGAAGGAGCTAAAAGAAAGTCCCAACTTCCAGGCTGTAGCCCACATCCATGAAAGTAGAATTGTCAGGGGTGGGGGTCACACTCCTCAGTACTGAACCCAGTTAAGTTTGGAACCCAGAGGCCTGTGTGGCCTCTAGAGGACTCAACCAACCCTTTGGTCCATAGAATTTTAGGGAAATGATAGGGATCACTAGAGACTGTCCCCAGGAGAGGCAAGGCAGGGACCAGACAGCATCCCTAGAGTAATAACATTAAATGAATTGGGATTCTCAAGTGGCCACCAACTTGCTGCCAATTCCAGTAAGCTGTTTTCCTGGTTTATTAATTACATAGATGTTTCCTAAGCACCTACTATGTGCCTAGTGCTGTCCAAGGTTGGTCCTAGGGATCCAACAGTACACGGGTCAGTCACCAGCATTCAACTCCTAGGACAGACCTCGAACAAAGGCTGAAGAGGAGGGAGAAAGAGACTGCAGTGAGGACCAGCTCACCCCAAGATCCCCACGCTGACATGTCTCCAACCTCCCAAAGCAGAGAAGGATCTGTTCTTGCCGAATCCACACTCTGTTCCTCTAGTGTTTGGATAGCACATAATCCTAGGACCAGAAAAATTCTGCCTCCTGATCCTAACCAAATCCACAGTGTGTCTTCCCAGCACAAGTGCAGCTGGTGCCAGTGACTGGCCTGTCTGGGGAATTGACAGTACAGATCAAACCTCTCCTCTGCTGGAGAACTTCAGGACAGGGTCTTGAGCACAGCACAGGCCTAACAGGACTTAATGGACTTAATGGCTATGAAGTGGGCTTGCTCTAGTGAGGGTAACAGAAAGACTGCCAAGAGAGGAAGCACTGGTGCTCAGAATCTTTCTCATTTTCGGTCAGAGAGGTCGTCAATATGTTGAAGGTGGGACAGATGCTGTAACAGGGAGGCCCTGACTCTCATTGGCTTCTCTTCTTTCCTACGGGCTTTGTTGGAAATGTTCTACTCCAAACATCCACCCTAGTGCCAGAGTACCATCCTCTTCGAGAGGGGGCTCCCAAGGCAGCCTAGGCTCTCCCACCCAAATGGTAGAAGATGAGGGCAGAGCCAGGTGGGAGGCTCTTGAGGCCAGTTTGCAGTTTGGGAAAGGCACCCAGGAGTGTAGAGGGCCTCTCTGTCTGCTGGGCTCCCGTCTTCCTATTTCAGGAACTTAGTACCAGAGGTGGCTATCTGACCATCCTGTTTGGGACGACACTCCTCCTTTATGACCTTCTCCGGTTACTTCTCTCCTCCTTCTGTTCTCTCTATATGGCTTCTGCCTGCTACTGAAACCTCCTGTGTGGAAGAAAGGTTGATTGTTCAGTCTCTGAGGCCTTAGGTGGAGCATCCCCTTGGGATCCAGAGATGAGGGCTGTCAGAAAAGGGGATGTGGGCACCTCTTCTTGTGAGACTCTAGACTAGGAGAGACTGCATGGCTATCAGGCCCTCCCTGAGCAGGAGTAACCACATCACCCAAGAACTGGCTAGAAACACGAACATTCAGTCCTTGTCCAGATCACAGAGGCAGACACTCAGTCCAGACAGGTTAGTAACCTGCCCAAAGACACAAAGCAAAAGTGTTGGTCCACTGAGCACCCACCCACCTCAGAGACAGATCCCAAACAGGGTGCAGATAGAAAAGTATTTCTCACTGCCACCTAGTGCCCAAGAAGGAAGGACAGTGCCATGTCTGGGTTCTGGGATCTGAGTAGAGGCTGCAGAGGCAAGACATGGATTAGGCATGCTATTCTCTCCTCCTTCAAAAAGTTAGTCCGTTTGGACCTGCCAATCATCTGGCCAGGAGTCCACCTGCTCCCCGCTCCGTTCAGAAAGAAAGTAGATTGACCTAAAGTTATGCTAAGAAGATGGGCACAACAACTGTGCCCTTAAATTCACAGAATGTCATCTCCTGGCCTCCTGCAGGGATTACAGCTGCAGCCATTTGCAGGGCTTGCACGAGGCTTGCCTGCTCTGTGTCTTCATTCAGAAAGCGTGGCCTTCTGTTTTCTGTCTTTCCCAGACGCTCTGGACTTCCTGGCTGGTTCTTTGCAGCCCTCCTCCCCGCAGCCCCACAGCTGCTTACTGACCTCCATTTCTCCTCCTCTTCTCTGTCTCTTCCCAGCAGCTGCCCCGACTTACAGCAGGCCAGCCAACCCTGTTGTTTGTCTCCTAAACTCCAACAAAATTGTTCTCATGTTTTCTGGGTCAGTTTTTAAACTCTTTCATTAACTAGACGATGAACCCCAAAAGGGAACTCTGGTCTCCCTGGTAACACTTGGAGCTCACTCCAGATTCATTGAAAAACCTGACATTGTCCATTGACTTCACATGCACACATATACATACATGGACAGATGAACATAATACATGCATACAGCACACACAATACACACATGCATGGACAGATGAACATACAACACACACATGCACACACACAAGCACACACATGCACACACATAAGCACACACGCATGCGCACATGCACACACATGCACACACACACACACATGCGCACATGCACACACACAAGCATACATGCATGGACAGCCAATGTATTCAATGTGGATTGGAAAGAGGAACAAATAGAAAGGTGCAGGGATGCCACTGTTATTTCCTGTCGCCGCAGCAGCCTGCCTTTGCCACCAAAGCAGTGACATCATCACTTGTCACCAGGTGCCTTTCCATGTCAGTTAAGAGACATGTGCACCCCTTAAGATTGCCTGCTGGGCACAGTGCGATCTCTTACCTCTCTTCTTCCTCTTATTGCTTCGCTGTCTGTCTGTCTGTCTGTCTGTCTGTCTCTCTCATGCCCCCAATCTGACTGGCCTTTCACTCTTTCACTCCACCTTCCCCAATAAGCCTCTTGCACTGACTCTGTTGCACATGGCGTGTTTGCACGTGGCGCACCTTGGCAGGGCCTGCTGGAAGGTGCCCACTTTGCCTTTTCTTTTTTACCCTTCCAGCCCCAAGCCAGTCTTCAAGGAGCTGACATGAGGTTTAGAGAAGAGGTGTGTGTGACTAAGCAGTCAGGGTCACAATGTGGCCACACTCGTCTCTGAGCCACATTGTGTCAGCTCCAGTGATCTCTCATGCAAGTTCCCAGAAGGGTATGAAATCCCTTCCCAGGAAACGAGCTCCCCACCCCCACCCCTGGCTAGCACCAGGGCTTCGGCCTTGCCTTTCTCCCAGCATGAAATTCCTGGGGAAATTTTAACTTGGGAAGTGGGGGTGGGGTCCCTTGTTTCAGTAGTCTAACAGCTGAAGGGGGACACAGTGTCATCTCTTTGGACTGCTTCCTTTCTTGGCAGCAATGGTTATGGAATAGATAGGATCCCCAAAGCAGCATGGAGCAGCCCTAGCTTTGCTGCCCAGCCCATCTGAGTCTGGGATACTAGGCTACAGATATCCTATGGTGTCCTGAGTCCATGTGGACAAATCCCGTAAGTCTAAACACGCCTCTTCACAGAGGGTATGAGAACAAGCACACGCAGACTTTCAGCCGGGCGGCGGAGGCGCATGCCTTCCTTTAATCCCAGCACTCGGGAGGCAGAGGCAGGCGGATCTCTGTGAGTTTGAGGCCAGTCTGGGCTACAGAGTGAGTTCTAGGACAGCTAACGCTACATAGAGAAACCCTGTCTCGAAAAACAGAAAAAAAAAAAAAAAAAAAAAAGACTTTCAGACTTTCAATACTTATCTGTCATCAAAGGCAGAACAAACATAATTTTCAGAAATCTGACATGGGAGTAGGTAGACATGGTTCACTGGACTTTTCCTTCTTGAAAGATCCCAAGGGCTAAATTAGAGACTCATTAGTATGACTTGCTGCCGTCATCACAGTAACTAGAAGGTCACAGAGTCCACCTCTTTCCACTTGGCTAGTCACTGACTCAGATCCCTGCTGTGAGTCTGGAGGATGGGGTGGCTGACAGAGGGACAGCCTTCAGGACAATTTGGGTAGCTACCAGAACAACGGCTCAGGTCACCTTCTCTCTTGAGGGTCTGCACAGCCCCAGCACTGCGGAACAATCAGAGCAGGCACCTCCTGAGTCCCAGGAGGCAGAAAAGCCAGTGGCAGATCACAGCCAAGTGTCTGAGAGCCAGCCAGGTCCCTCAGGATCTGGCATCAGCTCAGCTCCTACTTGAAGCTGTCCCTGTGAGATACTAGGATGGATCAGGGCCTGATGCTGGCGCTGCTGGCCCCAAGTTGGGGATACTGTCTGCTATCTGCTGCACAAGAGGGACCTAGCTTGCCCTCTTTCAGGAACGCTCAAGACTGTGGCCCATGTTCAACTTCATGCCTTTCTGATTATACATTTTGTGGCAAAGTGAGGAGGCCCCAGGTCACTCATTTTGCCCACTGGGTTACAATTAGTGAGGATCCAAAGGGAAAAAATTGAGATAGGGTCTCATGTAACCCCAGCCTCCGACTCAAGTCAAGGATGACCTTGAACTTTCGATCTTTCCACCTCCACCTACCAAATGATAGGTACTGTTACAACTGTGCACCACTCTACCCAGTTTCTGTGACACTGTGAATCAAATCCAGGGTCTCCCACATGCTAGGCAAACACTCTCCCAACCACACTACATCCCCAACCTTCTGAAGTTTTCCTTTATTATTGTTTTTATAAGAGGCATTGGGTGTTATATGTGCCGTAAGGAAGGGTGTAGTGGTAACAGAAAACAGTCTAGATGCATTCGCCAGTGTTCAATTGGCTTGTTGGGCTTGGGGACAGAGAGGCAGATAATACTGAAGAGGAAGCCTGTAGAGATTTGGTTCCTCAGGTTACTTCCAGCTCCAAGCCAAGAGTGCATCTGAGCCTGAGGTGGTAAAGGAACACACATACCACCACAATTGGCTTCCAGACTGCTAGCCAGGAGCACTGTTTCATCCAACCTCCTAGGTGGTTTCTAGGCACTCTACAAGAGGCAGAGGAGGCGAGTTCCTACAGCAGGGACTCCAAAGTTTTAGTCGTGGCTTGCCTTAATCTATGGTCAGCTATCCTCTCCTCTATCTCAATATACTTTCCTCTCCTCAAACAGTTCATCAAATGACCAATAGAGGACGCACTTTCCCAATTGCTGAAGTGAAAATGGTTCCCCAGGCTCTTCTGACAGCTTTTCGGTCCTGGAAAAGTTGTGTGTAGTAGCAGACCTGACGGGATGGATTTCAGACCATCTCCTACTGGATAGCAGAGCTCTCTACCAGAGCTTTCTTGCTTTGGCCAACACTGATAACCTAGATCACATTTGAAGCTGTTATCGGCCTTTCCCATCTCGTTGAGATGCAAAGTTGAGAAAAGGTCTTTATTGTGTTTTGTTTTGCTTTAAGAAATGTCTCAGATGCAAGTTCAAGAGGGACACTGAGATGAATTGTTGGGAGTAAAGAATTTATTGCAAGTGTTATTAGTGTCGTGTTATTATTATTAAACAGATAGACAACTGTATGGCAGAGGCTCTTAGGAGAGGAACCAGGCAGGGCCCTTGAGGCAGATATGTGGAGAGCATCGCTTCTTATACCTTTTGGAGGATGGGGAGGTTTCATAGGGCAAGCCTGCATCCAGGCTCTGGTTCTCAGGCAGCAAGCAGAGAAAGCATAGGGAGCAGGATGAATGGCCATCAATATCCCGTTGGTGTAAGCTGAGTCCCCCAGGTGAAAGATCCTGGTACATGGACTTCTGTTAGCTAGGTATTCACAGAGATCTGCCTGCCTCTGCTCCCAAGTGAAGGCGTGCTCTGGCACTGCCTGGCCCCTAACATTACATTCTTACTTCTTGTACAAGGAAAGGGACAGTGGTTTGGGCAATAACAGATGTACAAGAGGGACAGCATCAGAGGAACCCTGACCTCCACTCTGCTGAGCAGCTGAATGAACAGATATCCACACATAAACAGCCATGAAGTAAATTACGCTGTATCAGCCCCACTGGACTAGTATGCTGTTGTTTAAATAATGGTTAGAAAGGCCAGAGAGGCCTACGGAAAATGTCTGTTAAATACGCAAGTCGCTTTATACTTGTAAAAGGTATTGCACGTATGGGTGTGGTCCAGGCTGAGCTTTCCTTCTGGTTTTTCCCTTTGTTTTGTTTTGTAGTGGGTAGCTGTTCCAGCTTTGACCTGGAAGTACCACCCCCATTAAGGCTTTGGGTAATTGTCATGCCTACGAGGCAGGGCTGAGACAGGAGCCCTAAAGACCTGAGATCCGGATGTGCAGCTCTCTTGGTTCCTGGATCCTGGACGCTCTCCAGAGAACACCGCTGGGCTGCACCTCACCTCTCCTGAGACCTATCCCTTTACTTGTAAGTGACCCCACAAAATAAACCTCCCTTTTAACTACGTGGAGCTGCCTTAATACTTCCACCAATATTTTTTTGTTTGGGACAGGGTCTCACTATGTACTCTAGGTTGGCCTGGAACTTGCTATGTAGACCAGGCTGGCCTTGAACTCACAGGGATCCACCTACCTCTGTCTCTAAGTGCTGGGACTAAAGGGCGTGCACCCTCAGGCCTAGCTTCTGTTTGTTCTTTAGTTCTGTGTTGTGGGTTGTGCAACAAATGTAAGAACCATTTTTCCTGACCACAAGAGCAATTGAGCTGTGCTCCTTTGCACCCAGGTCCCCTGGCTGCCGAGTCTTCTGAATGTGTTTTGTGTGCTCTAGGTGACACCTGCTTCTGCACTCACATGCATGTGGAAATGGCTAGATGCCATGGTCAGTTTATTAGCGGCTGCTATAAACAAGGTCAAATTCAGATACCACAACACCACGTTCTCCCAAATCAGCCAGTTTGTTTCTCACACGTGGGTATTAGCAAGTTCTTATTATGGCTGTTTTGCCACAAGAACCACAGTGGGTCAGAGTCATTGAGAGGCAATTGTATGCCTTCTGCTCAGAACCAATCCTCACAAGTTAGTAACCACTAATAAAAAAAATGTGAAAACTGAGAGGGTTTACATTCCAAGACTTTTCCAAATTAATTTCTGCAAACAATCAGGTTTCAAGACTTTAGGCTTCTAAGGCTGTGTTTTTTATACCACATCTGATGGAATACCTGGGAATTCTTAAGGAGCAGCTGAGGCAGTAAGGTGATGTACACACAGCATCATGAAGCTACCCTGTAACTCTCGGTGTCAAGGGTTACACTGATATGTAGTGTCAGCTTCATAATACTACAACAAAATGCCAGAGATGATTAATCCTGAGGCTCCATGTCTAGCATCTGAGGCTTGTGAGGGAATCATCTGGTCTCCAGAGGATTGATGTAGGGCCTTCAATTCCAGTTTGGCTATCTTTAGCACACAAAGCCTCTCTCTTGAGATGGCTCCAACTTCCTGCATGCATCTTGCCTTAGAGTATGTGCAATGGTTTTGGGTTTTTTGGTTCCATCCAGTCCCATGGACCTGTGTTTCTCTTGTGGTCCTGCAGCTGCTTATAAAATAATCACTCAGAGGCTTAATGTTTGCAAATTGTATGGCCTGTGGGTCAGGCTTCATGCTAGCTAGCTCTTATAACTTAACTCAACCCATTTCTATTAAACTATACGTTGCCATGTGGCCGTGGTGTTACCGGTCTGCTGGCATCTTGTTACTCCTTCAGTGGCAGGCTGGCGTCTCCTCCACCCCATACTTTTAAATCTTATCTTCAGCTTGAACATATCGCCTGAACTTATCCTGCTCTGCATAGGCCAATGCAGCTTTATTTATCAACCAATCAGAGCAGCACATACTCACAGAAAGACATCCCACAGCATTCTGGCTTCTCCAACATTCTATGGTCTCCTTTGCTGCGTGGGCTTTACCCCGTTCCACAGAATGGCCTCTCATGGCCTCCTTGCAGGGATTACAATTCTGCCACACATTTCCAGGCCTTTGCAGCCCTCTGAAACCATGGAGCAACACTTGTGATCCTCTTAATCTAGAATCTTGCATGCTGGGGGTGGGGGGGGTGGGGGCACAGTAACAAGGGAACCATGTTGCCAAGTCCTGTTGCCATCTTGTGACAGAGTCTGGTCCACTGGGAAGCTGCTGAAGTACCCTGGGGCAGACATTCTCCTGGACTGTTGCTTTCCAGGAGTAGGGAACCCCTCCCACATTTAAAGCTTAGCCTTCTTTTAAAATAAATTTACATATTTACAAGTTGCAGCCTTAGATGAGGGGCCTGTTTGTGCCAGTGCAGAGCAGAAGGTTTATCTTTAGCAATTACAGCCTCTTTTTTAGCATCTGTATTGGTTGCAACTTTAAACTTTCTTTTCTCCTCATGAAAATGCATTTTTTTTTTTTTTTTTTGAGCTGAGGATCGAACCCAGGGCCTTGTGCTTGCCAGGCAAGCGCTCTACCACTGAGCTAAGTTCCCCAACCCCATTTTTTTTTTAGGTTTATGTTTTACCCAACGTTTTGCTTCTTTCCACTGCAGGTTTGGACAAGAGGAGCAAGCAGAAGCCAGGCTGTAGCCTAATTGC
Source organism: Onychomys torridus (assembly GCF_903995425.1). NCBI lineage: Eukaryota > Metazoa > Chordata > Mammalia > Rodentia > Cricetidae > Onychomys > Onychomys torridus. The sequence goes on along the minus strand of NC_050453.1, from coordinate 4,550,279 downwards.
TCTATCTGGAAATTTCCTCTGCCAGCAATTAATTCATTGTGTTTTGATTTAGCCTTGCACAATATTTCAGGACATGGCAGAACAAAGCTAAATTCCTTGACAGAATGTACCAGGAATTGTGCCTAGTTTGGGTCCCAACAAAATCTTTATTATTGCAGAGAACCAGCTCCAAGGTTGCACACAGGGCTTGCAAGGAATCCACAGCATCTCAAAGCTAAGAATTTTTTTTTTTTCTGAGAGATTTTTAGGAAATAGGGAAAAAAACTCACACATCCTCTAGGTGTTTACTTGTCTTTATAACTTTCTCATGTTGGCTTTTATTTGTCATATATAGCTATATAGACTCAACAGAAACCCTTCAGGCAATATAAAAGTCACATTTCATTTCTTAAGTAAATGACAAGAAGCAGAGTCGTCCTGACAACACACATGTAATAAATCTGAACTTCTTAACTGGTGAGCTGTAATCTCACAGCTGCAGCTTCAAAGAACCAATCATTGTTATCTATTTAGAGAGCTAGCTCTATAAAACTAGACTACTGAGGAGTCTAAGGTATTGGTGCATACATCCTATATTTCTAAGTGTTGTAACATTTTAAACTAACATTTTGTGATTAGTTGTCTCTCTCTGACTGGGAGTGTTTACTCAGAGCTGGGTCATAAATGCTCTGGTTGGAACTCAGGTTTACCTTAAATCTCCTAACATAAGCTCACTAACACTTTCCAAGGCACAGGGATAATAAAAGCATTTTAAATCTTAAAATATATTTTTCTGTCCTGTGTGTAACTTCCAATTATCTAAAAACATCTGTACCTCTCATTAGGGGCTATAGAGTCAAGTTATTTTCTGTAGCCTTGACTAGTCAGAATATATTTTCACAAATTGAGGTCAGGAATGGGTGCAAGGACTACTCATTTGCCAGCTAGCAATAATTGTTTTTTGGTTTTTGTTTATTTTTGTATTTATGATCTAGCCAGATAGCTCAGTATGTCCTTGTGAACTGGACTGCTTTTCCTGGGAACTGTTTATCTTAAAAACCATTGGCGAAGCACCTGGTCTAATCTAAAGCTACCGTGAAGCTTTAAATCAGCTGGAAATACAACTATTTTCCTATGTCAGCCTGAGCTATGATATAAAACAGGCCCTAAGTATCTCACAGTCCTCGTGAAACAATAGCCCTAGTTATTGGGGTCCACAGAGGTTTCCTAGTGAGATCTGAGCTTGCTTTACCCAGAAGGGCTGCATAAGGGGATGGACTGACCATGTGCGTCGTTACCAGGTGTTTGGAAGGGTTTGCACTTGGCTGTGCTGTGCAGTATGTTTTGATCTAGTAAGGGGGAGGTCCTTTGCTCCACCCCTTGGCATTCCTTTAAAAGCCCTTTAGCAGAGACAGAAGGGGCTGGTGACCCAAGCCCTCCCAAGGCTATCCTGTGTTTCTATCTGTCTCTCTTCTCTGTATTTCTATCTAAATATTTCCTACTTCTTCCTGCTCAAGAGTGCCCTGGGAAAAAAATGGGGCACTTCTTATACAGCTTAAGAAGAAATCATCTTCCTGACCATCCACAGATACAAATGTGTCCAGTAGATGGAATATACATACTCATGAGATGAACACATTTCAATAGAGGCTGTGGGGAAATTCCCATAGCTGTTTAGGCAAAAAACTGTAATAGCACATGAGAAATTACAGACAGAAGTAAACGATATTCTAGAGTCTGTGGCCCCGCAGCCATGCTTAACGAGGTTTTCCCATCAGAGATTATTCATCTGGTATGGTGACACCGTGAATATTATTTGCCATTTGCTGTACTATGCCATGGCTCTTGAGACTTTATTCCTCACTGAAGCCTCATGAACCCACCGTCTGCTTTTCTCTTGCTCTTCTAGTCTTCCAAACCCACCAGAATGACACCGTAAGTTAAGGCATACAAGGGATTTTTTTTTAGCCCAAAGTCCCAAACTTTTCTTTCTTTCTTTCTTTTTTTTTTTTTTTTTTTTGGTTCTTTGAGACAGGGTTTCTCTGTAGCTTTGGAGGCTGTCCTGCAACTCGCTTTGTAGACCAGGCTGGCCTCGAACTCACAGAGATCCGCCTGGATCTGCCTCCCGAGTGCTGGGATTATAGGCGTGCACCACCACCGCCCGGCCCAAACTTTTCTATATTCCCCCAACCCCAAACCAGTTCCAAAGGCCTAAGAATCACATTGTCAGATTCATCACAGTAACCCCACTCCTGGTACTTTTACATCTTAGTTACTTTTCCTGTTGCCGCGACAAAATACCCTGACAAAAGCAACTTAAGGGCCAGAGGGTTTATTTTGGCTCAGTTTGAAGGTACAGGCCATCTTGGCAGTCCCGGTAGCAAGAGCATAAGGTCACATTGCATCAGCAATCAAGAAGCAGACAGTGGTGAATACTTACCCTCATCTAGCTTTCTTTTTTGTTCTTTTTTTTTTTTTTTTTTTTTGCCGGAGCTGAGGACCGAACCCAGGACCTTGTACTTGCTAGGCAAGCGCTCTACCACTGAGCCAAATCCCCAACCCCTAGTTACAGCCCCACCCCAAATACATCACTTTAAATAATAACATTCTACATTTGCACTCTATCATCTCATAATGAAAAATGCATTTAATCCATCTCTAAGTCTCCATCTTAACAGTCTCAACACTACTCGAAAGTCTAAACTCTTTTCTGGATTTAATGCTACCTTTTAACTATGTGCAGAATTCTATAAAATCACCAACAGGCTACACATTTCCAAGTCACAATGGCACAGAATCAATACCTTCATTCCGACAAACAGGAATGAGGACATTACCAGACTACCACCTGTTAAGTCTCAGATCCTGGGACAAATGGCTGAGGTGCATATTTAACATATCAGAGTGGACTTGGCTGCCAGGTTTTCCCAGCGTCCCTCAGTGAAGTGGGTACCTATTCCACCTATGACCTTGAGGTGTCAGCTCCTAGGGCGTGGCCTCAGGGCTAGCTTAAGACCTGAGGGACACATAAGCAGGCTCTCTTCTCTCCCTCATGGGCTGGACTGATTCAGGTAGCAGGAGCAGTGTTGAACAGGACATCAGCCTTCCAGGACTGTGCAATGATTTTGCCTTATTCTGTTTAGTGAGTTGTTCTCTACAATTTATATCCTAATAAACTTCCTTTACCCCTTAATCAGACTTCCTTGGATATCTTGTTATACCTCAGTCCCTACCTGTTACAGGGTATGGCTGGCATACCCCGCCCTCTACCCTGAACTCTCCAGCCCAGGCGCCGGGCTGTCCTTTTCCCAGAAGCTCTTCTTTATATAATTGAGCCATTTTGGTTACCTGCCCTTTTTGTACCTTTGGCTTTCTGGCTGCTGTACCTGGCTCCTCTTTCTCCCCTCTCCTCCCCACACGACCCAGCTTAGTCTGGTCATGTCCACTCTGGAATCTCACAGATATCTCCTTTTTTAAACTTTCTCCTCCACCATACCTAGGAGCAGTCATATCCTTTCCGGTCCTTTTTATTTATTTATTTTTTAAAATTTATTTATTTATTAAGTATCCCTGCAGGCCAGAAGAGGGCACCTGATCTCATTACAAGTGGTTGTGAGCCACCACTCGGAATTGAACTCAGGACCTCTGGAAGAGCAGTCGGTGCTCTTAACCACTGATCCATCTCTCCAGCCCTCCTTTTTATTTCTTGTTTTCATTCACAACCCAGAGGGAAAACACCAAATCCTGAGGCTCTATGCTTGGTATCCGGGGCTAGGAAAGGAATCATCTAGGCTCCACAGGCTTGGGAAACCCCACCTCTCTCTTGGACTGACTCGATCTACCTACAGCTTTTCTTGGCAGAAACCCCATGATTCTGGTGTCTCCACCAGTGGCTTCACTGTCAGTTTCATGCCATGGCATCTCAGGACGACCTCCAACTATGTCACTCTGTCCCGCTTGAGTGGCTCTCTGGAACCTTGACTCTGTGATCCCCTTTGATCTTACATTTTTCGTACCTATAAAACCGGTACCACATGAACAGTACTACACAATTCTCTGCCAGCCAAGGACCACAGCTGCATCAGGTTCTGTATGCTGATCCTAGGGAAATCCTGATCTAGGCAGTTTTGCTTTTAATTTCACTTTTTTTTTTTTTTCAAGACAGGGTTTCTCCGTAGCTTTGGAGCCTGTCCTGCACTAGCTCTGTAGACCAGGCTGGCCTCGAACTCAGCTGGCCTCAAACTCACAGAGATCCTCCTGCCTCTGCCTCCCGAGTGCTGGGATTACAGGTGTGTGCCACCACCGCCCGGCCTAATTTCACTTTTTGAATGAGTGAATTTTGTTCTATTTCTGACCCCCTTGGACCACAGTTGCAGCAGCTTCTGCACACTGAAGCTGGTGAAAAATTGCTTAGGCATTTGCTTTCTGGGCGTAAGCAACTCCTAAGGCTCTTTTACAAGGTGGGAATTTAGCAGGGTGTGGCCTTGACCTCAGGGCACCTTTGCTGTTGTCCTGAGCAGAACAGAAGACATTCTTTAATGTTAATCCCTTTCACAATTACAAGCTCCCTTTCAGTGTGTGACAAGACAGAGTCCTAGCTTACTGGGCGGTGGTGGTGCACGCCTTTAGTCCCAGCACTCAGGAGGCAGAGCCAGGTGGATCTCTGTGAGTTCAAGGCCAGCCTGGGCTACAGAGTGAGATCCAGGAAAGGTGCAGAGAAACCCTGTCTACAAACAGAGCCCTAGCGCCTTTACTATTCCAACTGTATGCGTTTTGTTTTCATCTGTCTCACTTGTTCCTTTTTCACTGCATAAGAATAATTAGTAGGGGCTGGGAATTTAGCTCAGTGGTAGGGCGCTTGCCTAGCAAGCGCAAGGCCCGGGGTTCCATCCTCAGCTCCAAAAAATAATAATAATAATAATAATAATAATTAGTAATAACCATGACAAAGATTCAATGCTATGCTCTTTTGAAATTTCCTCTGCCAAAGAAAGTGCATTACATTTTTATTTTTACTGTATTTTATTAGTGGAGAATTTCACATACATGAAATATATCATATTCACTCTTTCACTCCTCCCCCACTTCTTCCAGATTCTCCCACACCTGACCCCTCCCAACTGCATGTCCTCTTTTTTTTTTTTTTTTTTGGTCTATTATTTAGACTTATGCAAGTTCTCAGGTTACAGGCAGAATGCAGCCAGATCCTGTTAAATATCCCATGATTAGCCTGTAGCCTAAGTCCTTAAAAACTTCTTGTTCCCCTCTGGAATCTCATGAGCTTAGCCTCCAATGTTTGCATTTTTCAGCTTTACTATTTTCCAAGTAAACTGGGCTTAGAGTATTCAAAGGCTCACAGTTCCAGACATATAGAGTTTATCATGGTGAAAGGCAACAGTCAGGAAGGACATGGCAGCAGTGATGGGAATCTGGAGTGGGCCACAGGCTCCCTGGTCCTCCTCCTCTGCTTCTAGCCTTTTCCAACATTCAGCTATATCAATCACCTCATTATTGGGGTTGGGCCATGAGAAAGCATCTGCACAGCTGATGGAGTATTTGCTCTGTGCTCTCTGCTGGGATTTTTCTTGGCACTGTGATTTGTCACTATGGGTGAGGGTGATAGAAAGTGAACTTGTCTTACCTTCTTCAGTGTGAATATTCACAGGTTTTCTGCTTGAACTATGCTGAAACCTCTACACTGGATTTCTGGATCCCCAACAAAGTGCTGTCCATGAAGAGTGTGAGAAACAATACTTCTGAGAATAATGCTGTCTTGCTGATATCAACCTAAGTTTTTGGGTTTTTTTTAGATTTGTTTTTATTATTTAAATCATGCACACGTGTGGGGCACATACATGTGAATGCAGCTGCCAATGGAAGCCACAAGAGAGTGTTGGATCCCTGGGACTGTTGTGAGCTGCCTGATTTGGGTGTTAGGAACAAAACTCAGGTCCTCTGCAAGGGCAGTACACATCCTAAATGCTGAGCCACTTTCCCAGTTTACTCCCACATTGTTTTTAAGTAAATAAAATATTTTGCTTTCTGTTGAGTGCTGATCACAGTGGACTTGTTTCCCTCTGTGGTTCACTCTAAATTCATATAATTGCTGTCTAACTTCCCACATATATCAGGCACCAGAACTTGTTTCTAAATGACATATGAGAGTAGCATTTAAAAAAATAAATTTATTTCAAGTATGAAATAATGAAGAATAAGTACATAATGAAATTATAAAAATAGCGAATGAAGACATCAGACACAGGCGCTGTTCCAGTTACTAACACAAACCTTTTCACACAAGACATTTCTCCAACATTCTCAAAAGACAAAAGCTATGTTCACAGCATTTACAAATGCAACAACTTCTGAGAACATCTAATTTTGTTCCTAAAATCATCTGGCTAAAATTGACACAGGTGATAATCACTATTTCTAAAACCATGACACAGAATTATATCAAATTCTCACCTGATATATTATCCATAACATTCACTTAAAATACTGAAGACATCATTAATTCATTTGCATTATTATGTCATCCCCTTTCCAAACAGGACAAACAAAGCACACACGTGCTTTCAGACATGAAGTAATAACTTCCATCTGTGACTTGTTCAAAGCTTCAGGACTCAAAAAAGTACATGATTGTTGTAAACAGCACTGTCAATTTAAAAACAGAAACAGATGGAGAGACTATTTTTGGTCATTTTTAACCTGTGACATAAATATCACAAGAGGTTATTGATTACATAGATTCTGCCTGAACTACTACAGACTGACTAAAAAGGTTAAAAGGCTACTTGAAAGTTCCCTGTCTCTACACAGGAGCAATCACATTGTTTATTCAATCCAAGTTCCTGTGTTCTACTCCATGATGAATTTTTGTTTTTTGTTTTTCGAGACAGGATTTCTCTGTGTAGCTTTGCGCCTTTACTGGAACTCACTTGGTAGCCCAGGCTGACCTCGAACTCACAAAAATCCGCCTGGCTCTGCCTCCCGAGTGCTGGGATTAAAGGCATGAGCCACCACCGCCCGGCTGACAATATTTTTAAAAGATCTTTTAGATCAGTGATTCTCAACTTTCCTAATTCTGTGACTTTTTAATATAGTTCTTCACATTGTGGACCCCTCAACCATAAAATTATTTCTTTGTTACTTCATAACTGTAATTTTGCTACTGTTATGAATCATAACATAAACATCTGATATGCAGGATATCTGACATACAATCCCTGTGAAATGGCTGTTCAACTTCCAGAGGGGTCGAAACTCACAGATGAGAACACTGTTTTAGATTAAAGTGAAGGCATTCATTCACAGATCATGAAAATGCTGCCAGAGAGGTTAAATGAAGTGTCCAGAGTTACCATGCCAGACACACCAAGGACATAAAACCACAATTCCTGATGCTGAGTGATACTAAGTTCTTCCAATACATTTTCCAGTGTCAGATTCCACATAATTTATAGTAATTTGATGAAAGAGAATAATATAATATCAAAATAAATCAATGCATATTTTGCCTAAATCAAATTTGCATTTGCTTCAAACATATTCATTACATAATTGGCTTTTCTTCATGCATCTTGATATTACATAAATTTTTAATAAAATTTATAAAATTACACTATTTAAATATTATCGATACTTAAATGTCATGACTATATGCTTAGAGTCAAAACATCAACGACATTTAATTCTCACTGTAAACAAGACACAGTGGTAGGCACTGTGAAAACTCACTTGATTCCATTCTCCTTGCCCTGAGCATGTAAAAGAGATACGATGTCCAGAGTGGTGACTACATACACTCTGTAGTGGAGGAGAACCTGTTCCCAGCACTCACAGAACATGTGCAAAGGTTGGCACTCCTCAGAGGATGATGGTCAGAGAAATGATCCTGGAAACACAGCACTCAGTATTTCAAGAGCTCTCCGCAGAATAGAGAGACATGGGCTCTCGGAAGTTATCACACACTCCCTAGCTTAGGCATCTCCAAGGCAAATACAGATGTGACATAAGAAATCATCGGCTTTAATCCCAACATTTGGGAGACAGAGGCATGTGGGTCTCTGTGAGTTCAAGGCCAGCCTGATCTACAGAGTGAATTCCAGGGCAGCCAGGACTACACAGAGAAACCCTGTCTCAAAGAAAAAAAAAAAAAAAAAGAAAAAGAAAAAAGAAAAGAAAAGAAAAGAAATCATGAGCTAGCCTGTAACACAGATAATGAAATTTTCTTGCAAGAGAGTAAAAATAAAAGGATTCTACTTCAAGTTGCACTGAAAACACAATATTTGTAGGAAGGCAGCACAGAGAGGAACTCCAAATGGTCTACATGTGCCTTAGCTAACCAGAGTGTGACGGGTTTAATCTGTGCGTACAACTGGTTTTTGGTTTGTTTTTGTTATTGTTTTTGTTTTGCACAGAACCAACATACTGTATAACAAGAGTATAAAGGATGGGAAACATCTGAGGACTTCTCTGGGATCCTGGTCCCATCCTGTCCTCAAGTGGGTCAGTTTCCTGATGGTATTCAGCACTCACACTGTGATACCTGACGTGGCCATTACAGTGAGATGACAGATACCTGGAAATGCATTCGACATGTTTATACGTGGATTGCACACACTCTTACATGTCTTATGGTTCTAGATCCCCATAAAAAACATCCTGAGAAAAATGTCAAGAATGCTACTTTCAATGACACGAACACACAGCTGAAAATGGACAATATTAGATAAACGGTAGTGTTGAGATATAAGCAAAACGTTGCTTAATAACAATAAACCAAAATGATACTCAGAGTCCAGAGTTCACTGGATACTTTCCCAGTGAGTGTCCTCACCACTCACACAGCTCCTCAAGGATGACGCTAGATCCCCACACTGAGCGGCTGGTGCCTTCCCCTCTTCAGAGCGAAGACTCTGACTGCTTAGACATCACCATGTTTGGTTTCTCGTCTATCGGACTGTCAACTGGCACCTGCAAAAATAACTGGCATTGAAGGGATGTACTATAGCTGACATCTGCCATTTAACAGCCAACTGCTGAACGGACTCAAAAAAAAAAAAAGTTGCTGATTAGACAAGAATGGTTTCCCATTTACCCTCTCTACACTCTGAGTACAGCCATAAAAATGCTACTTACAGCTTTAATGTCACCGTTTGTAAGCCCCATGTTTATGTTGTGTCTTCTCAGATCAGACTTGATCAATGCTAAAACAGAAACACCAAGAGTTACAAACTGGTCACCTTCTCCTTTTCTATATAACGTGAAACACACAGTGCATAATGCTGTGACAGCCAATGGCACTGCTGCAGCTGAGAAGACACCTCAGTGCTGAGTTCATTACTAGTCTCCCTTAGCTGACAAATACAGGGTGGGATAATGGGGATGTAGTAATGGAGGAAAATGGTGACTTCAGAACTTCCTTGTTTAGGCAGTTGAATGGATACCAGCACTAGCTAACTGAAATAGAAAATATAAGAGAAATAGGTATGTACAGTGGGAACACAGTGACTTTGGTTCTGGACAGGGAGGTCTAAGATGCCCATATGTCCAAGTAGATGGTGATAAAGACACACAAGTTAAATAATTTATATAATTTTTATAATTTTTTAAAGGGGTTTTTATTTTATGTATATGGGCGTGTGGCCTGCATTTATGTCTGTGCAGTGCCAGAGGCGGCCGGAAGAGGACATCAGATCCTCTTCTGAGCAACCATTGGGTGCTGGGAACTAAACCTGGGTATGGTGAGCCATCTCTCCAGCCCCAGTATTGTCTTTTATGCACAGTAATGGTATTAAATTTGGAACCACCAAATGAGAAGAAAACTGTGTTCTGCTTCTTATTTCACTCCTGACCTCAGAGTTCTGGAAAGCCTCGAAGCAGCAATGCACACGCCGAGCACAGACTACCCGGTGTACGCACTCAGCCCTTACCTGTCAAAACGATGCCTAAGAACATCCAAGCACAGAGAAAAACGTTTCCTGCTTCAGGGTTATAGTCTGACATGAGCTTTCCTTGAGCCAATGTGAATAAAATTCCAAATATCTAAAATAAAATTGGTGAGATAAGTTTTATTAAGTTTGCTCTTTTAAAACAAGTACACATTCCCCACAGAGCCTGCCTTAACTGACTTTCCTTATGATCTGGCTTCTAGAAATAACCAGGATAATTAAACCACAAAGTCAGGCCAAGCTCACTGCTCGCTGGCCATAAAAATCACCTTGTTTTTTGTGGTTTGATTTGTTCTGTTTTTTGAGACAAGAGGCTCATGTAGTCAGGCTGGCCTCAAACACACTATGTAGCCTTGACTTCCCGATCCCCCTGCCTCTCCCTATCAAGTGCTTGGGATCGCTATCACCACACCTGGTTAACTGTCTTGGGTTAGGAAAAAGCAGGATTACCTGTGCAGCAGCATTGAGGAGTCCAGAGGATGTGCCCTCAGACTCAGGGTAAGTGATCTCAACAGCAAACTCAAAGCCCAGAGGGAGGTAACCGGTCATGAAGAAACTAAGAGAGCAAGACCATAAGACAGGTGGGTTAGGATAGGGCAGCCACCTGTCCAGACGAGGCTCATCTAATTTTCACCAACAGCATGCCAAAGTAGCTTAAACTTTTTTGTTATAATTCTGAGGAATTGTACATTTATATGTACATAATGGAACTTTTAGAGTTTAATTTAAATATCAAAAGAACCTTTGGAAGGCCTTCCGAGTCATAGGAGCAGGGTGTAATTTCTTTTACACACTTGACACTTACCCAAGGAAGCCCCCAGTGACAAACACCACAATGATGTATCCAAGGTCCAGCGTGAAAGTAAATATAAGCATCCCAATGAAAGACAGGATGTACACGATCAGAGTCGTCTGCCTAAAACAAAGACAAAATAATTAATGGTTCCCTTCTGACTTCCCTAGGGCACAGAGCAAATGTGGCTGGCTATCACAAATCATCCCTTCTCACAAATCACCCCTTCTCATCAGTGGATAATGTGGCTAGCTCAACAATAATTTTCCCATAGAAAAGAACTTTTTTTTTAAAAAAAAGTTTACAACATTTAAAAAAAACAAGATAAAGCTTGTTGGGAACCTGGTGCTTCCCTGGGAGGGCTCTTTTCAGATAGAAGCAAGCTATAAAGGAGTGGGAAGATCTGTAAAGCATTCATAGAGGCAGATTATTGAAATGCTCCAAGTCTTAGTTACATATGGCGGGACATGCCAGCATCCTGGCCATCAGGCGGCTACGGTAGGATGGAGCACCAGGCCAGCTGGAGCTACCTAGTGAAACCCCATTCTTTAAAGTTAGTATGTCTTTACTTATGTACCATGCACACATCTACTGTAACTTACTTGTAGGTTTTGGTGTAATCCAGCCATAAGCCACAAAGAATAGAGCCCACCATTCCAGCTACCACCAGCGTTAGCCCAATTCTTCCAGCATTCACCTCTTCTCTCTAAAACAATTTGATAATCAGATATTTCAAATTCAAACAGGTGGTTCATATTCCCATATACTTACATATTTAGTTAGCAGAAATAATCATTAAAATTAAGCACACAATAGGAAGATTCATTAAATGGGATAGAGGTATGTTTTTGGAGTGGATGGTTTATAGAAGGCATTCTATTTTAAAACAACAGAATCAATAAAAGTGAATATAAAATAATAAAAGAAGTAAAAAGGAGACCTTTCCTGGGTACTCCATAGTTGTATTTACTCTTTGTTAAGACTGAAATCATTTATACATGAGCATAGAGAAAGTTAAGGGCAATACTTTTACATAGTAAAAGTGCCAGCTCCTTTTTAAGAGAGAGGCCAGTCTGACCGATGTCTAAGCTTACATCCTTTATAAGGTTTTGTGTTTTTCCATATAACCAAATTAAGGTTTTGTCACAATGCTAATAATATTTACTTTCAATGTGTGTTTTGCAAATTAGGTTAAATACGCTTAATCAAAGTATGGGAGCAAGTGATTTTGGACTGAGTTTACACACTAAGTCCAGGGGACCAGAACAAACTAGCTTGGAGTCACTAGAATGGTGTGATACACCAGGTATCAGACCGATAACTCAGGGTCTGGCCTCTCTGCTCTAACTGTGAGACCCATCTGCCTTCTATTTCCTGAACAGCTTTATTCAGCTTTCCCACCTCTTAGTTATGGATGGAATGCTGCCTTAAAAACCAACAACAACAAAAACCAGGTATAAATATTTTGCATCAACAAGGCCATAATCCTTCATTTTAGAACCACGCTAATGCAAATTATATTGTTAAAGGAAAAGTCTTGGTCAAGCATACAATATAAAAGCAGATGGTGGCACATGCCTGTAATCCCAGCATTGGGGAGACAGAAGCAGGAAAACTTCTCAAGTTCCAGGGTAGCCTAGTCTACATAATGAGTTCTAGACCAGGCAATGTTCCATTGCAAGACTCTGTTTCAGAAAACAAAACAACGCTTACCTCATAACTTGTCAATATCATTTGATTTAATAATGTTGAAACTGAATAAAATGCTCCAGTCATAATACCTATAAAGAAAAAACAAATTCATAAACACAAGAGTGGGTTTCTCTAAATATATCTGCAAGCAGAACTTCTACATTCTAGATGTAACACTCCACCCTTTTTTTTCTATTTAAAAACAAAACAAAAAAAAAAAAACCAAATCTTTTTAGATACTCTTGCTTTTAGCTCAAAACTTAAGTTCATAATGAAGCTATGAAGTTCATGGACCAACCTCATTACTATTCAAGCCACTGGTTTCAAGAAAAAGAATCCACAGTGCTTAAAGGTGTCCATGCCCACCAGTGAACAGAGCGCCACTTACCATAACTGATCAGCAGGAGAACGAAGGGGACGTTTCTGAAGAGGTTCCAGATAGAAGTCTTGTAGGAGTACTCCGCAGGGGGGCTGTCTCTCAGAGCTGCCTGAGCCTGACTAGGTGGTAACAGAGGCTTTTCCTTGAACACTGGGAACATGTGTGAAAAGGATCACATATGACTAACTCACGTATATTACACCCACACACCACACATGATTAAGTATATGGCATCTTTCTCAGTGAGAGAACAGAATTTAGTTTAGGACTAAGGAGGCAGTCAAAGTTTTGTATGGCAAGGTAGTTTTTTAGCTTTACTGACTTCTAAGTGAAGAATAATTTGGCATTATCCTTTTAGCTCTCGGAACTAAAACTCAGAGATTTGGCCAATTCACTGGAGCTGAAAAATCACTGGCAATGAGACCACCTATGCCCACTGATTATTCCATTTTCAATAATCAAGATCAATATTTACTACATCAAGGATTTGACTTTTAAATTCAGTCCCTGGGAAGAGATAAATGCTTGGATTCAGTGACCTTCCCAGGTATCAAGAGTCACACAGCCATGTCATATTATCATAGATCCCAGATGTACATGTCACTGGTCAGACAACTCATGAAAATGTGCTTTAGAATTAACAAGTAAATTCCAAAAGCAAAAGGGAAGCTCAGGGGGAAGTCATGTTCTCTAGAAGACGATGATTCTGCTCTCCCCTCTGCCCACCTCCTCTCCTCCCCTCCCCTCTCGGAGCTCTAACCTTTACACAGCAGAGCCCTTCTCCGCCCTCCTTCTCATCATTTCCCATTTCCTCTTTTTCCTTCTCCCTTTCAAAACAAGTTCTTCTTGGTTGGGAGAGGCCTATTTTATTTTCACTTTGAAGTGGGTTAGGTCTGATGTCTTTGGCTGTCAAGTGGAATCATTTAAAAATTTAAAATTAATACTGGTTTTGAGACTCTATACAAAGTTTAACAAGCAGAATCTGCAGGGTAGAATATGAGACTACACTAAACACAAAAATGCTGACATTCCCAATACACAGACATATTTGAGAGTTACCGGGGAAGAAACAATCCTTGTAACTCCCACAAATTATTATGAGTCATTTCTCTATTTGCTGATAAAAATAAAAAGTTAAAGTTTTTGTTGGGAAAAAAATTAGGATGTAACTAAAACCAAACTAAGTATACTTCTATTTCAGAGCTCGGACTGGTTCAAGAGGGACAGAACTGATGGGTACTTATTCGCAGCATCCTTACATTGGAGCCTGGTGGACACAGAACCTTAGCTGCTGCAAGTCTTCCTCCCCCTTCCTCCCTATCTGACCCTTGCACTGCTAGGCGGCCTCGAATCTGTCCTGCAAGGCTCTCTGTATCCTAGTTGGATAGGAAATATTTCTTTTTATTAGCATTGGTAATATAAAACTTTCACAGTAGTAAATCAAGGTTTCAGACTATAAATAATTGTAGTCACAAGTTTCTAGCAAGTCCTAAATATCTAGGTTTTAATTTACTATAGCAAAACAAATCAAAATGAAACAAATATGGATTTAAAAACTCACATAAATTAAAAACAATCCTTATTAGTCTTTAGCTCCACTCCGATTTATTTTCTGAATACAAGTATCATTCTCTAGTTTTGGAGAGATGAACTATCTCTTGGCAAATGTAACCTCCCAGCCACACACCATTGAAAGGTCAGACTCAGTGCTACATGAAGAAAAGGAGGAACAAAAGGTTATCTGTCAATGAACTTTTTATGCTGTGTAGCTATCTCAAAGCAGGAAATAAATCTGTGCCAATAAAAGAACTGTTTATTAACCTCAAATAGCAGCTACTCTCCACCTGGCAACAGGCACAGAGTTGTCAAAAGCTTGCAGAGCACTGAGTTCACACAGCTCCTCCTGGGATGAAGAAAGAGTAAACAGGGCTGTTCAGAGCCGTTTTGTCACTGTGTGAGACACAGACAGTATATTCCCTTGTGAATTCTGCCTCTGCCCTGTCTTCTGTATGTCTCAGTTTTAGGTTCTCATTCTTTAAATGGAAATGACAGTGACACGCTGCTATAAAGATCACACAAAATGTGTGAAATTTTACAATTATCAAGTGTTATATAAAATGTATTGTATCATTTGAAAAATATTCACTTAGAGTCGAACTCAGAGGTGTACATCTTTAATCCCAGCACTTGGAATGCAGAGGCAGGTAGATCTCTGTGAGTTCAAAGCCAACCTGGTCTTCATAGTGAGTTCCAGGACAGCCAGAGCTATATAGAGAGACCAAAAATAAAAAATAAATAAATACAATATTCACTTAAAAAATCAGACTTTGCCTCAAGAGCTTGAAATATTTATAGACTACGTAAGTAAAAGGCATCTCTAGTAAAAAGTTTACAGCCATGTACAGCCATCTTGAATAGAAGAATCAAAAGTACAATTATATATCTAGCCTATACATTCTTGTGTTTATGTAAGACTAATATTGAATTAAATGTATTTTTCTTTTTTTGGAGGGTGGCAGTTTGAGACAGGGTTTCTCTGTGTACCCTTAGTTATCCTGGAACTCACTCTGTAGACCAGGCTGGTCTCCAACTCACGGAGATCCACCTGTCTGCCTCCCAGGTGCTGGTAAAGAATCTTGAGGCTCAATAAGAACCAATATGTGGTGTGCACTCAACCATGT
Organism: Onychomys torridus; assembly: GCF_903995425.1. NCBI lineage: Eukaryota > Metazoa > Chordata > Mammalia > Rodentia > Cricetidae > Onychomys > Onychomys torridus. The sequence goes on along the minus strand of NC_050453.1, from coordinate 4,534,796 downwards.
TTTGGTGCACATCTACCATCCAAATGTGAGAGGCCAGAATTCCCCAAGAATGAGGAATTGGTGTGGACTCAGTGGAAAGTAGGGTGAGTTCCTAAGATTCCCACATATACAACCCACGGGGACAAGTGAACCTTTAAGGAAGTCTTTGAGGGAGGCTGATGAATATTAGTTCAATATGTGTCATGTTACTAAAACCTGTAATTTATAGCCATAAGTTATATGGATTTGGTTGAATTTTTAATTACTTATCAGTAGAAGTTTAGAAGGATGTAAGCTCATCTCTTCTAGTAAATAGGCGCTTTAAGAATTTCCAAATGCAGGTTTCTTCCTCGCAAACACACTGAGTATGCGACACAGTTGTCTTTCTCTTCACTGTCAGTTTTCACAGTGATGGTGCATTAGCTTTTTCTGTTTCTTGACACAGGGTCTCATGCAGCCAAGGACAATCCTGGACTCCTGACCCTCCTGTCTCCACCCCCCAAGTACTGGGGTCATAGTACATGCCTCCATGACTAATGCTTACTTTGCTTTTATACTGTCTAGAGTCATAACAGTAAAAATGTAGGACACTAAAACAGACTTGAAAGCAAGCCTTTTCCATCCCATTGTTTGTACACTCCAGTCCTATTTCCACCCTCAACCTGTAAGCCACAAGGACATCAATAACTAATTAGATGCATAAATAGCTCACTCTAATTTCTCAGACTACAAAAGATAATAAACTAACAGTCACACCCATTTCATTGTTCTTCATCTGTCTTTGGAAACTTAAAAACCTATTTATTTGTAATAGTTTATACATATATACACACACACACACATTATATATATATATATATATATATTATATATATATATAATGTAAAAAAGTTCAACTACAGATCTTATTTTAAAATTTTATTTTTATTTTAGATTTATTCTATGTGTATGAGTGATTTGCCTGCATGTCTGTATGTGCACCATTAGTGTCTGCTGTCCACAGAGCTCAGGAGAAGGCATCAGATTCTCTGGAACTGGAGTTATAAATGGTCGTGAGCTAACTACATGTGCATGCTGGGAACTCAACCAAGTCCTCTACAGCAGCAACAAGAGCACAAGTGCTCTGCACCACGGAGCTATCTTTCCACTCATTAATTAATTAGAAATATTTTAACTTGTAATTATTTGTATGTATGCGTGTGCTGGGTTTCATGCATGTGACTGCAGTGCACACAGAGGTCAGAGAAAGAAGTCAGATCCCCTGTAGCTGTAATTACAGGAGGCTATGAGCCACCAGTGACATGGGTGCTAGGAACTCAACCTGGGTCCTCTGCAAGAGCAGCAAGTGCTCTTAGCTGCTGAGCCATCTCTCCAGCTCGTTCTTTTTAATAAAGATGTCTTCTATAATTAATTATTCATTTCTTGCGAAGAGAAGCTCAACTTAAGATTCAAGAAGCCCGAGATTTATGTGATTACACATAAATGATTGAAAGACATTTTGTACTTAAACCTCCTGTAAGTCAAGATCCATTTCTCTGAAATATATAGAAGTGATATTTCATACTTGGGCAAGCAAGCCAAATGCACCGACCAGAAAAACAGATTTAAGAGGCTTCTTCACCAGTACAGATTTCTTTTAAAACTATGTTAAAATACTAAGAGTACAAGACAAACTTTTCAGCAATGTGCACAGTACAAATATGCCACTCCCTGACTAACTGCAAAGATAAAAAAAAAAAATGAGAAGCCAACTGCACATACTGGCATACTTCAGATGCTACAAAGAGAACATTCCATTCATTACCTCAAGGGAAACTGCAGATGTGAGCTGAGCTTCCTATGCCTGATCCTGCCACTCACCTACCCAGGTTATCAGAAGATATTTCTCTGAAAACTCAACTTCACATCTGGAGACCACAAAATATGAAATTTTCATTGATATTATAGCAAGGTAAAAGTTTAATGTGTAAGTCTAAAACCTCCAACCATACCACAGTTTAATTATAAATGTTAATTAAATGGTGGTCTGTGAACTTCATAGTTCCTTCCCTAATAAAACCCATCGAAGAGATCCTGAGTGTCTAGAGGCAGTCCAGTTATGGCAGCAGCAGTGCATCTGAGATAGACCTTGCCTATCTTCTCCCTAAAATCAAAATTGTTTCTCCATAAAAATGAACTTTAAAAAAAAAAAAAAAAAAAAGCAGACCTTCCCAAAGCTCCTTCCAAGCTGGTGATGGCTGCTTCAGCCGACTCTGACTGACTCCTTCAAAAGACAGGCCCAGACGAGGACTCGGGGATGAACGGTGGCGGCCGGGCTTGGCTGAGGCGGCCTAACAAGCAGACAGTTGCCACAGTTTGAAATTCTGAACTGCTCCATGCTGCCCAGGACTATCTACAGGTCAACATCTTAGACCCAGTTAATCTTAAACTGGGGACCCCTGGGGGACTTCCTATGAGAGGGAAGGTGGCAGCCTGTGTGCACCATTTCCAAGATTGACAAGAACCAGCTACAGGCGAGGCAGGTACAAGATGCACACCACACATTGACTATGGGAAGGGAAGCCAGGCAGCATGTCTGAGATGAACACTCACCAAGCTGAGTTAGTAGGAAGGTAAATGAATTAGAATGTTGAGAACAACATACAGTGGACCACAACGTACCCTAGAGCTGTTCCACTCAGTACCCGAGCAAGACATTGCATGAGGAGAACAGATAAACAGTGCTGGGCACACCGTCAGCTCACTTCCAGGGTTAGTGATCCTCATATGTCTGTCATGCACTTATCTAAGCTTAGGATGAACAAGTCACTTACCAATTACTGTTAAAACAAATAAAAGTGTGGAGATGAATGCTGTTCCGTAAAACATGGTGCTGATGTTACGAGCCAGAAGGTCTGTGCTATTCTGTGTGTTGGGCACCAAAACAGGCGGCAGCAGGAAGCCAACTGCAGTTCCAAGCTGTAAAATAAACAGTCCTGTTAACAGCCATTAATAGGAAGCAAGACTAAAAGCTGGCATTCAACAGACCAGAGAGAGAAACAGTAGTACATGTAAAGATGTGCTGTGAACCCTCAAAAATCTCTTCCCATGTCTTTGTAAAAGGAAAACTGTTGGCAAACTTCCCTCCTATATCTAATAAGGGATTAAAAAATTCTTACAACATGGGGGGAATATTTCCAAGTCATATCCAAGAAGGAACTAGCATCAGAGTAAAGAACTTTTACAACTCAACAACAAAGGATAAGAATCCCAACGTTAAATGGGCCAAAGACTTGAAAAGATATTTTTCCAAAGAAGATACACAGCTAAGAAGAATATGAAAAAAAGGTCAATATCATGCTGTAAAGGGAAATACAAATCAGAATTACAACGAGACTCCATCTTACACCCACTAGGATGCTTATAAGAACAGAAAGTAAGTGTTCCCAAGAATAGGAAGATTGGGACCCTTGTGGCACAAGTGTAAAATGATACGGTAGCCACTGTGGATAGTTTGGCAATTCCTTCACAAATTTAAAACAGAACTGAAATATGATGTTTCCATTCCACTTGTAGGTCCCTGCCCCCAAAACTAAAAACAGACAGTCAAATAAACTATACACAAATACAGCAACCCCATTCACAGACCCAAAACATGATAACAACCTAAATTTTTATCCAGCATGTTCACACAATGAAGTATAGTCACCTGTGAGAAGGAATGAAGTACTGATGTAGTACTCTACCATGTACTTTGAAAACATGATAGAGAACTAAGTCAGACGACACAAAAAGACACACAGTATATAACTTCATCTATATAAAATATTCAGCAGAGACAAATCCATATCCAAAGCAATTCTGGGCTGGCAAGATGGCTCAGTGGTGAAGTACCTGCTGCACAAGCGTGAGGAACAGAGTTCTAATCCCAGCACCCACACAATAAGCTGGCCCGGTCCTGAGCACTCCTGCACCCACAGCACTAGGGGTGAGGACAGGTGCTCTCTAGAGCCCGATGGCTGACAGCCTAGCTAAAACCCTGAACTCCAGGTTTATGAGAGACTCTTCCTCAATAGAATAAGGTGCAGGGTGACAGAGGGCATCCGAAATCCCCCTCTGGTTTCCAAGTGTGCACTCACACACACCATCTCCCTCCTACTGCATACCTTTGCACACGCACACGCACACGCACACACACACACACGCACACACACAGGAAGAAATTCAAAGAAAGAAGGCAAACAAGTAATTACAAAGGGATGTAGGGGCTGGAGAGATGGCTCAGGGGTTAAGAGCACTGGCTGCTCTTCCAGAGGACCTGGGTTCAATTCCCAGCACCCACATGGCAGCTCACAACTGTCTGTGATTCAAGTTCCAGTGGATCCAACTCCCTCACAAAGAGGGAGGTCAAACACCAATGCATATAAAAATTTTAAAAAAAATTAAATTACAAAGAGATATGGAAAGTTACTCGGGAAATGAAAAAATGGACAGTAATGAGCATAAAACATGTATATTTGTCAATATATGAGCAATAAACATGAGACAGTGATAAATGCTACATGGAGAGATAAAATGTAATGTTGGAGTAAGAAAGTGATGAACGCCCATGGAATCAGGAAAGCGATTGGCTACTTAAACCGACTTGAGAGCTGAGTGGCTTTAAGTATGTAATCACGTAATCTGAACAGAAGAATATTCTAAGCATGAGGAAGGAATGTTCCTGCAAAGATCCTCGTGCAAGTGCAAGTTTGGCATTGTTTAAGAAGTCAAAGACACGAGATAAAGGTTTTGTAATTTATAGTAAACACTTCGTATTTTTTAAGTACCCTGCGAAACCACTGGCGAGTTTAAAGCACCTGTGTTTTAATAGGTTCTCTCTGGAGACCTAAAAAGTTAAAAGCTACCATTCAGGAACCAGACACACTTATATGTGAACAAGCAGTATTAGTACCTTTGGAAAATGATTTCATTCCTTAAAGTTTCAATTTCCCTACCTAACAAGTGGGAAAACTAATAGTTCCTAACCTGATGATATTAATGGCATATGCACATGAATCACTTTATGCCACCAAGCTCTTAGTGACTGCATAATGCTTCTGAATATTATTATGCATGATCACTCCATAAATGAGACTGAGAAATGCTGATTTGGCCATAACTGTACAGTTACAGGAGCCAAGAAAGGAATGGGAACACTGAGGAGACTGTAGGAAGAGCCAGAAACGTGCTGCTAAGAGGAGGGAAGTCCACCTATAAGACTTCCCTTTATTATCCATAAAAATTGATGCTTCATTGATACAGAGTTGATAATATTTTTATTATGGTCAATGAAGCATAATCTTGAATATAATTTAGAAACAAAAAATATCTTAAGAAAATATCTGCTATCCAAATATAAAGAAACAACTAAAATATCAGTAATAAATTATTTTGAATGCACAGCAATTATAGTTTAAGTGGCCCTTCTACAGTCTTAGAGAAAGTAAGTAAATCTAACAAAATAAGCACACACATTTAGTCTTTGGGGTATTTTAAACCATGTTCTTGTTCCCAGTGAGACTTGTAGTAAGAAAGTAACATTTTTGCTTAGCAGTGGTGGCAAACACCTTTAATCCCAGCACTCAGGAGACAGAGGCACTTCGAGGCCAGCCTGGTCTAAAGAGTGAGTTCCAGGACAGCCAGGGCTACACAGAAAAGGGGGGGTGTTGAGAAAAGAAAAAGAAACATTTTCTGGTCACATAGCTGCATGTAGCAATATATGTATAATAAGGGGTATGGATTTTTTAACTAGATTTCCTTCAATTGAATGAATACTAAATATCCTTTACAATGGTGACATTTACAGTGGTGACAAAAATATCCGGTGTCACAGGTGCCCTCTACTAAGAATTTAAGTTACAATAAGGGAACAACCCTGAAATTAACAAATGCAAACATAATAGTGGGTGGCTCATTCCTGCATTTGGGAGGCTGAAACAGGATTCTCAAGAGTTTGAAGTTTGCCACAGTGAATTCCGGGCCAGCCTGCCAGAGTGAAAGAAACACTGTTCAAAATAAATTTTAAAAAAGTAAGCATCTGGGACACACACACACACACACACACACACACCACACACACACACACACACACCACACACACACACACCACACACACACACCACACACACACACGTACACACACACACCACACACACACACACCACACACACACACCACACACACACACGTGCAGACACACACACACCACACACACACACACCACACACACACACACGTGCAGACACACACACACACACACCACACACACACACACACACACGTGCAGACACACACACACACACACACAACACACACACACACACACACACACACACACACACACACACCCCTTTTGCCTAGTATTGCGTCTGGAATTCTAGTGGCATTTGAATTTATCTTGGTAGGGGAAACAAGGTCATTTCGCCATTTCTTAAGGGAGCCTTGGCTAATTAAACCACTAGCCATTCCAGGGTCAGTGATTTGCAGCACTGCCTGACTTATTAAGAACTAATAACTGGACTCAGTAATATTGCCAAGTCTTTATCACCAGGACATTTATTGAATATTCACTTACACCTCTTCAGTACGTACCGGGCTGGGCTCACTACTAATACACTTACATCGGGACTGTTCCAAGGACATTCAATATGGAAACAAACTTCACAGAACTGAACACTTTCCTTCTGCAGTGGTGACAAAAGTACCTATGAGATCTTCACTGTCAGAGCTTCCAGGCGTGCCTGTGTGTAAGCCAGGAGGCAATCTCGGATGTCCTTTTTCAGGAGCTGTCCTCCTCACCTGTCAGTGCAGGCTGGAAATACAACCTGGAGCCACCATGCCACGTGGTGCTGGAGCTCAGTCTTAACGCTTCTACGATAGGCACTTTACCCACCAACCGTGGGCCCAGCCCCGCCTATGGCTTCCTACCGTCCTTAAGAGGATCCTAGTATCTATTTGTTCCAGTCTTTACCTGGTTGCCCAGCACCGCGGTGGCACAAGCCGTCGACACCTCCTTGGGTCCAAACCACACCGAGGCGATGCGAGAGGGCAAGCCTAGGATGAAGACCTGGGCCACGGAGCACAGGCTCTGCCCCAGCATGGTGACCCAGAAGAGGTGCCGCTGCACGCTGCCGCACTTGACCCAGGCGCCCAGGCAGTTGAGGCCGGAGCCCAGCAGCGCCGTGAGCCGCAGTCCTCGCGTGTCCAGTAGCCAGGTGGCCGGGAAAATGAGGGGCACGTAGGCCAGCATGTACACCATGGACAGCCAGTTGATGTGCAGCGCCGACACATCGTAGAAGCCCTCGAACACGTTGCTGATGATGCTGTACTGGATCCAATGGAAGGCGTTCACCAGCGAGTACGAGCTGAAAATGAGCAGCACCACGAAGCGCCGCGGCGACAGCGCCGTGCGCGGGGAGCGCGTGGGGCCTGGGCCGTCCTCCCCACCGCCCGCGGGCAGCAGCCGGGCCTGGGTCTCCTCCTCCGCCGCCAGCAGGCCTGGCGGCCCGTCCCGAGCTCCCGCGACCACCGAGCCGTGAGCCGGGGCTCCGTTCTCCGCCTCGGGCCCATCAGGCGGCTCCGTGCGCGCCTCCCCATCCGGGGCGCCCCTCAGCACCGGAAGGTATCCTTTTGCTAACGGGTGCCCGGGTGCCACGGCCGGCCCTTCCTCCTCCTCGTCGGGCCGCGCCATGCCTCCCGGCTCCCCGCCCCGCCGCCCCTCCACTCTGCTACCCTGGAGCGGAACGCTCGCCGGCGCCGCCCGCTGACTAAGTGAAGCTGCGCGCGCGGCGTTGGGCGGTGTGGCTCCCGCCGGCAGGTCCCGCCCCCAAGGCGTCTCGTAGCGCCTGGCCACGGCCCTCCAGCCAATCATTGGGCGCCTTCGCAGGCTGAGGAGCCAATCAGGGAGTTGCCGGGAAGAGGGGCGGGATCAAATGTGAGACTCTTCGGGGATCCCGGGGTAGGCGTGCTCCCCAATTTAGATGCTGGATGCGCTAGGCCTTTCCCTGCGCTCGCTTGACCGCGGGTATCCTCGGGTTATCTGGGAAGGAGAGCGCCGGAAAGGGCTTCAGTCCAGCCGGAGAAAGAGGTTTCCTCAGCAGCAGGCCCTGGTGCGGCCCGAAGCCGCCCGTCTCCGCCCACCGAGCAGACTGAAGGTGATGGGACAAGGCGCAGTCCCTGCCTGCCTCTTGTTCCCCTCCAGTGACCTAAGGCTGTCTGTGCAGGACCGGATGAAGACGGAGCTCCGGAACTCTTGGGGTCTTACTGGACCGCTGACAAAGTCAGCCTGCTACCCTTTGGAAAGCTGTGTGTGAAAACATGGGGTTCCAGGCGTTAAGAGATACTCTCCCTCCCTCCTTTCCTCTCTTTCTTAGACAGGGTCTCACTTTGTTGCCCTGGCTGGCCCGGGACTGTGGAGACAGGCTGACCAGGAATTCATAGAGATCCACCTGTTTCTGCTTCGCCAGTGTTGGGATTAAAGATGGGCGCCACCACGCCTGGCTGAAATCTGTTTGATGAGCAAGGCGTGGCTGTGGCACTAAAGAGCTCACCGAGACCGCGGTTGCCTTTCTAGGACCTGAGCAAGACTGAGACCCTAAACCTCCAGTCCTTGGGCGATAGGGGGCGATGAATAACATTAGGGCTGCAGAGGGAGAAGTCGCTGTATTTCGTGATGCAACTACTGGGGAATTATCCGTGCTCCGGAATAGTTCCACAAAGTACTTTGTAAATTAATTCATTTAAGAAAAATCAAGGGTGTATAGGGCAAGACTGCCCAGTGGGTAAAGTGTCTTGTTGCCAACCAAGCCTACCAACCTGAGTTCGATTCCTCAGCACCCACACGATGAATGAGAGAAGAGGCCTGAGAGCTAGTAGTCCTCTGACCTCCACACAGGCAGAAGAATCACCCAACTCTACAGATCTGAAGGTACCCTGGCAGCCTAGAGAATACAACAGGACCATTTGAGGGTTTTGTTTTGTCTTTGATAGGGAGCCTCATAGATAGGCCGTGAACTCGCGGCCTCAGCCTCCCAAGTACTGAGATTGAAGGCATGTGCCTCCACGTTCAGTTTTATGCAGTGCTGAGGAGCCAGCCCAGGGCTTTGTGCATACCAGGAAGCCACTCTCCCAGCCCGACCTGTTCTTAAGAAAGCAAAAGTGTTCGGATCGGGGATCAGGGATTGAATGCTGTTACCTTTCTTCAGTTGCCCAGTCATAGTAAACATTCAGATTATTTATACACTCTCTCCCTTCCAAAAGCCTCAGACTGGCAAAATAGATTAGATATAATTTCCCCTAACCTGGTGGGACTTGGAGATTCTCTTACCAAATCTGATAGACAGCCTCTTCTCTCTGCATACAATTGGGGTCTCTTGGTTGTTTAGGCTCCTTGTGCTTAGATTGGTCATCTCCATTGTTAACAGGATTGGCTGACAATTGCCCAGGTTTCTGGCATAGCCAATCAGTTTTAATTTTCCTCCACAGATGTTTATGTTGCTCTTGTTCTCCTTCTCATGCACCTTCCCTGCACATGATAAAGTTATGTTTATAACACTGTAACCATACATGGAGCCTACTACCTAGGGGAGTCTGTAGAAGTGGGGAAGGGCATCATAACCAAGGACAGGCTACATAGGTATACACACACACACACACACACACACACACACACACACACACCCCACAGCTGGCTATGGACATCTCAATTCCACCTTTAGTTTTCACTAGATGTGTGACCTTGGGCACTTTGCAGAGCTGTTTTGTACTAGGATGGCAGAATCCTTTGTGGAACTATTCTGATGATCAAAGGCTTGAACAATACTTGGTATGTGGTAGGCTTTCTCTGTTTAGTTAGTAAGAACTCTAGTATAGTGGTAAAATATCAAGCTTCAAAAGGCTAGGGTTCAAACCCTAGTTGTTTTTTTTTTGTTTTTTTTTTTTTTTTTTTGGCCAGAGCTGAGGACCAAACCCCAGGGCCTTGCGCTTGCTAGGCAAGTGCTCTACCACTGAGCTAAATCCCCAACCCCAGTTTTTTTCATTTTTTGGCTACATGGCCTTGGAATAGTCTCCTCTCTCTGTCTGTCTCTCTGTCTTTTTCCGTGTGTGTGTGTGTGTGTGTGTGTGTGTGTGTGTGTGTGTGTGTACGTGTGCGTGTACATGCAGCTATAAAGTGAGGTCAGCGTTGACATTGTTGTGAAAAATAAATGATTAGCAAACACAACACTTTCTAGGAGAGCCTATCTCTTCCTATATTAATATTTGGTAAATGTTACCACCATTATTGTCTACTCATATCTTACTCTTTTTGTTAATTTAGGTTTGAGCCCGGCTTGTCCAGGCCTGCTTGGATTGTCATGCAGTTGTTCAAACCCAGCACTTTCAAACTGAATTTTCAGTGGTAGGGCGTTCCTAGTGGGCGTTTTCACGGTCCTCCTGAAGTGAAGCACTCAGTGGCTCAGTGCCTGACAAGGGGAACCTGTTAGGATGCTGCTGTCACTCTTCCGGGTCTTCCATCATGGGGGGGGGGGGCGCCGGTGACTGCATGCCATGTGGTCACACCATCTCCACCTTAAAAAGCTGCACAGGGACCCCACCCTCTCTTTCTGTTTCCTCTCTGCAATCTGCTCAGCTCCACTTCCCTCCCCCGCCAGGCCTGCCCCCCTCCATTAAAGCTGTAAAAACTAATATTGAGTTCTGCCGTGGCCGCGACTCTTCTGCCGACCCACCAGCACAGTTTATCCTCTCAGTACCTTCCTTTCGTCAGGGCAATCAGCAGTTGATTACTGACATCATCCCACACAAGCCTTAAAAACTTGTCTGAGCAGGTATGTCATGGATATGATTCCTGAATTACACAGAATTCTCAGAAAACTGAGCTATGTGATGTCTGAGATTTCTTCTGTCGTTGTTGCTATATGCAAAGTAAAGTAAGATGCTTCTAATGGAAGGATTAGGTCAAATTCATATGCCTGTTTCAACAAAGCTCCATAAAGGATGGAATACAGCAAAAGAGGAGAAGGCAGCAATGTCTCTTTGTAGTTTTGTTCAGTGCCCTAAACCTTGAATCTTCTGTCTTGAGAGAGTTACTTATTAACCATTGTAGGCATGAGTCATCCTCTCTACCATATGTTAGGGTGTAGAATATGACATGAACCTTAATCTCTGATGGAAAGGCCACCACTGGAAGATCACTTGGCCAGGAGTCAAGGTCAGATTGAGTGTTAAATACCAAGCTGTAGAGATTTGAGTAGTAACAGTGTAGTAATATGGAACCTGACCAGCACCTGGGAGTCAAGGTCCAAGCCACCATTAGAAGTGATGTGATGTGGCTATTCTTGAGCAAAGGTTTCCTATAGTCCAAGAAACTCAGAGGGCAGGGTACAAACCAGAAAAAACGCTAACAGACATACGGTCCATCATGCTTCATGGGAGTGGATGGATTCACTTTTACTCGGCTGTAACCATGTTCCATCTGCCTGAGCAGCAGTCACTATGCTGTACTACTCTGGGGGGAAAAACACAGAAGTAAGAAAAAGTGGGGAAGTCCAGAAATTGAAACCCTCCTGTGTGTACACGCCCCCCCACCTCACTGAGCCATTTTAGCTGTGTGCATATATTGAATTCCTAGAATAAAAATCTTAGGATTGTCCTCCTGTGTCTTTGTTTTTCTTCTCTTTGTCCTTTACAGCAGTTGAAGTTGTCAGTGAGATGAACCGCATTGGTGGATGAGAACACATCATTCTTCTAGATCTTTTAGTTGTATATCACATCGAGGGTCGGCTATTCCACACTTGTTTAACCTCACCATGAAGGTGACAGGAGTTGTCCAGGCTCTGTGATCACCAACTTCAAATTCCTTGGAACATTTTAATTCTACTTAAGGTTAAACATGTGATCTCTATTTCCCTAGAGATTCTTAAATATAATGTCTAATTTATACCGAGATAAACTTAAGCAGTGCTATACTGTAGCCGGCTTGCACAGGCTTGGGAGAACTGATGGATTTTGCCTCTAGTGAGATCACTGCTGGTAGATTAAAATTGTCCATCTTGGGCTAGAGAGGTGGCTCAGCGGTTAAAAGCACTTGCTCTTGAAGAGGACCTAGGTTCGAGTCTAAGCACTCACATGGTGTCTCACAACCATCTCTAATTCTGGTTCCATGGGATATGAAGTCCTCTTCTGGCTTATGAAGGCACCAAGCAAGCATATGGCAAAATAAAGTAAATCTAAAATAGCTTTTAATTGTTCATAATGGGAATATTTATATAATGAAAATGGGAGATTTTTGATTGTTGAACCCTACTAAAAGTCTAAGAAAGCAATCTGTTATGGTTTGAATCATAACTATTCCCCCAAAGTCTAGTGTGTTAAAGACATGGTCCTCAGATGCTGGTTATGTTGGGGGGGTGTAGCGCAAACCTTAACAGGTCGTATTAATAAAAACAAACCTGGAGCCAGTTATTGGGGTGAATGCTGGAAGATCAGAGAAGCAGAACAAGCTACAGCTACCTCACCTCGCCAGTTCCTCAGCTGATCCTGTTTCCTCAGACTGGAAGCCTCTGAGTCCTTATCCAGAATGGGTCTCAGTTGAACTGCTGCTCAAAAGCCTGAATGCTTAACTAGCCAAATCCTTCTAGTTTCTGGTCCTTACTCCCTGAGATTAAAGGCATGAGTCACCATGCTTGGCCGTATCCTTGAACAGATGGATTTCTGCCTCTGGAATGCTAGAATTAAAGGCATGTGCTGCCACTGCCTATCCTCTATGTTTAATATTGTGGCTGTTCTGTCTCTGACCCCAGGTAAATTTATTAGGGTGCACAATATTTCAGGGAACACAGACTGAGAGGCTACCACCACAGGGGGGGGGTGGACCCTTTAGGGAAACAGCCCCTTTCTTTGTCTATTCTTCTCTGCTACCATGAAGTGAACAGCTTTGCCCTGCCTCATGCTCCCTACCATGATATCCTACCCCTTTGCCGTTTTGAAATAATAGAGCCAACACATGGCCTGAACCTCTGAAACCATCAAGCTAAACCCTTCCCTGTTGAGCTGATTTTCTCAGGTATTTTGCTACAGTCATGGAAAACATATCATACCATCTAATATATATATATATACATATATATATAATTTAATTTTTTTCCTAAGACCAGTTTTGGTGCCTGTCCTGGATCTTGCTCTATAGAACAGGCTGGTCTTGAACTCACAGGATCCGCCAGCCTCGGCCTCCCCAGTGCTGGGATTAAAGGCATGCATCACCGCCCGGCTCTTTGACTATTTTTAATTGCTTCATTTGAATTGATTGAAACTTGCACGGTCTTTCCTCAGTACCCTTCCCCATTAGTGCAGGTATTTTAAAAAGATTTATCTTTAAGTATGTCTCTGGGTGGGCTTTTGTATATGGGTGCAGGTACCCAAGGATGCTAGACCAGAGTGTGAGAGGCTCTGGAGCTGGAGTTTCAGGTAGTCATCAGCCATCTAACATAGGTGCTGGGAACTTAGCTCAGGTCCTCTGCAAGAGCCATATTTCCTCTTAACCCCTGAGCCATTTCTACAGCCTTAATCGGGAGTTTGTTGTTGATTTTATTGCTTGAAGCTTGTCTTAGGGGGAGGAGTTAAAATACAGACTGACATACATGGCATTCAAAGACATCCTGAATTTTACAGTAAATCTACTGTTCACCCTCCCACCTGTGGCAGCTGGTGTCTTCATTGCCAAGTTTGTGCTAAAACAACTGTGCAACCTCTTTATTCTTCTCTTTAGAGTTTACTACTTGGAGTTAATCTGGTAAAACCTTGAAGAAGGAATTGGACAGACAAGAATAGACTTTCTATCTCCTTCCCTATCCCTGGCCAGTCCGAAGCATGTACACTAGAGGAATCCTAAGGCTTCTATTTGCATAGAGTTGGAGAATAAGTATTCCCTGAAAGCTGTATTTAGAGGAACTGCCAGATGAGCTTGGCCACCTAATCTAAAGAGGCCTAGTAAAGGAGAGAGCGAGGCTGAAGCCAGAGATCAGCTGAGTGAGCCAGCAGTTCTGAGATGAAGACAGGAGAATGGAACAACTCCTAGGTGATGAACAAGCCTTGACAAGCCATGGGTGTGCATGCACACACAAGTGTGCACCTGCATACATTCTTTCCATGAGGAAGATTATGAAGAAAGGGTGATAAGGCCTCTGTAGCCTCAGGAAGGAATGTGGTGGGGGAGCGGTGAAGAGTGGCCGATAGCAGAGTGGACTTGGAGACATCGCTATAGCTTCGCCCTGGAGAACTCTCCAGAGAGTGAGCAATGCCAGCTAGGAAGAAGAGAAAGGGCATCTCAGGAAGACTGGGATGGCTACAAGGTAAAGAATATGGTCTGGGCCAAATTGGGGAAGACCTTGAACTTCAGTCTCAGCCTCACTCTCTACATTAAAGAACCACTGACGTTCTTGACCAGAGCAGCAGAATCAAAACATACCGTGATCTACAAGATGAAACTGAGGTAGAAGAGCAGATGAAGATGCCTAGTGGGCAATAAAACACATGACACAATTTGGGCCTGTGGTTTCCTGAAGATTCCTTGTTGTTCCCCGAAGCATCTGGAGAAGCATGTATGGTTATTATGAGACAGGCGGTGTATCTGTAAGCTCACCTGTCTGCAGAATGACTTGAGGAGACAGGCGAACAGGTCACACATGCCCCTCTGTGGTCCTATTCCATCATTGTATGTACAACACTGTTTTAGCATAAATAATGTATATTAGTCTCTCAAATAACTATTAGCTGTTTGGGGCAGAAACTATCTAAATCATATTTTTAAAACTTTTTTTTACGGCTTAAAGGTGTTTTTTTTTTTTTCATTATTTTTTTTGAAACAAAGTCTTACTATGTAGCCCAAGCTCCTCAAACTCCTGCCTCTGGTCTCAACCTCCCGTGTGTGGGAGTCACAGGTGTGCCGCACCACACACAACTCTCTTTGAATCTCCTTCCCCTGGCATTGATCCAAACAGGAATGCTCAGTAGGAATTCAGTGAGTGAGTATCCTTAGCACAGCAGTAGATATGCATTAGCTACCTGGTAGGTTTATGTCAACTTGATGCAAGCTAGAGCCATCTGAGAGGAGGGAGCCTGAATGGAGAAAATACCTCATAAGATCTGGCTGTACAAGCTTGTAGGGTATTTCATTCCTTCCTTCCTTCTTTCCTTCCTTCCTTCCTTCCTTCCTTCCTTCCCCCTTTTTCTTCCTTTGTTAAGATTTATTTATTTATTATGTATACAGTGTTCTGCCTGTATGCCAGAAGAGGGCACCAGATCTCATTACAGATGGTTGTGAGCCACCATGTGGTTTCTGGGAATTAACTCAGACTTCTGGAAGAACACCCATTGATCTTAACCTCTGAGCCATCTCTCCAGCCTCTAGATCATTTTCTTAATTAGTCATTGATGGGGAGGGCCCACTCCATTGTGGGTGGTGCCACCCCTGGGCTGGTGGTCCTGGATTCTATAAGAAAGCAGGCTAAGCAAGCCAGTAAGCTGCACTCCTCCATGGCCCCTGCATCAGCACCTGCTTCCAGGTTCCTGCTCTGCATGAGTGCCTGACCTCACTGCTTTTGATGATGAACTGTTATATGGAACTATGAGTGAAATAAATCCTTTCTTCCTCAAATTGGTTTGGTCATGGTGTTTCATCACAGCAATAATAACCCTAAGACACTACCATAGCAAACAGATTCCTCAGGTCTAGACCTGAGAACATGAGGATGGTAACACACCATCCCTTTGGTCAGATGAGTGAGAGCTGGCTCCGTGTTAGAAGAGAATGACGTAAGTCTTTAGTCGGCTGGTTGATAAACCAAAGTATTGGAGGGGGATCACTGTAGTCTTAAAGAGCAGCCCACAGGGAAAATAATCTCTGAGCAAGGAAAATCTGTTGCTTGGGAATAACCCAGGGTAGATTACTTACATGACAAATTATCACATTGTAAAATAATGGTATTTGGGCACAGCATGCATAACTTTCTAAATTAATAACCTCAAATATATTTTAGAAAAACTAATGTTGACCGTCTTTTTCAGCCTTTTTAATTCCACCAGACTTTAATTTGTTATCAAATTCCAAAGATCTATAATGGTTAGCCCCATCTCTAAGTAAGCCAAAGCTCACAGGGTAAAAATCTTCCTCCAGCTGCCATGGAAGTGAGATAATCTAGCATCCTTGGGTTTAAAAATGTCAAGATTATGCTCAATTATGGATTTGTGTTCTTTTGATAACGCTTTGCATTATCTGTGGCATTCAAAACAAAACAAAGCTGTTCTCATCCTTCCAACCATTCTGCATTGGTCTCCATAGTCAGCACACCCCAGGCTCACTAGGCTTGGCTGATCTAACGTGCGTTTGCTGACTACTACACACTTATTAGTGAACTGGTGTAAACCTTCACTACCAGTCTTTCCCTATCACAAATCCTGCAATGAAATATAAGAATTTCTGACTTTTATATTCCTGAAATTTATTTCTTAAGAATTTCTTAAAAAGCAGGAGATCTCTTCTGAAGAAAGATATCTGAGCCAGTGTAAAGACACACTCCCTCAGTCCCAGGACTCAGAGGCAGAGGCAAGTGGATCTCAGTGAGTTTGAAGCCATCCTAGTCTACATAATGAGTTCCAGGACTGCCAGGGCTACATAGTGAGACTGTCTAAAAAAACAAACACACAAAAAAGATATCTGGCCGGGTGGTGGCGCATGCCTTTAATCCCAGCACCTGGGAGGCATAGCCAGGTGGATCTTTGTGAGTTCGAGGCCAGCCTGGTCTATACAGCAAGATCCAGGAAACCCTACAAAGCTACACAGAGAAACCCTGTCTCAAAAAACAACCAAAACAAAACAAATCAACGATATCTGAACAGTTCTTTGTTTGTTTGTTTATGTATGTATGTATATATGTATGTATGTATGTATGTATGTATGTACGTATGTATGTATGTATACAGCATGTATGACTGCAGGCCAGAAGAGGGCACCAGATCTCATTACAGATGGTTGTGAGCCACCATGTGGTTGTTGGGAATTGAACTCAGGACCTCTGGAAGAGCAGCCAGTGAGTGCTCTTAATCTCTGAGCCATCTCTCCAGCCCATGAATAGTTCTTTGTGCAAAACATGAAGGTATTTTCTTTCTTTTGGAGATGAGATCGTGTGATATTACTCAAGTTGCCCCCAAATTCCTGGTCTCGAGTGGTCCTTGTTCCTCAGCCTCCTTGTAGTTGGCATTTCAGGCTCATGCCAACACCCAAGGGCACTCCAAGCACTTCTCTTCACGGGAGCATGCTTGTGATTGTCACCAGGCACAGAATGGGCACTCAAGAATGACAGTACACAGCACACAGGAGCACACACAGCACAGCTTTCCATGTGTGCCTTGTGTAATCCCAGCTTCTTCCCTGTCATCTATCACACAACTCAATGAGTATCTTTTTCCCATTTGACAAGTGATTCACTATCTCACTGACAATAAACACAAGTCAGGTCCCTTAGCCAAGGACACGAAGTTAGGGAAGAAGTGGTCTCTTGAAGAGACTTCCTCTGTTAAGCAGGGTTCCGAGAACAGAACAGAGCTGAGGTGACAGAGCTCAGAGAGTTCTATCACCAGGGTACAGTCCCTGGGCTGATTCCCACTGTGTGCTTCAAAGGCTGGTGTTGTTCAAGGTAATTCGCAGTTGATGTGCCTGTAGAAATAATAATACTGTTTCTCTCTGTATATAGTCTATTCTCATTGTTCTTGTAGTTGTATTCATAAAATCACTGTAGACACCGAACTAGCAAATACTCTCCTAGATGATCAAGTTCCTATAAGCTTTGGCAAACTGTCAATGCATAACCTTATTTTGCATACGTTTGTAGTTTGTTGTTATTTTGATATGGGATCATGCTATTGCCTAGTCTGTTCTTGCACCACTGGGCTCAAATGATCCTCCTGCCTCAGCTTCCTTGGTAACTGGGACTATAGTGTACCCTGTTTCTGTTTAAAGCCACCTTATTTGATCTCTATTGAGAACTCAAATTTGATCCATTGAATTCATAGCCAACATCTCAGATCTAACACATTCTTTTACCTTTGTGTGCATAAGAATACTTGATAGCATGCCAGTACTACACTAGGGTCATCTTAGACATTGGAAGAAACAAAACCTCACAGATGTGAAGAATATGATGCCAAATAGACCACAGAGAGTAAAGTCTGAGAGCTGAGAAAAGAAGGTAGAGTGGCCACACTCCTCACCAGGGAGGGGCAGTGGGACATTTAGACTTCTTGCTGCTCTGTGCTGTCTTCCATGGACTGTGAAAGCCACAAGTACTGACCTGGGTTACAGATTTTAGTGACAGGAAAGCTTAACATGGCCTCTACAAATAAAGTCTGCTGTGTTCCTGCTTCCTATTTTCAAATATCTTCAATGTCATAGGTTACACACACAGCTTGTCTCCATCTAGAAGATTGTAAAACTAGGAGAACGAGCTGTGCAGACTCGTTCCTGTGCCAATCACCCAAAGGGTGCAGGCTGGTGCTCACCAGGCCTCAGTCTTGGCAGGCGTTCTGCTTTTGACCTCCCGAATGTCTCAATTGATTTTTAAAACAAGAATTTGGTAGTTTCAGCTTCACTGGAGCCCACCAATTTTCATCACAACACATGTAAACAGATTAGTGATTAGAGAGACAAGATATACTGTTTACTTATCAGGTAGAATAAACCTTTTTTTCCCCAAAGTGCCTAATTACACAATAAATTGCATGACCATTTGTGGAGGATGGGCAATGGTAGACTATGATGTTATTAGTTCATCTAGTCTATGTGATACTCTGAGCTGGTATCTTTACTGACTTGTCAGGAAGCTGAGGCCCAGAGAAGGTGAGTAACTTAAAGTCTGTGTGTAGTAGGTAGTGCAGGTAGCCCATAAATGATCACAAGTCCATGGTTTTTCCACTGGGTTCTACAGCTGAGTGTTGGGCTCAAATCTGTAAATGATATAAAGTGTTAATTTTGTGATCCCAGCAAACCTTTGCATGTCTGTGTATCTTTTGCAGTAGATCTTATGTGGGCTTTCAACAAAATATTAATCCTATGTCCATTTGTTTTTCATGTGTACATCATCCAGAGGACAACAATACTATTAAAAGCCAGGTTGAGAATGTCAGTGGTAGAGTTCTTGTCTCAAATATGCAGTTCCTAGTGTCCTCCAAAAGTATTAAAAGAGATAGAATTTAGAGTTAAGTTCTGATAAATTTGTATCTTTAGTAAGAGAATATTTAATGATTAAATGAGGTATTTGAGCCAACTAGGTTTATCTATTGTTTGTTTAGTTGTTTTTTTTTTTTTTTGTGTGTGTGTGTGTGTGTGTGTGTGCACGCGTGTGTTATTATGTCTATACTGTCCTGAAACTTACTCTGTAGACCAGGCTGGCCTTGAACTCACAGAAATGCACCTGCCTCTGCCTCCTTAGTACTGGGGTTAAAGGCATGCACCATCACACCCATGCAAATTATTCTTGATAATTTTTATTGTCACATTATTAATTGGTACTTAGAATAGTTAGCGTTACTAAAACAACTCAAAGTATTTGATGTTAAATGCTCTACAAAGCATTTTTAATTCCTTTAATTAAAAGTTCCCAGATCCAAATGCCAGGCCCTGCAGTCTGCATTCCCAGCAGCCTAAAGTGGTTCTTCAGAGGTTTTATGAGAGGATTGGATTGGCAATTTTTGAGAGGATTTTTTCTTACTTCAGCAATAGATATCTAAAGAGATCTATTTAAATCACTTAAATACCAGCAGACTATTTTAGGTAGTTTATACATTATCTTTTATTGTTTTGTTTTCTGAAGCAGGAATTCACTCTAGCCCAGGCTGACCCAGAACTTACTCTGTAACCCTGGCTAGCCTTGAACTCAATACAATCCCTCTACCTCAGCCTCCTGAATGCTGAGGTTACAGATATGAGTGCCAAGGTCACCCAGGTTCAACTGCTACTTAACAGGCTCCTCCATTATAATTATCCTGTGTTCAGACTTCGGCTGATATTCTAAAAGATACAGATCTAAGCTCACAGATTTCCCAAAGCAGATAGATAAAATAGAAAAGTTTCATAAGTCAGAGATAGAAACATAAACTTCAGGCCCATCTTAGATCAGTCACAGCCTATTGTGGCAGGAAAATACATTAATTGTTGGGTGTTGCAGAATTTTGCAGTATTTGGGGGAGAGGGGGCAATAATGACCTGAGTCGGTTCTGTAGCATGTTTTGAAACATAGTCCTTTTTTTGGTTTTTCAAGACAGGGTTTCTCTTGTGTAGCTTTGCGCCTTTCTTGGATCTCGCTCGGTAGACCAGGCTGGCCTCGAACTCACAAAGATCCACCTGCTGCTGCCTCCTGAGTGCTGGGATTAAAGGCATGCGCCACCACTACTCAGCTTTGAAACATAGTCTTGCAGAAGAAGAAAGTGATAGGAAATCACAACATGTCCACACGGTTGGGCTTGCCCGGCGGACTGCCTAGTTATTTCCTGTTCAAAATAGCCATTTCCAGGTCAGAACATCTCACGTGACTAGGACTCTGTGGCTTTGCATGGCTGTGTAAAGCGCACGGCCATGTAATCTACACGCATGCGTGGAGTAGCCACATGCGGTCCTGTACACATGCGTGGCCCACTCTTTAAAAAGCCGGTGCCATTTTGCACAGGTCTCTCTTCTTCTGTCTCTCCTCTTCTTGTCTCCTTAACCATGTGCGTGTTTCACACAGGCCTATCACGTTTTCCTCTATCCTCTCTCAATAAAAACTCTTCTGTGGATTTGTCGTGTTCGGGGCGTGTTCCTCGCGGGGTAAGAGCGCCTGGAAACCTGGGAACCGGGGACGGGGTCTCTGCTCCGCACAGACCAGGGACTCTGCTCTGTACATGACAGACCACTGTCCATTTGCCTGGTCGCACAAATCCGCATGCAACACCGCTCCAAAAGTTGTCCCCTTTTTGGCTAGCATAAACGGTTTCCTGAATCCATGAGAATGACCGTTGAGCGTCCAGCGCCTCACTGGTTACTCTTGAAACCAGGGGAACCCCTGGCCACGGTCTTCGCTGGTTAAGGTCGGCCCCTATCGCAGGCCTAAATTTCCACCCATCTCCCACATCTGCAGCTTGAAATATTTTTTGCGATAGGACCACCACCGTCGGGTGCGTCCTGGGGCTGTGTGAAGCCGACATGGGGCGGCTGGACGTTAAGGATTCCCGGGGAGTCTTTGCTTCACACAGTGGGCCCCTGCTTCTCAGCTGATGAACAGATGAAGTGACTTGTGCCCGAGATCCGTCCTTGGTCTCCGAGAGGTCTTGGCTCCGGATCACATTTGTGATCTGCAGACATGGGAAATAAGGCTTCCGACCCCATCAGTCCTTCCTCTCCCTTAGGCTGTCTTCTTGAAGCTTTACTTAAAGATTCCTAAGCTTATCCGTCTCTGTATTGAGAGATGGCCCAAGTATGCTTTAGAAAATAACAAAACATCCCAATCTTTTATAGGAGTTATCTAATTCTGGCCAGCGAACAGGCAAATGGAAAGAGTTGCTCTATATCATTGCTTTCTTCTCTCTCAATGTTAAACTGTCTCTTCATTCTCTCCTGCTCATGTGCTCCTAGCTATGCCTAAACTGGAAGATTCTCTGTCCCTATCTCTCTTTCTTTCTCAATAAAGGTCTAGAAAGGTAACCATGGCTTGTGATTCTTCTGCCAACCAGCACGCACCTCCAGCTGGCCAGCCATGAGAAGCGCGGCTTTCCACTACTGATACCGCCACGATTTTTCACAGTGAGTCTGCTGTTCTAATGGCTGAAATCTGAGCTATATGTTTGCGACGGACACCCCGGGGGTTGTCCTCAGGCTGTGCTGGCAATGGCAGGCACATTTTTGCTCCCGGCAAGAAGGAGCAAAAATGGCGTCTGGGGTCTACCAGGTGGACCAACAGCAGTGCAGTTGCAGCTCTTCCCATCCCTCGACGAAAGGGGGGGACTTGAGCTGATCTTAGATCTTACTTCATTCTCAGGACGCCTGAGTTGAAGTCTGATCCCGGTTTGTTTGTTTGTTTGTTTTTCCCATTTTTTATTTTCCACTCAGCTACAGCCATGGGACAGAGGGCAGATACCACCCACTTACATTGGCGGATGGGGCAGGTACCAGTAAATCTGGCCGCTTAACAGCTTTGCGGTACTGTTAAACCTGACCCCATAACAGTTTGGCAGGTACTTCAGCCAGCGAACGGGAAAATAAGAGTTGCTTCATCTCCAAGCTTTCTGCTAAAGCTCTAAACCCTTTCTTTCCTTTCCCACTTCTGCATTGGCCACATGTAACCTTTTCTGTCTGACTTCTGTGCCAGCGGTGGGCGGGCTCAAATGTGCAGGCTTGGGCGGTTTCTAAGACTCTCCCTAACTCACCTTAACTCCACCCACTCATTCTCAAACTGCCTTGAGAAGCACAGACGGGTCTAAAAGCAGCTGAGATCTAAACAATTAAGTTTACAATAATCAGGATGACTCCTAAGCCAGAAAAAAAATCAGCTTATAGCCTCAGGCAAGTCTTCCAAAAGGATCGGTTTACAGTCTGCCTACTGGCAGATCTTCCAAAAGCTGTCCTTAAGCCACCAATCGTCAGGGAAAAATTCAGGACATGGAATAAAATCTGTCTCTTGTTGCCGGCTGAAAGTTAAATATCTGGAGAGCAAGGCTCCTGACCCCACGGGCAAAAGAGTCATCTGTGGCATTTAAGGTGTGCCAGGGAAGAGATAAAAGCCTGAAAACAAAATTGCCAAGTGCTGGCACTCACTGACTCCCGAAAGCTGTTGGGTCCCTGTTTTAAGTGAAAAAGTCCACAGGCTAGCAAATGCCCTGCCAGGCCATCAACAGCCTAAAGGTGCCACCTAGAAAGACAACCAGTCAGCTGACTGCCCCCAGGCGCCAAGACACATGGGTACATCAAGCTAAGACCTCCAGCAGACCTAGGCTTGGCTACAGACACAGCAGGGAACCCAGAACTTCTAGACACCAGAGCCATTGACTCAGTCCTGGGAGTTTTAGGATGTCACTACTCCTTTCTATTGTCGGGTACAGAGGACAGCCTTACTTACCTCACCAGATTTAATTGTACTTTCAGAGTTACTTAATGAGAAAGATTTCCAACTAAGATAAGAGCTTCTTGTCTCATTTTAAAGTTACCGCCTACATTTCTCATGTGCATACAGACAGGGCCATGATCTTTGCCTTGTCCCTAATTCAAAAAATAAGTTCTCTTGCATTCTCAAGCTCCAGAGGACACCAGGATCCACTGCCTTGTCACCAATTACAGAGGAATAAGGTATCACCCCTTCCTTTCCCAACTAGGACCACATAGGGCTGGAGGCAAAAGGGACCATCAAAATATCCAGGCGGTAAGGATATAACAATCTATCACTGTTCAATACTCAGCAACTGATCACCTGTGTTTCCTAAATGCTAAACTAACAAAACAAACAGGTGCCTTAAATAAACTGCCTTAAATAAGGCTTGTCCCAGATAAAAATTAAGCAGAGTACTAAAACATCACAGCCACCTTTTTAACATGTCTCCATCTGGACAGGCCAGATCAACCTCAGATAAATGTCAACTCCAAAAATAAAATAATAATGAGTCTTCTCTCTAAGCTTTTTATGTCACCAGTGTCCTGTCAGACAGAAGGTTCCCAGCCACACCATGTAGGACAGACAGCTGCAGGACAAGGCATGACAGAACTTCATACCAGGACCAGCCACACCATGAAGGATGGACACAGCTGCAGGACTTCATCCCAGGATTTCAGGAGCCAGCTTCCCCATCTCCCCTCAAGAACCAATCGACACCCACCATTCAGCCTGAAGCAGTCTTTGAGAGAAACGGCACCCCATACCCACTCATCCACATTTTTTTTCTTTTCTTTTTTTTTTTTTTTTAAGAGAAAATGAGTCGGGAATGATAGGAAATCACAACATGTCCACACGGTTGGGCTTGCCCGGCGGACTGCCTAGTTATTTCCTGTTCAAAATAGCCATTTCCAGGTCAGAACATCTCACGTGACTAGGACTCTGTGGCTTTGCATGGCTGCATAAAGCGCACGACCATGTACACATGCGCGGCCCACTCTTTAAAAAGCCAGCGCCATTTTGCACAGGTCTCTCTTCTTTCCTCCTCTTCTTGTCTTCTTAACCACGTGCGTGTTTCACACAGGCCTGTCACGTTTTCCTCTATCCTCTCTCAATAAAAACTCTTCTGTGGATTTGTTGTGTTTGGGACGTGTTCCTCGAAGGGTAAGAGCACTGCTAAATAACTAACAGAAAGTACTGGTAAATGTGGATATGATGATGAATCTGGTTTCTGAGTTGGACAGGAAACTAATAAGCACTGTGTTTGCAGGACAGCAAGAGTCGGCTGATAACTGGTGTGCTAACAAAATGGCATCTGTGAACAAGAGCATTGATGTGAAAAAAGATAGACCGAGCAGAAAGCAGCTTCTGGAAGAGATCAATGAAAAGCGGCAGCTTCTGGAAGAGATCAACGAAAAGCGTGAGTCCTACTGTCTGGTGGAGAGAAGCAATCAAGTCAGCTTCCTGCGAGTTCAGAAGAGGCACTTCAGCCAGGCTTACCAGCCTTTAGCTTGTATGAACGTCAAAGAGTCTGTTCCTGAAAGCGGCAGGACCTCCTGGGTCAATCGGGGCCTCTTTGTTCGCAAGGAGAGAAGGCACTTTCCACCAAAAAGTAAGATAGTATGGTAGGACTCCTACCAACCTGCAGGAGGGATAAATATGGAGACTCAACAGAATTTCTGGGTTGAAAGGGGTTCAAAGGCATTGCCCTGGGGGTCTCTGAAGGCAAAAATAGATTATTTGGTATAAGACCCACTCCAGACCAGAGACTCCCCTTCTTGTGTCTGTAGGACCCCAGGCACCACCATAGGCCAGTTCATTCAGAGGATTGGTGTTTGGGCCTTGCAGTCTGCA
The DNA here is from genome assembly GCF_903995425.1 of Onychomys torridus. Taxonomy (NCBI): domain Eukaryota; kingdom Metazoa; phylum Chordata; class Mammalia; order Rodentia; family Cricetidae; genus Onychomys; species Onychomys torridus. Next base: position 4,509,780 of record NC_050453.1, on the reverse strand, counting down.
TTCCCAGCAGACCAAGGTAGTTAGTTCTTAACTGCCTGACAACCACATTTTGAGAAAAGCTGCGTTCCCTCAGAGACTTCCTGTGTCACCAATTTCATTGTCTACAGAATTTGATGTTCAAAATTGAAGTGAAATGGATTTTTAATAACAAATGTGACATATAATGCCAAAAGAAGCAATAATAAAACTATGGAGAGAAGTTGGGTGGGTGGGTGTTTGGTATTGTTACAAATATGGATTGTGATTATCTATTCTGCAGTCAAGGCAGGCAACTGACAATATTTTCTCATTTAGAGAAAGTGTGCATATGTACTTATATTCAATATAGCCCATGCATTCTTAGTTTAGTTCACAAGGAATGGCCCTCATTGACCATGACTTTGCATTTGGTCGGTGACCTTAGGGTGTGGTGGTACACGTGGCATGGAAAGCCCAGACACTGTATTGCAATTTGAGGTTAGTCTGTGACAATTGTATTTCTTCTTTTAAAACAAACAAACAAAACTCAATTATCTTTATAAAAAAGAATGCTTTGCCATCCCTAATTCTAAAGAAAAAGTACAGTTCTTCACTGGAACTCTTCAGAACAGCAGTATGTCAGTTCTCAGCACTTTGATGGTGGAGAGAACATCCCCCTTAGAGGAACATATGTGGTTTCATACAGTACAGAGCAGGAACATGCATGGTTTTCATACACTACAGGGTAGGAACATGTGTGGTCTTATACAATACAGAGCAGGACCATGCGTGGCTTCATACAGTTCAGAGTCTAGCATGTCTAATCTCACAACTCGCTTTTATACTGTCAAAACTGTAAACCAATAACCCCCAACATTGTCTTTCATATTTAGAAAGCCCCTTGCCTTTGATTTGAGTTTCATTCAACTGAGAAATAGGATGCAGATAAAAATGCTGGCTTCTTGAAAAAACAGACCTTCACTGGAGAAACTCACTAAAAAAAGGTCAAGCAGCCATTCCCAGAGCAGAACTTGAGGTCTGCTGCTCTCAGCTGAGAACAAATGACAAAGAGAACCCTGGAGGCCAGCAGGTGCAGAGAAAATCATTTGTTAAGTTAGGAGCTGGGACATTCTGGTTTGATAAAGGCATTAATTTGGTAGGTTTCAACAAATACTAAGTTATACACATCATTTGCTACAAAGTAGCAGCCTCTCTTTGGAAGAGAGTGCTCTCCTCTCCTAAATGTTGAAAGATGAGGAGGTCCAACACCTCCTTGTGGTCCTCTCGGGGAGCCTCATGCAGGCAGCTGGTAGACCATATGAGTTACTTTCTGTTACTGTGATAGGACACTGTGACCAAGGCAATTTAGAGAAGGAAGAGCTCGTTGTGAGTTACATCTCCACAGGGTTAGTGTCCATAATGGCAGGGTGGAGGCCGCAGGCAGATGTGGCAGGTGGAGCAGGATGCTGAGAGCTCACATCTTGAACCTGAAGCACAAAGCAGAGAGATATCTGTAAGGAGAGTGAAGCCCTAACCTCTCAAAGCTCAATCCCAGTGACGTACTTCTGGCAAGACTATGTCCTCTAAACTTCCCCAAACAGCACCATGAACTGGGGACCAACTGTTCAAATGCATGAGCCTGTGGGGACATTGCCATTCAGACAACTGCCAGAGGACTTACCTTTCATCTCTTTTCTGATGACACCGCATTTTCATTTCTGACACCTCTTCTGACCTTCAGCCATTAATACTATTTATCACATTGCCACTCTACTTTAGTATCGCTGAGACAAAATTCCTGTTACTAAACACATCACTTGTCCCCTGCCTTACCTTCCTCATCTGGGAAAGTAGCCAAAGTGGAACTCTGGCCCTCACACTCCACACTCAGTGTGTGAGTGAGGCCTATCAATTCCTCCTCCAAAATCAATCCTGAATCTGAATCCGCCACCACACTGGCCCAACCTATAATCAAAGTATATCAGGGGCCCTCTGGCTACCCAGTTTGCACCTTTCTGTTCCCACATTTACTTCACAGGACAGCCTAAGTGAACTGTTCAGAACATGTTACCCGTTGCACAAAACTCATCTGTGGTTCCTACCATGCTGAGGATAAAATCCACATCCTACCCTGTGCTGCAAGATTCTCCCTGCACAGTCCAGGTGCAGACATCCTTTGCTCACCCCGGCCTCTCTGCTTCACTTTCTTCCTCTTCTCGGATGTGCTGAGCTGGCTCCCACCTCAGGAACCTGGCACACGCTCCCTGCCGTGTGTGTGTGTGTGTGTGTGTGTGTGTGTGTGTGTGTGTGTGTGTGTCTGTCTGTCTGTCTGTCTGTCTCAAATATGCAGTGTTCTCAGGTAATCCTAGCACAAGATCAAAGAAGTGAAAGTAATGATCCTCTCTGCCCTTCAGGTTATTCCCAAAACTGTGTAAAGATTAGATTACTGAGATGTCTTTCTTTTTGATGTTTCGCTTGCGAGCCTAGCTTTTCATCACCTCATCAGCCCAATAAACGTATTTTTATCTTTCAGATAATGCCATATTTGGATAAAGTACATGTCCAGAGACCACACAAATAAATTCTCTTCCATCGGTCTTCAATATCTGTGAATTACTTAGAAATACTAACTATGAAAGAACTGGCCTGGTGTCATGGTGAGCACCTATAACCTCAGCACTCAGGAGGACAGTGAACTCCGGGCCATCTTGGGCTGTGTCTCAGGCCCTTCTCCCTAAAAGGGCTGGGGACATGAGACAAAATGAGACCAGAGCTACGTTTTCACTTCCCAACAGTAGATAGGTAGTTTTGAGAACCTTGCAGGGTGGCCGCCTACTTCCATGAATTTGGGCACTAAAAGAAGAAATGAAACTCTTGGTTCGCAGCAAGAGAACTCTGACTCTAGCTGATTCTCTTGCCCCCAGCCCACTGCCTCAGAACCCTCAGGGCTAGGCAAAGCTGCCAGGTAGATAAACACAGGTTTTGGCTGAATGGTGGAGGACATCTGCTGAGCATAAACAACCCAACCTTTGCCTATAAGGAGACTTTATCTTTATTGTATGAGGTAACCAGGCCTATCTCTGCTCCAGGGGAGACCTTATCTCTGTCTTCTGAGATGATCACCTGGTATCAAGGCTATCAGAGCCTCTGCCCCCTGCCTGGACAGAAACAAGAGACCAGATCTACTGAGTATGTACCCTAAGCAGTCCAATTAGAGATAACAAGGCAGAGTGTTCTCTAGGGACGAGCACAGAGCAGCGAATGCCAGGTTACACACAGTCATTGCTCCCCTCCACCCCCTTTCCCTGACCCCATCCCTCTTCTCCTGTAGGTGAGTCTCCACCTTCATAGAACTGTTGCAGTTCTCTGAACTTGTCTCTGAGCTCCGTTTCCTCCTGTGGTTTAAATACCACCTCCTTGGTCATACCTCCCTTCGGCCCTTCCCATTAAATAGTTCTACTTTGCCCTGTGTACCCTATAGCAGTCTTAAGCTAAAGCCAGAAACTCAAAAGTACAGTTGTCTTTGGACTCTGACCCTACCTGAGACAGCAGACATCCTCTCACCTCCCAGGGGCGCTTGCTATCGGTCAGTGACATGTGATAATGCCCTGGCTTCCTGCGGGGCCCCAGCTGAGCCCACTAAGGTACGCACAGGGTTCTTGCTGCTTCCCTACTACTCTGGGAAGGGCATTGGTGTTGTAGCATTGTCACGGTTGTCACAGACAGCTGGCATGTCCTCTCTAAGCTCCTATAGACTTCATGTCTCTTCCCAGAACTGCAGTGTACCCAGAGAGATGGGATGGCAGAGCTAGAGGCCAATCAAAGCCAACCAGACCATGACCATCTAAGTGGGCTTCTGAACAAGAAGGGCTTGGGTCAATATAAGGGCTGGATTGATTCCTCAGTATGAATGGGCTGTGTGAGGATACACAGACATAAAGGCCCTTACTTAAGTTTGTGTTTTTCCTTGAGCAGAAGAGACTCCCCTTAGGAGCAGAGAATCTGCACATTTCTCTCAGAGATTTTGCTGGAAAATACTCTTCATATTATGACCCCCTTTGTAGGCTCTTCCTCCTCCATGAGCCTGTGAGACTGGTTACAGAGCATCTGGACCTCAGACATTGTTCCTAGGCTGGGGCAGTGGCACACACCTTTAACCTTGGCACTCAGCAGGCAGATGAGTGTTCAAAGCCAGCTTGGTTGGTGTACCTAGTGAGTTTCAGGCCCATCAGGCTTACAGGGTGTTGGGGTTGAGGGGCAGGAATGGAAAAACAGTTCACTGCAGCCACACTGTGTAGATGTAACTGGCTTGTTAAATAAGAAACACAGAACCAATTGCAGAGTTAAAAACCATGAGGTCAGAGCAAGAGCGGAAAACCTTACCCTTCACTGCTTCTGCTGTTCTTCCTCTCCTCAAGAGAGCTACCTCTCTGTGTCCTATCTTTTTTATAGATTTTCTGTTCTGTTTTCTCATTGGTTGTAAACCCAGCCACATGACCTCCTCGTCACTGCCTGTTTGTACAGACCTCCGGGTCTTCTATGGTTGGTATCGAGATTAAAGGCGTGTGTCTGCCGTGCTGGCTGTGTCCTTGAACACACAGAGATCTACCTAGCTCTGCCTCCCAAATGCTGGGATAAAGGCGTGCACCACTACCGCCCAGCTTCTGCTCTGGCTTGCTCTGACCTCAAGGCAACTTTATTAACATACAAATAAAATCACATTTCAATACAAATAAAATATCACTAACACTGGGAGGAAGTCAAGAGGCCATCATTAGGGTCTGTGCATGAGGGGTAGAGTTAAACAGAGTGGAAATATATGTATAAGTAAGTAGTCCTGGTCAAGGTATATTCTCACCCACCGTTGACACATCACTGTCTGGGCTCTGGTCTGTCTTGTAAGGTGATCTGACAAGCTGTCAGACCTGTATAATCTCTTCTTGGGAGAGAAGTTCCTCCTCTAGCTGGCACCAGATTAAAGGTTGTGAATTCTGGGGAAATTCCAGTTCCTTGAGGCTCATTGTTTTAATATTCTGATAGCCAGCACAAAGGACAGGTACAATTGTCTCTTCTTGGATGGGAGTCCAAGGGGACATTGGGACAGACTCTTGTGTCATTAATAAAGGGTTATTAATGTCACAGACCAACAACAGCATGACAGGGGTTCTGAGGAAAGTTTGATAACATGGTGGGGTGCTGAAGAGAGGAATAGGATCCCCTGTGGCAGAAGTGGAGGTCTCTGCGTATCTCTGAGGACAGTGGAGGTCTCACAGCACAAGCCCATAGCCAGACTCTGATTCCCAGGCGGGAGGCTGGACAGGGCGGGGAGCAGGAGGAGTGGCTACCAACACCCCTTTGATGTAAGCTCACTCCCCCAGAAGTCCGTTAGCTAGAGGTTCATGGTGTTCTCTGCAGGGGCTGTGGTATTTGTGAGAGAGGAAGGGCTGCTGTAGGCACCGTGACCCAAGCAGCAGATGGATTCTAACATTACAGTCTTAAAAATACCTTCGCCAAGATGCCAGAACTAGCACAGTATCTCAATGGCTGCCATCACCCCATTCAATCCTGTCACACTTCATTGTGCCCTAACCTCTGTGCTTAAGTACAAGGTGACAGGCTTCCTAATTTCAAGAATCAATTAACAGGTGTATGGACAAGCTGGGCCAGTTTCTTTTCTCCTGTTATCTTCTCCATCAGTGATACCAGCAGACATCTCCATCCTGCATCACGGAGGCCTGCTCACTTCCTTAAAGGTACAACTGCTTCGGAAGTGGGGACAGCATCGGTGAGACTGGGTGTTTGGGGCCAGCCTGAGGCACATAGTGAAGTGTGTCTCTTTAAGGTGTGGGGAGGACTATCTCAGTGCTCTCACAACTCTGTTTCTTCTGGAAAAGGCCCTTTCCCTGTACAACTCAGATCTGGATCCTTCTTACTGGCACACCTCAGCTAGGACATTGTGCCCAGAGGCACACTGACTGCCACATCTGAAGTATATCGAACTCTGCCATGCACACAATAATAAGTATTCAAAGACAAAAATCCATGGGGCGTCTTTTTTATTTTTTAAAATTCATTTTACATACCAACCACAGATCCCCCTCATTCCTCCTCCTGCTCCCCCCAGCCTTCCCACCTCCTGACCCACCTCCCATCCCCTCCTCCAAAAGGGTAAGGCCTCCCATGGGGAGTCAGCAAAGCCTGGTACATTCAGTTGAGGCAGGACCAAGCCCCATAGGTAATGGGCTCCAAAAAGTCTGCTCTTGCACCAGGGATGGATTCTGATCCCACTGCCAGGAGCCCCTCAAACAGACCCAGCTGCACAACTGTCTTTCATATGCAGAGGGCCTAGTGCAGTCCCATGCAGACTCCACAGCTGTGGGTCTACAGTTTGTGAGTTCCCGAAAGCTTGATTCAGTTGTCTGTAGATTTCCCCATCATGATCTTCACCCTCCTTGCTCATAGAACCCCTCTTCTCTCTTCGACTAGACTCCGAGAGCTCAGCCTGGTGCTTGGCTGTGGGTCTCTGCATCTGCTTCTATCAGTTACTGGATATGATGACAGTAGGTAGTAGCTGGGGTAGGCTAGCTCAGGCACCCTCTCCACCACTGCTAGCAGTCTAACCTGGGGTCATCCTTGTGGATTCCTGGGAGCTTCCCTAGCACCAGGTTTCTCCCTACCCCATGATGTCTCCCTCTATCTAGGTATCTCTTCCATTGCTCTCCCACTCCGTGGAGCATCTTCTATAAGCCTATTACGTGGGGAAAAGCAGGATTGGGGGGGTCCCTTGATGCTTTCCTCCCCTCAAGTGGGCAATAACTCCAGAAGCTAGCATGTCTGTGGTGTTTTCCCAGGCTGCTCCAGGACTTGGCTAATTGAAAGTTGGAACCCAGCGTTTCAGCAGCCAAGCCAAATCTCTTTTTATAAAGTTTTTAGAAATTATTAATACTTATGTTTATGTGTGTCTGTGTAGAGTTATGCCACATGTGTACTAGTGCCAGAGGAGGCCAGGGGCTGCATCTTCTGGAGTTGGATGGAGTTGCAGGCAGTTGCAACCCACCTACTGTGGGTGCTGGAACTGCATGCGTCCTCTGGAAGAGCCGCAAATGAGTGGCTGCACCGTCTCCAGCCCAGAATTTGTTTTAAAGAGAAACACTTCTGTAAAACTGTGACTGCTATCCATATAGACCGGCTTCTTCGTGTCAGACCATTAAAGCAAACGCTCGCTTTCCCCAGTGCTGCCCTGAGCTGACTTGGCCGGGCAGTGGGTGGTTTTGAAGCTATTTCTGGAGCAGGTACTGAAGCTTGGGAAACAGTTTTAATGCATTCTGTGTCGTCACTTCTTGGACTTCTTCCACTGAGATCCCTTTCACTTGGGCAATGAATTCTGCTGAAATGGAAAGGTTGCAGGGCTCGTTCCGTGTCTGAAAGAGAACAAAGCTGAACACTCAAAGTCTATACAGATCCTTGGAGACAGCAGCTACGACACACACACAAGAATGAGCGGGTAAAACACCCGAAGAGCTACTTTTCTACTCTGAAGGAACTGACATTTCTTTATTAATGCTTTTCTAAATGGGGGGATGAACTTGACAGGGTGTGGCTACAATGCTGACTCTACGTCTATGCTGCTCAGAAAAGAACCCAGAGGCATTGGCAGTTGAAGCCCTGAGCACCAGCATATGAAGCAGTCCACACCTGAAGCCAGGGAGAGCAGCTTTGTCTGGGGGTAGCCACCTTGGGTTTCTGCATGCATGAGTGCTGGGAAAGGTCACTGTACTCTCCTCGGCCTCTCACCTCACAGGCCACCTGCCCAGTTACCTAAAATGCCCCAGGGACTGGAAAGACTGCTGGTCAGGTGCAGCCATACCACTGACTTTTAATACCTGTGAAATAAATAAGCATTTTGCTTACACTCATTGCTATGTCTTAATGACCAAAACACAAAACAAAACAAAACAGTATTCCTGCAATCAGTAGCATTTAGATTTAGTGAAAAATATTCCTGTAATTATTAATAAGTGGATATTTGGGATAATAATTAGAGGAATAAAATTATTAAGTAAAAAATACTCGATAATACAGACTAAAAAAATAAGAACTATGTTAAAGATTCACATTCAAGGCTGTTCATCATAGCCCTTAAACTGCAGACTGGCTGAAGCTGGCAGCAAACATCTAGATCCCAGCACCTGGGAGGCAGAAGCAAGAGGATGGGAGTTTAAAGCCTGACCTGGCTACACACTGACTCTGAGTCAGTCTGGCTACACGAGACCCACCTTAGAAAATCAGCACACACGCTTGTGTGTGTGTGTGTGTGTGTGTGTGTGTATGACTGATACAAAGGTTTTTTTTTAATTATGCCTGTATTATTTTATGTGTATGAGCACTTTGCCTACATGTATGTGTGTATACCACATGCCTGCTGATTGTCTGTGGAGGCCAGAGGAAGGCATTGGGTTCTCTGGAACTGGAATTACAAATGGTTGTGAGCCATGATGTGGGTACTGGGAATAGAACTCAGGTCCTCTGGAAGAACAGCCAATGCTCTTAACCCCAAATCCATCCCTCCTAATACCAAGTTTTAACAGTGGAACATTATGTGGTTATTAAACACTGAGGAAAAGTACATCTATAATATATATTCCTGACCGAAGGTATGAAATAGTGTGTTCAGGCTGATCCTATCTTAAATATATATATATCTTATGGCATTCTCACACACACACACACACATACACATGTATATGGATAGAATGGTTTGGAATGACATGAGATCTTAAAACTAGTGATTTTTCATAGATAAGGCTTCATTCCCTTCCTGGAATGTCTCACTTAACCTCTCTGAGACAGTATCCTGTTCACAGGAAAGATGATATCCTAAAAAGCTAATGAAGCTGGCCATGGTTGCTTTAACACCAGCACTCGAAGCTGGGTGTGGTATTGCACACCTTTAAGAACTTCGGAGGCAGAGGCAGAGGGATCTCTGTGAGTCTGAGGTCTATAGTGTGAATTCCAGGACAGCCAAGGCTGTTACACTGAGAACCCCTGTCTTGGGAAAACAAAACCGAGCCAAAATAAAATAGAAAGAAATGAAAGACTCTACAGGAAACATGGCCTCCACTTAGGACCCGAGTGCTACAGCGAGTCCCAGCCAAGCCAGAATAGCCCTGAAGGATGGACGAAAACTCATCCGCATCCACCTACCAGTTTTTCTGGTCCCAGTGCAGGTGAATCTGTCTCTAAGCAGATAGAGCTTAAAGGCAGCTGTTTCACAAGCTTCTGCTTCTTAGAGAGAAGAGAGAGTTAGCTTTAAACAGGTGGGACTGGAACAGCATTCACTGACTTACCGTGGATGAGTCTTAGCTCATCTATACCACGAAATCACCATGCTATCTGGACAGCTACCATGCTCTCACCAGCCTTCTTTGAAGGGCCACTTTAAAATAGGAACAGCAGCCCGGGTGGTGGCACACGCCTTTAATCCCAGCATGGGGGGGGGGGGGGGGGAAGGGGTGCAGAGCCAGGTGGGTCTATGTGAGCTGGAGGCCACCAGCCTGGTCTACAGAGTTTCAGGACAGCCAGGGCTACACAGAGAAACCCTGGCTCAAAAAACAAACAAAAACAAAAAAGAATCTTTCCTGCTTTTCAGTCAGGTTCCCCTTTTTATCACTGAATTGTAACAGCACTTAGATATACTGGATACTATGCCCTCACCAGACACAGGATTTGGAAATATTTTTTCTTTCTGTGGGTTGTCTTTTCACTTTATTGACAGTGTATTTTGAAACACACTAATCTTATTTTCTTTTCTGTGGAAATTTACTATTTTGATGATGCCAGTTTCACCATTTTCTGCTGTGGATAGCGCTCTGTGTAAATAAAGTTCTGATTGGCCAGTGGCCAGGCAGGAAGTATAGGCGGGACAAGAGAGAAGGGAATTCTGGGAAGTAGAGGCTGGGGCAGAGAGACGCTGCGAGCCGCCGCCATGACAAGCAACTTGTAAAGACACCGGTAAGCCACAAGCCACGTGGCAAAGTATAGATTAATAGAAATGGGTTAATTTAAGATAGAAGAAGTAGATAACAAGAAGCCTGCCACGGCCATACAGTTTGTAAGCAATGTAAGTTTCTGTGTGTTTACTTGGTTGGTCTATGGGCCTGGTGGGTGAGAGAGATTTGTCCTGACTGTGGGCCAGGCAGGAAAACTCTAACTACAATTTTCCTTTGCTCACTCCTGTTTTTAGTGTCATCTCTGGGAACCATTGCCTAATCCAGGGTCAAAAACAAGGGCCACTCTTCTTTTGAGAGTTTAAAAACATTGGCTCTTGCTGAGCGGTGGTGGTGCACACCTTTCATCCCAGCACTCGGGAGGCAGAGGCAGGTGGATCTCTGTGAGTTTAAGGCCAGCCTGGTCTAAAGAATGAGATCCAGGATAGGCAGGGCTGTTACACAGGAAACTCTGTCTTGAAAAACAACAACAACAAACAATATTGGCTCTTCCATTTAGGCCTTGATGCATTCTTTTTTAAAGATTGACTTTATTTATTTGTATGTATAGAGTGTGTGTGTGTGTGTGTGTGTGTGTATGTGTATGTGTGCGCGCGCGCGTGTGGAGAGAGATGGCGATGTTGTGCATGTGTACACAGAAGAGGGTGTCAGTTCATCTGAAGCTGGAGTTACAGCTGGTTGTGAGCTACCGACCTGGGTGCTGGGGGCAGAATTAAAGTCCTCTGAGTCTTTTTGTTGTTGTTCTGTTTTTTTGAGACACTGTGTAGCCCTGGCTGGCCTCGAACTCTGAGATAAGCCTGCCTCTACCTCATCAGTGTTGGGATTAAAGGTGTGCACCACGTCCAGCATAAGAGCGGCACTCTTAACTATGGAGCCATCTCCCCAACCCCTCTCGGGTCCTTTTGTCTTCTTGTCTTGTCTTGTTTCTCTGTTTGGGTACAGACTTAATGATTAACTTTTGAAATGTAACCATAAGCACCACAAGGTAAGCTTAGGTTTTAAATTGTGTCACACATAGTGTTCAGTAAGTCTTAATGAGAGGCTTTACCTGTCCACTTCTCACGATGGACGGTGGAATTGAGAAGTAGTAACCCGCCCTTACTCCTTCCATGGCTACCGATGGCCGACCATCAAATGCATGCAGCAGGACCTGTTCAGCACCTCTCAAATGAAAAAGAAGCCAGAGTTCCATTTTGTTCCATAACAAAGGTTTCCCCATTAGTCAAACTAAACAGATCTGAATTTTAAGTAAATATTTATCAGCACGATATGAAGATCGGATTCCATAACTTCTAAACTTTCAATAAACATACAGGGTCCAGAGCGGGGAAAATATGTTTTTGATCTTCAGAATAAAATAGTTAACATTGGAATGCAGCTTTTAAAATGATCATCTGAACTGTCTACACCACTAGATCTTTTCTATACATCCATGAGCTTTAAATTGTGGCCGAATAGGAGGGTTTGAGGTAAACTGATTTTCCTGACGGAAATGCTAGGAGAAAAACATGAACTCACAAATGAAACAGTCCTTGGCTCATAAAACCAATCCCCCCCCCCTTTTTTGTAACGTGTGTGTGTGTGTGTGTGTGTGTGTGTGTGTGTGTGTGTGTTGCCAAGGACCAAACCCAGACCCTTACTCATACCAGGCAATCCCTCTAGCAATAAGGTACATTCTTCCACACCAACCCCAGCTCTTAAAGGATAACTGTTCAACCTGCATAAAAATCATGTGTTCAGTGACCCGAGAAGGGCTCAGGAATGATTACTGACAGATTCATCAGTGACCACACCTCTAACTGCAGGCAGTTCCATTATTTCAGCATCTGTTTTTTCAAATAATGTGATCTTCACTATGATCATACATTTTTTTGTAAAATTTATTTAGTAGGTTACAATCAACCAATGTGTGTTTTGTATACACACAACTGTAAACTAAAAACACACCTGTACACATACATGTACTGTTAAATGTCTGACAGGATTTTTTATGCAAATAGGAGTCTGAAAGTAAGGCGAATGGCATTTTAATCTCTGGGAAAGAATGCTGTAAGTTCTATTCTCATCAGGAAAGTCCAGAGCAGGCGACTGTTCTTTCAGTCACATGATGGCCACAATCTGCCTAATACTGTTTTGTTACTTACTTATTCCTCATATACATTTATGGTATACATGTGCTTGTACAAGCACCCATCTGCCATGGCAGAAGTCAGAGGACAACTCTCTAGAGACTTGTTTCTCTCTTGCTACCTGATGGGATCTGAAAATTGAAGTCTGGTCAATAGGCTTGTGTGCAAGCCCCTCTATTATCTGGCCCCCAAAACAACAGACTGAAAACATGCAGGAAAACACAGTGCACAATGAGACCATCCTTCTGGCCTTATTCTCTTTCTTATTAGAGCCAGGGGCTGGAGAGATGGCTATGTGGTCAAGAGCACTTGATGATCTTACAGAGGACCCGGGTTCAATTCCCAAAACCCACACGGCACAACTATCTATAACTCTCGTTCCAGGGGACCTGATGCCCTCTTCAGGCCTCTGAGGAGACCTGGTGCACACAGTGAACAGACATACCTGCAGGCAAAACACTCATACACATAAAATAAAAAAAAAAAAACAAAGAAATCTAAAAGAAAAATCTAAAGAAAAATAGAAATTGGAGCTTCAAGTTTTCATTTCTCTAGTGGAGCCTGATAAACACCTAACTGCAGAAAAATAATCTTGTAAATATTAGCCTGGCATACCGACTCATCCTAGTGGGCCTCTATCTTTCCTCTTGCTGCATTCCCTTCTCTTTAAGGAACCAAATGGAGCACACTTGCTCCTTCAACCCTCAGCTGGAATTGTGAAGCTTGCATATTAGGAACGTAAGTACCTTGTTCACGTAAGAGGTTGATGGTGGGTCTTCCTGCAGAGCGTGAGTGCACATTTCTGTTTAACAACAACAGAATTCCTTTGAAGTATTTTACATAGGAAAAGCCTGTTTTTATTGTTTTAAAAATAATTCAGGAGGCTGGAGAGACGGCTCAGCTACTCTTGCAGAGGACAGGGTTTGGTTCCCAGCACCCACATGGCAGCAGCTGGTTAATAGCTCTACCTGCAGTCCCAGGGGATCCAATGCCCTCTTCTGGCCTCCACAGGCACTGCAGGCCCATGGTCCACAGACATACATGCAGGCAAACAGCCAGACACATAAAGAATGAATTTTTTTAAAAAATAACTCAGAGGAAAAGGGATATAGAACTCATTTCAAGAGGATCAGCTGTTACAGAATTTGCTCTGTAGTTCTGAGCAGAAAGATAGTTCACCTACAAAGGCACATTTAGTCTTTTGGCCAATTGGACCTGTCTGATCAGGACCTGTCTTTGTTCTTCCTTCTCTTCATCAGTGCCTGCAAATCTGGGGGAGAAGTCTAGTCCCACCTGTAACAGAAAGACAAAAGATCATGGCCTCTCCATGCGTGATGAGCCCAAAGAGACATCAGTCAGCACATAGACCGCATGCACCACTACACAGCAGCCACATGAAAGTATTAGCCAAAGTAGATATAAGTAACTTCAATAGTCTATTTGATTCACCCCAACTTCTAAGTTGTTTTGTTTTCCTCTTGTGGGGTACTCCAACTCTAAAGCTCATCGTGTATGTCACACACCTCAGTTTGGCACAGTGACATTGCAAGTGTTCATAAGTCACACATGGTCACTGCAATGGGCAGCACAGATTACAGGTGACCATTCTCATTGATGCTACCGGGGCATGTAGTCTATGACCTCTATTCAGAATGTGTTTTCTTAGCTTTTATATTTAGTAGGAAGCAGAATTTTTAAAATAAAATTTAATAGAATTTTAAATAGAATTTAATAAAAATTCTTTACATTATTAATAATTTAAGTAACATGGTCTTTAATCACAAACTCAAGATTAAAGTATGCCTTTATGTTACTTATAAAGGTTGTTTGTTTGCTTTTTGAGAAAAGGTTTCTGTATAACCACCCCAACAGTTGTCGAACTTGCTCTGTGGATCAAGCTAGCTCTAAACTCACAAAGACCCACCTGTCTCTGCCTCCCAAGTGCTGGGATTAAAGAAATGGGCCACCACTGCCCAGCACTGATGTTGTTGTTTCAATTACATTCATTGAGTGGAGGAACACACAGGGATACACAGTGCACATGGTGAGGTCAGAGGACAACTTTCAGGAGTCGGTTCTCTCCTCCCACCATGTGGGTCCAGGTTCTCCAGCTTGGTGCCAGGTGCTTCCACCTGCTGGGCCTTTCCCTGCCCTTCCCCTCTGACTGTTTCAGCTTCTCAGAGCGATAGCCACACTTAAGCAAAAGCAAAGTCTTTAGAAATATTACTACATCATCATCTCCCATTAAGGAAAGTCTAGAGTAAGGCTTTCTCCTGCTTCATTCCCAATAGTATCAAGTTATTAGCAGGCTGAACTGGGTGAAAAAACTATCCAAGTTGGTTATAACCACTAGCACTGATACTACACATATCCCATGAAGATCTGGATTAGACATCATCTGATCAGCAAATGGGTTTACCTCTCCAATTGCCAACAACCGATCCTTGTAATTCTCAATAATAGGCAAAGCCACATCCAAATCCTGTGAGGAGAAACCATGTGTTCATGCTGAGAGTAGGAATAACAGTTCCTTATTTTGAACTACGTGCCAGGTCCTATGTCACACTGGTACTTTACACAACTCAATCCATTTAACCAACCTATGACATAGGAATCATCATCTCTATCATGTCCGCAACTCTAACTAGAAATATGAGTAGGAACATCCATCCACACATGTTCTGGTTACAGGCTCACCAAGATCCCACTTATACTTGGCCCTCTGCTTAGGAGGCATTTCCTCACAGATTTGGAGGAACCTGGAGTGGAAATTGTGATTTGAAGTTCCTGGAATGAAGGAGACCTGCTCCCTCTTTTCCCCCAGGGTACTCTTGAGGAGGGAGAAGTGAGAAATATGTGGATAGAAATATAGAGGAGAAAGACAGAAACACAGGATAGCTCAGGAGGTCCTGGGTCAAAACCCACCAGCCCCTTCTGTCTCTACTAACCCAGCTCTACCACTGAGCTAAATCCTCAACCCATCTAAAGGGCTTTTAAAGGAACCCCAAGAAGTAGACAAAAGGCCTCCCCCCAGCACAGCCAAGAAGACCATCCCAGACACCTGGTGACCATGCACATGGTCAAGCCATTCCCTAATGCAGCTCTGCTATGTAAAACAAGTTCAGATCTAACTAGGAAACCTTTGTGGACTCCCATAGGTCCCTCCTCTTAATTTTTTAAAGACCCCCTCAGGCCCCATCAGATAGACTGAGGTCTGTCTTAGGTCATTCTCCCTGATTATTTATTCCATTACCCATCATGGAGATATGCTTTCCATCAAGCATACTCTGTCTTAGGTTGGAAGATATCAAGAGAAAGTTGCCATTATTGACTCTCAGCCTCTGGCAGGAGGGAGTACTGAGCTTAGCTTTGGCCCAGGTTCCTATTGAGCTTATAACCATCCACAGCAATCTCCATAGCTGCCTCACCTCCCAGTACAGGAGTAGATGATGACAGAGATGACATATCTTTTTTGGAATGGATTTTAAGATGTCTATAACAGCCTTAGCTGTGCCAAGCCCTTTTTAAATCAATGAACCACATCAGATAAATTACATCAAACTTAAAGATTCCCTTGGCTTCTACCAAACTCTGGTTTATAACATCAACATAATTTTAGTATAAACGTTACATATTTACAGCTATCATGGCTATTTACTATATGTATTTACAACTAGCATGGCCATTTACTATATGTATTTACACTTCTTACAAACTTACATCACTATATATTTAAACTTACATGCTATAGGACTACTTTATAAACCTTAACATCTAGAAGAGATCTCTGAACTATTATACATAGTTACACTTTTTACAAGATTACTTATGTATATTCAAGAGGAAACTATATAGATCTATATAGACATCTAGAACTAACTTATACTAGCAAGCATCTAGAAGAGACTTCTTAACATTTAGAAGAGATTTCTTAGAGAACTACTTACCAAACTTAAACTATTAGCAAACATCTAGAAACAATCTCTTAACAGAACTAAGCCATCAGACATCTAGAATAGATTTTACATTATCTTCCAACAAGACAGAGAGAAATTTTCTTTGGGCTTCATTTAGGAAGTAGAAGTAGTGCTGTTGCTAAACAGTACTTTATGAATTCCAGAGCTTTTATAAAAACTCTATTAAGAGCTATCTTAGTTTGCAGCAAGCCCAAAAAGGAAGAAAAACCCCCTAAGGAACATTCTGTCTCTGAATTGCAAAGCTGGCAACTCCACAACAGTCAATTTCCCATCAGGAGAAGATAACTCTCTAAGTTGGAGTGGGGTTCCAGACCTGCAACTTTTAGCAGGTGCCCCTGTGTACCAAAAACATTGCCGAAACTTCATCCCAACTCCTCAGCAGTCTGGAGACCTCCTTACTCTTCTACTATCCCCAGAATACAAGATGGAACCTCAATGTCAGGAGAATTGTTGTTTCAGCTCCTTTTCACTCCAGTTCCTCTAGAAGAGTGTCATTGGAGCTGACATTCCTCTGTTCCACACTCATCACCAAATTCTCACACAATTTTTCCCCTTATTAATTTTTTTAGAGCTGCTGTAAGTTTACCATGAGCGGTTTTTTAAATGATGTCAATGTTTCTCTCTTGAATCTTAAGCACAACTCAATCTCATAAGCTTTTTTTCACACCTGAAGCCATCTCCCTGTGTAAGGACCATTTTCCCTTGCTTTCTAAAGGGTTTTTAAATGACTTGTTGATAAACAATAGTGTTTAATTATCTCCTGTGAGGCAAGCTGTTTGTTTACTTTTAGCTTTTTGGGAAATAAATCTAAGCTTTCTAGCAGTGCTTAGGAAAGAAACTTCACTTTCAGCTGGAATAAAAAAGATTTTACGGGTAGTGCTACCACTTTATGTGAAAACTACATTTCCCATAATGCATTTCTCTATCTTGGCCTGCTGTTATGAATGACATTATGGACTATGTTTGGCACAATTCCTTTTAAGTCCACCACTTCCATTTCCCTTTGCATGGCCAAAGTCAAGCTTCTGCCTTCAGCCCAGGAGGTTTGAGTCCAAGCTTTTCACTTTTTCACTCTGGGAGACTGGGAGGTGTGGGGCATACATGAGCTACAGAGATGGTACTGAGAGGAAGTTCGCCCAAGCTGTTTACACTAAGATTAGATACAAATGATGCCAGAGGAAGTTAGTTCAAGTTGTTTAGGCTGAGATAAGATACAAAGATCAGGAGATGATGTCAGTGCATAAACAGCTCGTAAACAAGGAAATGAGTACAGGGTGACCTTTAAAACAATTGGTTGGTTCCTTCCACTCCCTCCTAGGGTTCTAAGGTTTTTTGCTATAAAAGAGGCTTACTGCCTAATAATAAACAAGTTCTTGCTTGACTTGACTCCCCACTGTGTCTGGTTGTCTCAGGGTAAGAGGAAGACTGGGAAACAGATGAGCAGCGCACTCACCTTTCCTCTGTTCCAGGCCACCTCTTCAGAGGTGACCTAAGTTCCTGGTGGGGCAAGACCACACAAAGAGATGTCTATTCTCCCTGACCTGGTATTGCTAGGTGTTTTTCCTTCCTGACACTGTCCCCAGAGCTGAATTATACCCGCCTGCTCATGCACGAATATTCAGGCAGGTCCTTTTGTGCCAAAAGCAAAATTCCCTCAGGGCTTGCTCTTCTGAGTTATGGGTCAGTGAAAAAAAGTGAAACTTGAAACAAAGCTTCTTCACAGCCCTTTCTGAGAGACATTTTCCCTGACAGATCTTTGTCTTGTTCCCGATTGTCTCCTCCCCAAACACAGAGTCCTTGAGGCAGTCCAGGCCCAGATTTACTGCTTAACTCCTCTACAGTTACCCTTCCCCAATTCCTGCACCAACTCTGTTGGGGTTCCACCTTGGGGAATCTGACAGGCCCTTGCCTCAGGGAACTCTGGCTGCTGTTTTTTATTTCTAGCTTAGAGAGACAGGGCTTAGCAGAGAAAATTTGTCTAGTTCCAAGAGGTCTTTTTGTTTTTCTTAAAGCAAACCACAGGTGGTTTTCCCATAGAGTTCCAGGTGAATCTAATTTTGCCTTTACAGAAAGAGAATCTCTGAGAAGCAAAGATCTGAAAGGCTTTTTATTTTTTTAGAGAGAGATTAAGTTTTTCCCAATAAAGCTTTTAGTTTTTGGGAGAGAAAGACTACCAAGTTTTCCCCAAACTTCTGTTCTCTAAACTGGAAATGGCCAAATGGAAACTAATTCTGATGCCAGGTGTTTCCAGACAGTGGCATCGTCAGCAGAGTGAAAGTTTTATTTCTCCTGCATTTGCCTCAGGGATAATCCTTTCCCTGCCACTTGGGACCAAAAGCTTCCCACAGGAATCTTTTTCTCCCTGTTTCTTCCTCTGATTTTTCCCAATTTGCATACATAGCCCCATAGTTAGAAAATTAAGGACGTGGTTGCTCTGTCTTGCTGCTTATCTTATTCTAAGTTTTACTAATACTATATTTGTACATCCTACTTTTCTAAGTTTTTTTCTACACTATATTACTACACTCTACCTTCCTTATTTTTCATAGATAGAATTTTAAGAGAGAAAAAGAAAGAAACCTAGATAGAGAAAAATATATGCTTCAGCCTCACTAGGGCATCTTCCAGCCCCTTTCACTCCCGAAAATAGATTACCCCTGCTTTAATTTCCATAACTGGACATGTCCTAACTTCCTATGGGGCCTCAAACCCTCCTTTTGCCAGGTCCCTGTTTCCAGTGCTGTTTGAGGGAGACCTGCTCCCTCTTTCCCCCAGGGTTCTCTTGAGCAGGAAGAAATAAGGAATATGTAGACAGAAGTATAGAGGAGAGAGACAGTTAGAAAACACAGGATAGCTCGGGAGGGCCTGGGTCAAAACCCACCAACCCCTTCTGTCTCTACTAAAGGGCTTATAAAGGAATGCCAAGAGGTGGAGCAAACACCCCCCCCCCCCCCCACACACAGCCAAGCAGACCATCCAGGACACCTGGTAACTATGCATGTGGTCAAGCTATTCCCTAATGCAGCCCTGCTGTGTAAAGAAAGCTCAGATCTAACAAGAAAATCTTTGTGAGCTCCCATACTGGAGTGGGTGAGAAGACACGGGTGGTCATCATGCACATGGCTCTGTCTCCTCCTAAGCAGTGGTTTGTAAGTTTATAACAGTGGTAGTCCCATATTCCCTTCGTTCTTTTTCAATGATTTGTCTTTATAATCCTGCTTGGTCTATCTATAATGAGAGTTCAACAATATAAACAATGCATTTCATATATAATCTCATCTGAGAACTACTGAAGTAGTGGTAGATTGTTAATTTCATTTATGAGAATTTGAAGGCATCTTTCTAAGGCAAAGACAAAATTTAGAAATCACTTACAGATAATTTTCAAAAGATTTGTTTATTGTTTGTATATATGTATTTGTATATGTGTGTGTGTGTGCAGGTATGTGAGGAGGTCAGAGGGCATTGGAACTTGATACCTCAGGTGGCTGTCACCCTGATTTGTGGGTGTTGGGAACCCAACCTATGATCTCTGCCAAAGCAGTGTGTGCTCTTACTGCTAAGCCAGCTCTCTAGCTCCCTGTGGAACACTTTAAAGCACTCTGTGCAATGTTTTCAGAATATATAAACTGTAACGCTCTTCTACTGGAGAAAACCAGAACAAGAAGAACCAAGGGAAGGAGGAAAGGAGATGTCAGAGGTAAAGGAGGTGTGTGCTTGTGGGGACAGGGAGGCAGAGACACAGGGGATGAAAATTAAGGCCCTAGAAAGGTATCATAGCAGCTTGGTTAAAAGAATGTACACTGCCCTGAAGAGCTAGAAGTATTGGACCCACATATCCAATAAGCTGGCGTCAACACTGTCAGGCAAGGCCTCTTCCTTCAAGGCCACCACACTATCTGCCTCTGGGACCAGGGGCACTGGAGAGGAGGGAGAAATAGTTCATTAGAAAGTCTGGTTCAGGGGCTGGAGAGATGGCTCAGAGGTTAAGAGCACTGGCTGCTCTTCCAGAGGTCTTGAGTTCAATTCCCAACAACCACATGGTGGCTCACAACCAACTATAGTGGTATCTGATGCCCTCTTCTGGTGTAAAGGTGCACATAAAATAAATAAATAAATCTTTAAGAAAAACCCAGAAAGAAGGCTGAAGATGAAGCTCTGATGTAGAGGCCTGCAGCTCCCAGAGTGTGTTCTAGTTAGGAGAAAAGGAAACAGTTCACAGGAGACCATTCAAACCCTAACAAAAGAGCTAGAAGGTTTCTGGCAGGTCAGGTGATAAACACAGACAGAGACTATGCCCTGAGTCACATTACTTGTTGTCTTAGTTAGGGTTTCCATTGCTGTGAAGAGACACCATGACCATGGCAACTCTTATAAAGAAAACATTTAATTGGGGTGGCTCGCTTACAGTTTTAGAGGTTCAGTCCATTATCATCATGATGAGGAGCATGGCGGCGTGCAGGCAGATGTGGTGCTGGAGCTGAGAGTCCTACATCTTGCAGACAACAGGAAGTCCACTGACTGTCACACTGAGAGAAGCTTGAGCAAAGGAGACCTCAAAGCCCGCCCCCACGGTGACACACTTCCTCCACAAGGCCACACCTCCTAAGAGTGCCACTCCCTTTGGGGGCCATTTTCTTCCAAACCACCACACTTATGTAATGCACACAGATGTGTTTTATGTGTTTTATTGTTTTAAGCTATGTGTGTATCGGTGCCCTCAGAGGCCAGAGGCACTGGGTCTCCTGGGGTGCAGTGAGAGTGATGGGAATCAAATGAGCCTCTGCAGAAGCCGTGTGAATTCTTAACTGCTGAGGTGTCTCTCTGGCCCCTGGACTTTCAATGTTTTAGCTGGGGATTGAACCTAGGCCTTTATACATGGTAGGCAAGCACTCTTCCACTGAGCTAGAGCCCATCCCTCTTTGAGGTTTTTACTATTATGGTAGTCTCATCTTGAGTGGGGCCTGGGTCTCATTGGTTGACTTGCCAGTGAGCCCCAAGTATTCCCCTGTCTCCACCTTCCCAGCACTGAGATGACAAGTGTGTTTTATCACCATGGCTATTGTACATGGGTTCTAGGGGTCAAACTCAGGTCCTCACACCAGTGCAGCAAGCATTCTACTGACTGAGCCACCTCCCCAGCCCCTTATCACTTTCTTTTAGTGGACAAAGCAGTATGACATGGTTAAAAAAATTTGGAAAAAAGAAATCCTAATTCCACTATATCATCATGTCATACAATCTTGACTTGATGGAAGGTGCTGTTTCTTTGTTTGTGGGTTATTAACTTAGAACACAAATCAGAAGCTAGGTTTGTGGCACAGGCTGCAATTCTAACTATTTGGGAGGCTGAACTGGGAGGATCATGAGTTCAAGGCCTGCCTGGGCAATTCAGTGAGAACCTGTCTCAGAATAAAAAACATAGCCGAGGTTACAGCTCTGCGGTAGAATACTTGCTTAGCATGTCTGAGGACCTAGGTCTCATCCCCAGCTTTCCCACCCCACATCACAAAGACTATATAAACTTTGGGGGTGATCACTGAGTCAACAGTTATAATTTTATGACTCATTTACATGACTTTTACCTTTAATGTTACACTTCTTGGTTTTTCTGGTGAAAGTTCTTGAACTGGGTGAACTCCCAGACATGGCAGGATGAATCCAGTATACCTAAAAATGTAAACCAAGTTAAGAAAGCCACAGTAGGCCAGGAGATCACAGTGCCTCCCTAAAGAAGAGAAAGGGAACATTCTGCTTTTGGGGCTATGTTAACATACCTTTTCCTCCTTGATCTTTTTATTTTCTTTAAGACAGGGTCTCACTATGTAGTCTTGGCTTTCCTGGAACTCACTATGTAGACCAGACTGGCCTCAAACTCACAAAGATTCTCCTGTCTCTGTCTCCGAGTGCCAGGTTAAAAGCATGTGCTATCATGCCTGGCTCTCCTCATTCTTTTAATAAACAATTCTTTGATTTTATTTAAATTGGACATAACAACCTGTCTTAGAAACTCTTTGCAATCTTCATCAGAGCTAGTGTAGAGTCTATGCTTTGATCTCAGCACTAAGAAGCCTAAGGTGGGAAAACTGCCTGAGTTAATGAGTTCAAGACTGGCTTCAGCAGCCTAAATTACAAATCTTAATTGAAGTAGCACCAGAGGTGGAGAGGTGGTTCAGTAGGTAAAGCTCAAGGACTGGAGTTCAGCTCCCCAGACGGGCAGGCATGGTGGCTTCCTATAACTCAGGTTGTGGGAGGCAGGAGATCCAGGAGCAAGCCAGGAGCTAGACTAGCCAGAATCAGTGAGCTCCGTGTTTAGTGAGGAGGCTTACCTCAATAAACATAGAGAAGAGCCATCAAAGAAGACACCTAATGTCAATGTTGGGTGTTCACATGCCCACACACACATGCACGTCTGCACAGATGTGAACACCACACACACAAAAGAAGAAGAGATACAGCAATCACCTTTCTGAAAGTTGCATAATCCTCTCAAATTCTCCTGCATGTTCAGCAACCGCAACAAGGGCCACAACATTAGCCTAAAAAAAAAGAACAGGATTCCAAACAATATGCACATTTAATATAAATTAAGAGAAATGTTAAAGTTTTTGTACATTTCACTATTCTCCTTTGGCAGGCCCCAGTAATACAATCAAAGTGACTGCCACTGAGTACTTATTATTTCAGGCCCCATGAATGACTATAAATGTCATTTCATTAACCTACACAGATCAAAGGTGGGCATTGCTTCAATTCACTGGACAGAGACAGCATTTTGGAGGGAATCAAGGTCGGTAGGCTCATGTGACTCTACAGCCCAAGTGTCAATTAAGCTGCCATATGACAGTGTGCAACTAATTTCATAAATACTTCCAAGATTTTATAATTTTTTTATTTTTCAATTTTATTTTTACCTATTCTCTCTCTTGGCGAAGATGGGTGCACAAGCATGTGCAGGCACATGTATGCCACAGTAAGCATGTGGAAACTGGAAGACACCTTTCTGGAGTCAGTTCTGCCCTTCCACAGCGGTCCCAGCGGTTGAGCTCAGAACTTTATCCACTCCGCCATCTTTCCAGCCCTTTCTAACTTTTTTCTAACATATCAAAATGTTTCAGGAGACTTTTGTAATGTATCCTAGATCTCCAAAATCACGTGAGTTTAGGAAGTGAGAGGCTAATCGCCTCATCCACTCTATAGTGCTGCCGCACATGGTGGCCGATCAGAATATCGTATCTCTGTCACTACCCTAGCATGCGTCTCTGCCCTGTTACTAACCTTTAGACACGAGAACCCTCAACTATCAAATGGAGAATGTCTGACTATAAAAGAGGAACTTCCTCCGGAGGTGTGGAGAAGAGCTGATGTTAGCAAGGGCTTAGCTCTGTGGCTGGCATAGCCCACGGAAACACAGAGCATGGCTAAACAGTACTAAAAATAGTATGTCAGCAGGAGAGGGCAAAAGGGGGGGAGTAACAGATACTAACTTACCTTCTTGGCTTTCTCCAACACATCATCCAGATCCTACAACAAACATAAGCAGCCACACTTACTTTACATGAGGAATTAACTGCTCTTTGGCCATATAACTGTAGCTGAGACATCATAAAGGACAGCATTGTTTCTCCCACAGGGTGGCAGAAAATGAAGTGCCTCCCCGACCCACCTCCTGTTACTCTTACGCTCAGTGACGCACACTGCACAACACAAACCTCTGCTGCCAAATACACAGGACAGTTCTGTCCCAATTTACTCTCCCCTCAGCAGCTTCTAACACTCCCCCCGCCAACACTTTGCTTTTAAAGTATCACTGTCTCACTGGTGGCTACTCTCCAGTCTCCTTGACTGACTGTCATCTTTGTGACAAGCTCTTTTGTTCTCTCTGCACTTGTAAGAGATCTCATCTGTCTTGTTTTGTTTATCTAGAGCCCTCGGTAACACCACGTCTGTTCTCTACCACTGAGCTATATCCTCAGCCTCTCGTGGCGTTAGATAGCATGTAGAATCTCCAACTTACCTCAGTTTTTACTCTCTCCTGAACCCGTGACTCACATTCTAAATCACTACATAATATTTCCATTTGGGTGAGATCAGACTTAACCAATACGTCCCCACTAGGGATTCTATCTGCCTTCCTCTCCACGCCCATCCCAAACCTTGGTCTTTCCTCGTCTCAGCAAAGGGTATCACCACCTTAAAACACAAACTAGAAATCTAAGCCATGTTGATTCCTTCTTTCTCCTTGCTCTTCACATCCAAGTCCCCTGCATGTACTGTTGGAATTATTTCTAAAATACATTGAGTACATCTACTCTGATTCTCATGGTATCATCACAGCACTAGCCGCTACCATCTTCTGTCTGGATACTGAGACTTCTTAAATGTTCTGGCTTTCTCTCCTTCACCTTTTTGCTACACAGCAGCAAATTTGTCTTTAGAATATTCTGTTTTTCTTTCTTTCCTTTTTTTTTTTTTAAAGATTTATTTATTTATTATGTATACAGAAGAGGGCACAGATCTCATTATAGATGGTTGTGAGCCACCATGTAGTTGCTGGAAATTGAACTCTGGACCTCTGGAAGAGCAGTCGGTGCTTTTAACCTCTGAGCCATCTCTCCAGTCCTTGTTTTTCTTTCTTAAAATGGGTTGTCTTAAAACTTTAATGGGTTAAAAGTGTGCATCTAAAGCAATCCGAATGTCTTACTGACTTACCTCTCCCATACCCTGAAAATCTCCCTAGTCTTTGAAATTTTTATTTTATTAATCGCTTCCAGCTGTTGGTTAACTAAAATAGGCCAAATTCCATACTATATAGGTCTCTACAACCTGCCGGTGTTTCTTACTACTGCACACTCACACCATAAGCGTCACCTCCTAAGAAATAGACAATCCACCCTCAGTCTTTGCAATGTAGCAGGTAAAACCTATTTCCACCCCTACACACACGCCCCATCCCGTGTTCCTCTCGTTTGATCCTCTCCGGGTCCAGAACGGGGACCTCTGCTGGGATGGATCACATCTCAAGAGTGGTAAGAGAAAGGACTGTTGAAACGACAAACTCAAGCTTCGTGGAGACAGTTTACCGCTATCGAAGATCCGAAAGAACAACCAGTAAGACTGAGGTTCAAAGGGAAACCGGTCAGGTCGCCATAGACTAGGTAGGGCCAGAGGGTTTGGGGGAGAAAAGACAACTTTCGGGAAAGGACGCGGCCCTCCCGACCTCCGCAGGCCCCAACTCGCCCTCACGTACGCTGTTAAAGTCCGGGGCGGAGAGATGGCAGTGACAGTCCACTAGCCCCAAGCCCACGGTACCCATAGCCATTCCAGGATACTTCTCAATCGGAAGCCGAAGAGGAAGCCTGGGGCCACGGAAACCCAGGCGGAACCGTGGGCACCGGAGGATCGAGTTTCCGGCCGGACGCGTACAGAGGAGCTCCACCGAGGGAAGCATCCTTCCGGTCTTGACGTCACCGCCTCAGTTCAAACTCGGGAGATGGCGGGTATTCCTGAAACGGTGTTGGTCTCCGCCTCGCAGGGTCAAGATGCTCGGACCTCCTCAGACTCCCAGGCCTCGGCACCCGCCTCTGCGCTAGAGGACTTCCGAGTGCGCTGCACCTTGAAAAGGGCTGTGGTGGAAGTGATGGAGCTGTGCGGTCGCTTCGTGCAGGAGCTCGGGGCCGCGCTGCCGGAGGACATCCGAGAGCTGGCGCTGCGGGACGCGCAGTGGGTACGGACCGGCCCCACCTTCCCGCCCCTCACCCTACTCAGCCCGGCTCCGCTGACCGAAGGGTGCCCGAGGCTAGCCTGGGAAATGCCAGGGAAGGCAGCTAGATGTTAGTGCCACCTGAGTGTCCGTTCGACATACAGGGCAAGCGAGGACATACGTAATCTTGAAAAACAGGCGGCGTTAGTGTACTCATATATTTTAATACACACAGTACTATAATATATAAATAAGGCATCATACTAAGACTTTCAAATCTGATGGCTTATGTCTACAAGACATCTCGTTTGTTACTTGCCGTGGCTCAAGTGCTCAGTTAAGTATAAAGTGGCTCTCCAATGGACCAGCGCATGTTTACAGTCTGGTACGAGGAATTCTCCAGGAACCGGCAATCCTCGAAGTCAGTCACCTGGCTAGTTTTTTGGTCTTTGCTTTTGCTTGTTATTTTATAACATCGTGTGAATGGAGCAAAAGCATTTTAGTTTAAGTCAAAAACAGATGAAAAAGCTGTCTTGATGTTGAATTTTACTAAGATCCCTAGTTGAGCTGGACATGGCAGTGTACACCCAGCACTTGGAAAGCAGGGGCAGGCAAATCTCAGTGAGTTCCAGACCAGCCAGGGCTACTACATAAAGGGACCCTATTTCCCCCTACCCCATTGGCCCTTATAACCCACTTCCCTTTTCATCTATATTTTGTAAAAACCCTGAGTTGACGGTTTCTGAGGAAAGACACCAGAAGTTTGAGGGATTGCTGCCTTTCTCTTGAACAGTCTATATGTAGGGGACCGTCCCAAGCTTGTACTGCAGCACATCTGTGACCAAATGACAACAGTGCAGAGTAAACATAGAAGTCATCAGTCCCAAAAAACAAAAATGAGGAGGGGCTGGAGAGGGACTTAGTGGTGAGTGTTCTTGTAGCATGCAGGAGACAGAGGTTATGTGAAGGAGTAATGAAGAAACCTTCCTAGGATTGTAATTCTGTATTCCAGTTTTTGTACCATGGCTTCTGTTATTCCTTCCTTGGAATCAAGGCAAGAAACGTCTCATAACATTTTTAGTAGTTATTTTGGGAGATAGCTGTAAATAAGAGGGCTTGTCTGATTCTAGAAAATTGCTAAGATGCTTAGAACATCGATGCACAGAAAAAAGACCGATGTAGCTTAACCTCTTATATCCTATTGGATGAGATCTTAAAGACAATGAGAAGTAACAGTTTGTAGAGAAGTTTTGATGATGTTGATAAACCTCTAGATAAAACCGAATAATGTATGTTCTTAAATGATTGGTGAATCTGCAGTGAGGATTTCAAAGACAGTTTGTATTCACATTTAATCTTTGAGAGTTTAACATAGTAAGAATCTTACTCTATAAAGTCTTTTTCTTCTCCTTCAGTGCCTGGGATTGAATGCAGAGCTATGCTCATGCTAGCAAAGCGTTGTCTACTGAGCTATATTGTAGCCTTTATAAGATAATAGCATAGGAAATGTACTATGACTCATAGTTATCACTCATTTATTTATATTTATTTTTCATTATGCAAGTGATAAGAAAGACATGCTCATTTAAACTATTTTCAAACAATACCATTTATTAAGCCACCTTTGATTCCCTATCTGTCTGAACCCCTCTGGAAATAACTTATGATTTTGGAGAGCAGGTGGTGGAGCCTAACCCTTCTGCCCTTCTTTACAGTTTCCCACTCTGTGTCCTTGTTTGTTATTTATGTGGTCGTGCTGATGAGATGTCACTGATAAAGCCAGTGCAGTCACTACTGTGTGGTAAGGGTATTTAGCCTTCTCCTAATAGTTAACTTGGATTCTATTTTTTTCCCCTCAATTTTTCATTATTTCCATTCTCTTCTACAGAGATTCCATCATTGTTTTTGCTAAAATGTTTGACTTCAGTATTAGAATTGCTTTTGCTGACTTGGCTGCTGTAAATGTATTGCAGACTTTTGAGTCGGCTGTGCAGGAGAATGTCAGCATCAATGGACAAGCCTGGCAGGAAGCTGCAGATCATTGTCTTATGGGTATGTGGCTTAACTCTTCCTTCTATCATTAATTTCTGAGATTGTTTTTGCAGCTCACTTTATTTTGAATGCTATATTGCAATTTCTATTTTCATTGCCTCTCTGTGGTGGTTTGAATAAGAATGGCTTCCATAGGCTTATATATTTGAATTCATAGTCATCAGGGAATGGAACTGTTTGAGAAGGATTGGGAGGTGTGGCCTTGTTGGAGGAAGTATGCCACTGGGAGTGGGCTTTGAGGTTTCAAAAGCCCATGCCAAGCCCAGTCTGTCTGTCTGTCTGTCTGTCTGTCTTTCTCTCTTTCTCTGCTTGTGGATCTTTCTCTGCTCGTAGCTCTCAGCTTCTTCAGTGCCTGCCTGCAGGCCACCATGCTCCCTGCCATGATGATAATGGACTAAGCCTTTGAAACTGTAAACAAGCCCCCAGTTAAATGCTTTCTTTTATAAGAGTTGCCTTAGTCGTGGTTTCTCTTCACAATAAAACAGTAGCTCAGACATACTCTCTCTTTTATGAACATTTTATTATTGGATGGAGTTGTGCATGTCATGGCACACTCTGGAGGTCAGAGGACAACTTTCAGGAGTTATTTCTCTCTTTTCACCATGTGGCCTCCAGGGATCAAACTCAGGTTCTCACTCAGGCTTAATGACAAGCATTTTTACCTGCTAACCCACCTTACTGGCTTCAGTATCATTTATTAAAGCACATTTAAATTATTATGGGCTAAAAAGAAACTGAGGTAGATCATTGAAGTCATAGCCCATTGAAGTCAGTGGTACCTTCATCTATCCTGTCTGATATCTGGTATCCAAAAAGGTCTGTCATCTGCTCTTCAGACGCTTCTGTCAGTAGGCTCTTGGAAGATATTGTAGAATTATCCCCAATTAAAGAAATAGGGCCAGAAAATCCCTGTATTTCCCCTTAAGCCAGTTTTATGTTTTTTGCAATGCTTAGATGACACTTAGAATGGATAGTGAAGTGTTCTTTTAGGTGTAAAGTTGAACCACAGGAGTAGCATGCAAAGGGTGTTAAAATTTGTAGATGGCTTCTGAAGACTTTTAGCTTATTCCAAAGACTTGATTGTACCTGTGTGTGTGTGTGTGTGTGTGTGTGTGTGTGTGTGTGTGTGTGTGTTTGACACAGGGCTTCTCTGTGTAGCCCTGTCTTGGAACTCTGTAGAATAGACTGACCTCAAACTCAGACTCACCTGCCTCTGCCTCTGCCTCCTAAGTGCTGGGATTAAAGGTGTGCAGCACCACGCCTGGCTTAGACTTGATTGTGCCTCACTGGTGCTGGCATGCCTAAAGAAGGCTAAATGTTAATGGAAAGAGAAAGGTCAGAGTAGGAAGGAAACATCAACAGAAAGGGGGTGGTCCGTTTGAGAAAAGAGGCAAGCATCCCTGCATCTGCAGTACTGTTCAGAGGAGGGCTAATCCTGACAAGAAGCCACGTGTACTGTCTATCTCTCTGGTAACACTGCTCAGGACATCACCTGTGATGACATCCCTGCCTTCTGTTCACGTCCTGTCATTCGAGCTGAGTTCAGGCCTACCAGCACCTCACTGTGACTATAGCTTTTCTTCTCAACAGGGAGGGAGTGCTTTGCCCAGAACATTCTCTTGTCTATTACCTTGACTATGTTAGTTGTCTTTTTGGAATTATCAAAACAGAGTTTGGGTTTATGTATTAAAAGAATAAAACCAACAGCATCTGTTTTGTAAAATATTAACACAATAATTGCTGATTAGTCGGGAATAAACAATTAGCCAGAAGTACTTTAACACCACATAGCTTTTCAATGAGTCTTTATTTGAAACAAAGTGTCATACAAAAAGGCACAAGGGAGTGATATGTTTGGAAAGCCAGCATTGAGCTGGGAAAAGTAATAGCAAATGTGACAAGAAAGCTAAGTTGAGGAGAGATTACCACATGCCTCAAAAGTGATACAAGAGATTTGTACTTTATCATGTGGTCTTGGAGGAATCATGGGAGGTGTGTGTGTGTGTGTGGTAGTGCTGGTAAACGAGCCTATTGACTCACATATGTCAGGTCAAGTATTGTATTTGTGATATAAACCCCAGTCTTAGGTAAGAATTTTAAGGAGAATTACATGACTAGATTTAACAGGCTCTGCTTCTGGGCAGATACACAGGACAGAGGTTTAACCTGTTTTGTTTATGGAAGTTCCCAAGCTCCTGCACACAGTACCACTCTGGAAAGAAAGTAGACTGTGTATGTGAGGCAGCATCTCTTCTCCTGTTGTAACTGCCCTGGATGGGTCTGATCACAGGAAGTTTGGTCAGACAAATTTGTAAGGTTGTTCCTTGAGAGCAGAACTCTGTTTTCAGAAATAGACGCTCATCAAGTATTTGTCCATTTGTTTATACATTGTGCTTTTACAAATTCTACCCCTTGGTGGCGCTAAGAAACCATTTTCCTACAGAGAAGATTTCACTGACAGATGAGGTGACTGAGCCCAGAAGGGGCTTGCTCTACAAACCTGGGCAGAGGAGGAGAGAGAACTGAGTCCAAGGAGTTGTGCTTTGATCTCTCCACGCATGCTGTGTGGCATGTGTGCCTTCCCCATCATACACACATAGTTTTTAAAAAGAACTTTCATAAAATGGTGTGCTGTTCCTTGCAGGCCAGTGACTTCGCTTTTCAAGTGAACATAATAAAATTTAAAGTTGCCTATTTCAATAAGAGTTCCAAATGAGACATATTCCTCAGACATTTTCCAAAGGAGCCACTGAGTGAACTCAGTGTTTGTCACAGGAGTGAGAGGCTATACCTACTACTCTTCATAGTCTAGATTTGACATTCATATGCTGACATACACCAGCCAGCTCTCAGAATGTTTCAGAAACATGTGCCAGTCAGACTTCTTCCTAGTAAAGCTTTAGTCAGTGAGATTAGCATAGACTGGCATAGCAGAGCTCAGGATGCAAGTCCTTTAACCGAACGAAGACTTAGGTCTTTAGCATTCGTAACCTCTTAGTATTTCTTACGTTTTTTTTCTTTCAGTACCATGGATCGAGTGCAGACCCCTACCAATGCTAGGCGGAAATTCCTACTACTGACCTGCCTTCCCCAACCCAGCATTTTCACTCCAAGGTTATTTTTTTTTTTAATGAGGCCAAGTGCATCTGTCCGCACTCTCTTCAGGGTGTCTGTGCCCTACACTAGACCTTCTGCGTCTAGATTTATACACTAGTAACATACTCCCCAGGTAATCATTCCTCCTTGTTGACCTTGAGAACTGTTGTCTTACAACAGAGGAAAGAGCTGATAAAACAGTTACCAGGGAATGAGAAAATCTCCCAGGTCGCCATACCTTTCATATCCCCGCCCCTGATCACATCTGGGTGTTCTTTTTACTGCTGTTGTCAAAGCTTGTTCATGGTATGAGATGCCATCTAGAGCCTAACTACTGGGGGAGAGGGTACAGGACTGGACTTGGCCCTGTGAGGTCTAAACACATGCTCTGCAGCTGAGCTGTACCTCAGCCCTTGTCCCTGTAGTTTATCCATTTAGAATGCTTCTGTTTGCAAAGACTCCACATCCTTACAGTTAGTTCCCTTTCCCAAAGCTGTTTCCCTGGCCCTTTTTCATTCCGTGCCTTCGTTTATACCTTGATTTCAAGCTTAAATGTTTCTAGTCAGTAACTCCGACTGGTGGTGTTCCGTGGTTCTGTGTCCTTTGTCTTTATACCCTTGTTGCATTTTTCAAGTTACAGTTGCCTGGCTCTTGGGGTCATGCCACATTCATCTTTGTACTTCCTGGAGGGACTTGATAATGAAGGGGCTCCATTAGTTTGCCTTGCTTGTTTTCTTTAATGATTTTGTGAATTGAGCGTATAGTATATGTTTGTATACTAATATGGACTTTTTCTGGAATAGATTCTGACATCAAAGTTCTTGAAGATGAATTTGATGAGCTCATAGTAGATGTGGCAACAAAACGTAGACAGTACCCCCGAAGGATCCTCGAGAGTGTCATCAAAACCCTGAAAGCACAGCATGAGATTCTGGTGAGATGTTTACATTTAAATCCTCACACAGTGTTTCACCACAATAAAAAATTAGATTACCTTTCATGTAGGATAGGCTGGCCTTGAACTCCTGATCCACCCCGAGTGCTGGATTGAAGTATGTACTACCACAGCTGGCTGGCTCTGCTTTTCAGACAGGCAGAGCCGTAGGCCTGTTCTCCTGTAGGCATCAGTCACCATGCCAGTCACAGACTCGTCTTCTAAGGTTTATTACAACTGGGACAAATGGAAGTGAGGCAAGCCCTGGCAGGTTGGACCTTCTGGGTGTTGAGGAGGTTTGCTGGGGTGGCATCGTCCCTCATGACTGCATGCGGGCTTTAGAGTGTGCAGTCCTCTGTGCCTTTAGATTTTAAATCAGCAGCTTTTCAGTGTGAACCTTCTGGTAGTCCCTCATTCAGCAGTGTTTCTGGGCATTAAAGGTCTGCAGTTGCCCTAAACATCCAAAGTCATGGCACGATAGGGAAAAAGAAATCCACGCGAATGCTTCTTCTTTCTCACAGCATTCATCCTTAAAGAAAGCTCCCCCTAAACTTCAGGAGAAATGCTTGACTGTGCCATGCCTCCCTCCTCAACTCCCTGACTTCCCTAAAGAGAACCCTGAAACTCGTCAGGGAGGTCAAGGGTGCAGAGAGAAAACTGGAGAGAGTTGGAAGGAACGTTTCCCTTTGCCTTTTGCCTGAGTGGGATGGCCAGCTGTCCCGTGTGCTGCTGCAGGAGTGGAGAGTAATGGGCTGGGCTGGTAATCTAGCCCCTTTTTAAAAAGTTTCTGTGGAAATTGGAATTCAAACATTTGTCCTGAATGAACTTCATCACACTTTAGTCATTGTCCTATATTTTAAAAACCACTGTGCTCTCACTTTGTTTTTTACTATAATCTTCATAGGGCTATTTCCTACAGTATGCAGCAGATGGCAGTACATAAAAGGTATTCAAACCTGGGCATGGTGGCTCACGCCTTTAATCCCAGCACTCGGATCTCTGTGAGTTCGAGGCCAGCCTGGTCTACAAAGTGAGTTCCAGGACAATTGTGCAAAGAAACCCTGTTTCAAAAACCAACCAAACAAAAAGATATTCAAACCTAAGGATGTTTTCTCTACAGAGTTCATGATCTAAAAAGAGAAAACCTTGAAGCTAGCACTGTATTGACTGTATAAGTATACTTGCTTACACTAGCAGAAAGACATGCTTATTTATCTGAGGCATCACATGTCTAAACTAAATGTTTTAATTTGTGCTGTGTTTAGAAGCAGTATCGCCCTGTTGTACCTCCCTTGGACCTGAACTGTGACCCGGACCCAGGTAAGCCAGTCCAGGAATGTGTTGACAATGAAGCATCCTCAGTGATGGCCCCCAGCTGTACGAGTCCTCTCCTCCACACTGATGCGTAGCACTTGTTTGTAGATTTTTATAATGTTCCTTGTTCTGCAAGTTTTTCCTCCAGTGTTACCTACCCAAATGTCAGATGCTCCTGAGTGTGACTGCACAGCCGTTGACTGTACTTCTCCCAGGAGCTCCATCTCTCTCACTTCCGCCCTAGGTTTCTTTCACTTAGTTTTTGTTTTCAGGATTTCAGATTTTATCTTGAGTGTGGTCCTCCTGGGTTTGTCCATTTCTTTGTTCTATTTAACTTCTTGAGTTAGTTCAGACACAGTTTTAATAAACACAGGGAAGGCCACAGTGGAGGAGTCCTGCTTTATATTCAGATTTTCAGATTTTTTAGTTTCCAATTCCAGTTCTCTCTTTCTCTCTCTTTTTTTTTTAAGATTTATTTATTTATTATTATGTATACAGTGTTCTGTCTGCACATATCCCTGCAGGCCAGAAGAGGGTGCCAGATCTCATTACAGATGGTTGTGAGCCACCATGTGGTTTCTGGGAATTGAACTCAGGACCTTTGGAAGAGTAAGCAGTGCTCCTAACCTCTGAGCCATCTCTCCAGCCCCTAAATATTTTTTTGTTTTTTGTTTTTGTTTGTTTTGTTTTAATTATTATGTATACAGTGAGTGTTCAACCTGCAGGTCAGAGGAGGGAGCCAGATGTCATTGTAGATGGTTGTGGGCCACCATGTGGTTGCTGGGAATTGAACTCAGGACCTTTGGAAGGACAGCCAGTGCTCTTAACCTCTGAGCCATCTCTCCAGCCCCAGTTCTCTCTTACCAAACCCTGCATTTGCTGTCTTCTGTTGTGTGGACACAGTGTCGTTCACTCCCTTACTTTTGTTTCCAGTTCGGAAGGGGCATACTGTGGTTCTAAAGATAATCAGAGTCAGTGCAGCTAATTTGAGAGGGAGGAACTTACTGCAGAGATGATTTGGTAACCAAAATGGCCTGGATCCTCAAGAGCTAAAGTCAATCTGGCGTACATTATGGGCTGCTGTGGTGTATGTTCTTCACGTGTTTAGAGTTTTCTTCTGAAAATCCCTGGACTTCCCTTGTGCTTCTCTCCATCATGCCACCAGCTTGTGCTGCCTCTACCTAGTCAGGTGCAGTCCAGGGCAAGGGCCATGGCTTAAGAGGCTTTGCACACTTGTGATAGCGAGATAATTGGTGGTAGGCACACGGCGCAGGCCCCCTGGAGATGTCACCTGTCCCCCAGCACGTACATGTGTAGCTTGAAGTACACTTGTTGGTGGGTGGCAAGTTTTCTTCCAGTCTCCATTTCAAAGTAGGAAAGCTCATCTCAGCCCTTGGTTGTAAACAAAGGAAGCCAATGAATCCCACTTCCTACCCCGCTGGAGCACATTGGTTCCTTCCATTTTACAGGGAGGCAAATTTGTAACTACTGTTCCCTAGCCAGGGTCTGCATAATGAAACAGTCCTGGCCAGGTTGTGTGGGTTGGAGTTGTAAAGAAGTCCTGCCGCTGTTGCCTTGGCTGAGGGGTCAGTCATCTCAGGACCCAGAAATAGCATCTAGTCTGCAGTAGCGTGGTGCTCAAACAGTGGGTAGCATGAGCCTGGAACAGTGTGCTCGGGTGGAAGGAAGTCACCGTGCAATAACAGACAGGAATTCATATGGTTACTATAAAAAGGAGGAAATCTGAGTCCGTGGAACAAAAGAATTGACGGATAAGGTCAGACACCTGGCTGAGGCCAGAAAAACCCTGGGTTAGGATTTTGACAGGCCCAGGAGAGGCTGAGACTGTGTAGTTGTTGGGATTTTTTTGTTTTGTTTTTTATTACTTTTTTGGCTCTTTGACTCTTTTGGGGGCCGACCACTGAACCCCCAAGTAAGTCACACACAGAGGCCTATTATGACTTATACTATTATGTTATTACATCATTACCTATGATCATTATATTACTAATATTATTATTTAGCTTAGCTTGTTTCTAGCCAGCTTTCCTTAAATTAAATTATCCCATCTACCTCTTGCCTCTGGGCCTTTTCCTTTTCTTCCTTCTGTATATCTTACCTTCACTCTTACTCCTGGCTGGCTGTGTGGCTGGGTGGCTGGCTGTGTGGCTGTGTGGCTGTTGTGGCTGTGTGGCTGTGTGGCTGTGTGGCTGTTGTGGCTGTTGTGGCTGGGTGGCTGTGTGGCTGGGTGGCTGGGTGGCTTTGTGGCTGTGTGGCTGTGTGGCTGGCCCCTAGCATCCTCTCCTCTTTGTTCTCTTGCTCTTTCTTCTTTTCCT
The DNA here is from genome assembly GCF_903995425.1 of Onychomys torridus. Taxonomy (NCBI): domain Eukaryota; kingdom Metazoa; phylum Chordata; class Mammalia; order Rodentia; family Cricetidae; genus Onychomys; species Onychomys torridus. Next base: position 4,474,274 of record NC_050453.1, on the reverse strand, counting down.
TCCAGATTTCTCCTTCTATTGATTCTCTCTGCCTGGCAGTTACCACTATCCTTTCTCCTGCCTTGCTATTGGCCATTCATCTCTTTATTACACCAATTAGATTTTAGACAGGCACAGTAACACAGCTTCACAGAGTTAAACAAATGCAACATAAAAGAATGCAACACATTTTTGCATCATTAAAACAAATATCCCACAGCATAAACTAATATAACACATCTTCAGCTGATAGTCCACAACAAGACTGGCGCCACAGTGCTGTAGAAGAGTGAGGTGTGTGGGCTCACACATGTGCAACCTGTTTCTGTTTTCAGCAAGAGTGCTGATTTCCTCCTCACTGACTCACAGCATCCGTGTGTCCTCTGAGCCTGCTTGCTTGTTCATGCTCAAGAAATACATTGGAAGTAAATGGGAAGCTCTCAGCTGGTGCATTTCTGCTGAATTTGCAGGCCTTGGAGGTTCATGTTCCCTTGTTTAGTCAGGCAGTGACCCGGAAGCAAAACTGGGCTCATTACTCAATCTTTCATTTCCACTTTTTCATTTCCCTCGGTTTTAGAAAGCAAGCAGCTAGGGAAGAGTGTTCTCAGAGGTTCTGAACTTCCACATTTTGTAAGGGCAAACTTTTTTCCCCAGCTATGTACTGATGAACTATTTACCTGTAAGACGTGGTTCTCGTCTGTCAGGAGCAACCCTGAATAGTCATCAGTGTAAAGCCCCTGAAATGAAGAGGTTCTTTCCCCATTACCCTGCATTAAACACATAGTGATGGCAGAGAGGTGTAAAGTTCTCCTGGAGGCACTCTGAGCTCCAGGCCCGCCTGCAAGCAGAGTGCTCAGACAGCCTCTGGTTTCTGTAGTGCTGTCCAGCTTCAGGCACTGCTGAGCAGTCTGGGCAGCGCTCACAGACACTTACACTTCGGGGTTCAGCTTTGAGTCTGGGCTGCAGAACTTGTACTTTAAAGAGGAAAAGAGGTATCTTTATTTTGGAGATAAATATGAGTGACCATGGCCGGGGAGTGCAGATTTAGGTTCCTGCAGAGTTCATGTTGCAGTGTGGTAACAGTTTCGTGGAGTTTTACAATAACAATGGAGAAAATCATAAATGGAGGTCTTTTTAGTGCATTGCTGGGAGTGTCAGGTGTAGGTTACTGAGAAGCTGTCTGACAACATTGTTAGCTCTCTAGTTGACAGAAACTGGGGTCTGTTTGTGCATGTCAAAGGATTTCTCTAATGGTCACAAAGATGTGGGGTCCCTTACAAAGGAGGGCATACGTGACTGTGAAGGGCACTCAAGATGGCTCGGGTAATTTGGCTCTGGACTTAAAACATTTTATTCTTTCCTCTTTGTGCTGGGTAAGTTAATCAGCCTTAGAAGGTTCTGAACTTCTCTTAGGAACTTTTGTTGACATTGGTAAGCATGGTACATACTGCATCATGAAGATGTTCTTGTGGAACCTGTGGAGAAGGAGGCACAGAAAACACTTAGGGGAAGCCCACCCTATCTCTTACATGGACTGGGCCAGCCATCGGCACTGGATGCTCATGTGTTCTTCTCGGTCATAAAACATGACAGAGTCACTTAGAATCATTGTGAGCAAAGGAGCAAAAAGCTTATTGCTTTGGAATTTCTTCAAGAATTCATGTTGGGAAATGATGTTTATAACTTCCTAAAAATTTTTATTTATTTTGTGTGTTTGTGCTCACACATGTGAATGCTACAGTAGCATGAGGAGGTCAGAGGACAGCTTGCAAAAGTCAGTTCTCTCCTACCACATGGGTTCAGGAATCAGACTCAGGTTGTCGGGATTGGCAGCAAGTGCTTTTTCCTGCTGAACCATCTTGCCAGCCCAGAAAATAATTTTTATGTATGTGCAGTATATCCACACGTTTTCTGAGTTTTGTGTAGCTTTGTGTTTGGATTTTGAGACAGGGTCTTGCTGTTGCTTTCTGGGTGCGGAGGTCACAGGCGTCTGTCTCCTTGCCTGACTGTTGGAGATCGTTTTTAAGTGTGTGTGCTTTCTCCCCTTTTGTCTTTATTTCTGAAAACTTTTTAAAAATTCCATTCCTAGAATTATTGATAACTTGGGGTTTTGTTTCATCTTGTTTGTTTTTGAAGCACTTTGTATCTCTGGCTGGACTAGAACTCACTATGTAGACCAGGCTAGCCTCAAAGTTAGAGCGATCCACCTCCTCTGCCCTCCAAGTGCTAGATTAAAGGCAAGCACTACCATGCACTGCAGATACCTTTTAGTTTTGAATGCAGAGGATTCAATTTACTGAATTAAAAAAGAAAAGGTAATTCATAGTTAAACATTTAATTTTAGAATGTATCAGGAAACTTTCATTATCCTGGAGCTAAGTTTTTCTCATTTGTGAATTTACATTTTTAGGAAGACAGTATGTCATTTCTGGCAAAGTGATATTTGAGAGTGTTACATTGGATTCTAGAAGATGTGAGTCTGATTCTGTTTGGTTGCAGTTCCCGTCTCGGGTTATTTGTAACCCGGGAGGCCTGCTCTGAAATGGCCTGAGGATAACAGGATGTGATGGCCACAGCAGAGCAGGCTTCGGGTGTGTCCTTGTCCCCGTGGTCCTTGCTTTCACAGGCCATTTCCTCAGAAGACTCATCACACTCACCAGCTTCACTTTTTGTTTTGTTTTGTTTGGGTTTTGGGGTTTTTTTGAGACAGGGTATCTCTATGTAGACCCCAGTTTCCCACTATGTAGACCAGGCTGACCTCGAACTCAGAGATCCACCTGCCTTTGCCTCCTCAGTGCAAGGATTAAAGGCGTGAGCCATGCCCAGCTGTCCACACACTTCATGTTTAATCTCATTCCTGTAGGAAAACATCAGTCTGTTGGGTCCTTACGTCTGACACTACGTGCATACTCTTCAGTGTGAACACTGTTACTGCAGCTCTTCTGACATGGCAGTTGCTTCTCTGTGTTCTGTCCTGTCTCTGGTATTCACCCAGAACTAAATCCTGAGTGTGGCGAACACTTGAGGTTATCCATCTTCTTATTCCAGTCTTCACCAGCTGCCCTCGCCTGCTGCAAGCCTTCATCCTGTCTACCCTTTCATCACTATCCTGGGAAGTTCCTCACTTTTCTCCCGCTGTGGGTCGTGTTTCCTGGTTCCCATTTTCTCCTGTTTCTGATATATTTCCTTATTTGGGGAGAGCGTATCCTATCCACCTGCCTCCAACTCTGTTCTCCTCAGTCCATTTGGCACCAGATCCCTGTTTAAGGCAAACTATCCATAATATCGTCCCCTGTGGGTTGACATCACCGTCTTTGATTAAGGAAATGCCTGATATTGTGGCTGTGCCCTGTCATAGCTTTTGAGTACTCTCAGGTACTGTAATCACTACTAAGGATCCCACGGTTGGAGAATATAGTCCTCTTCCCAGGAGATTCCAGGCTTCTCATTGGTGTGCATACTGCCCTCTAGTGGCCCTTCTGAAAAAGTTGGAGGATGTTTGGGGGTAAGGGATGGTGTAAATTGTAAAATTTGTGAAAGGATTTGTAGTCATACCAGAAACACTAAATGTCTTATGTATCTAGCCCAGTTGTAGAATACCCATCACACACTTGGGTGTGGAAATTGGTAAGTATGCAAGCCTAGAGCCTAGCTCCATTTTACACACAAGCACAAACCACTCTTGGGCTTATATGTTGTCATTGTTTGTGCAACAGATGAAAAACAGGCATTGTTCAGCAATGGGAAGATAAAGACCAAAAAAGGTGGCATGAGGTATTTTAGGAATTGTTTGTAGTAGTCATTGATAGAACTTAATCTGCCAAGGCAGAGGCAGGCAGATCTCTGTGAGTTCAAGGCCAGCCTGGTCTACAGAGCAAGTTCCAGGACAGGCTCCAAAGCTACACAGAGAAACCCTGTCTTCAAAAACAACAACAACAAAAACAAAAAACAAAAACAAAAAAACAAAAAACAAAAACAAAAGCAAAAAACAACAACAAAAGAACTTAATTTGTAAGAGACCTAGAGAAGAGGTCACAGGCCAAGGTCTAGAGCTGCTGCTGCTATTAGTAAAAGCTGCAGCAACAATAAACACTATGACCGCCCTGTTCACACATAAAAGTAAGATCATTGTTGCATATGTGTGCTTGTTGTAGAATAACATACAGTATGCAGCTTGATGAAGTTATACATGAGTACATGTGTATATAACCACCACCATCTAGAGAGGAGCATCTGTAATGGGTAGCCATTCGATGGCCAGAAACATGGTAAACATTTTAGACCACTTTCAGATGTGTCCATTATGTTTTCATGGATACAGTGAACACAGCAGGATGCTAAAATCCTGGAGTCATTAGGAAAATGGTCTATTGTGTTTCTGTCAACTAGTGAACCTATTTCTTTAAATTTAGAAGTATTTTATCTGGGAGAAAGTAAAGTGAGGAATAAGATGTATCAGACACATACTGAGAATTTTAATTTACACACTTACGACTAAATGCGTTAATTTGAAGATATACTGCTCTCATGTTGGATTGGTTATCTGTTATTTAAATTATCTCAAAATTTAACATCTAAAACATTAAACACGTGTTCTATCCCTTGTGGTTTCTGAGGTCGTTAACATGGTAGAAGGGACTTTAGTTCCTCCTAGCATGGACTCTCAGCTTCCTGCCGTGACAGAGAGTGCCCACCCATGGCAGAGCTGTCCTAAAACACCCTGGTCTGGGCAGTGACATGTCAGAGCTGCAAGTTACTAGTCACGCAGAGAGGGAAGGACTGCATGTACACGAGCGTGCACACTGAAGAGGGACTTCTGGACCATTGTGAGGGTGGCTGATGCACACAAGGATGCTAAGGTTTTGATGCTGTGTTTGGGCTCTCTGAAGGAACAACCGATGAAGTGAATTTGAGAGAGAGAGAGAGAGCTTATGGAGTGGCCTACAGGCCGTGGTCCAGGGGTTCAGTTATGTTTGTGTCCCAGTGGAAAGGCCAAGGTTCAGTCAGTTTCCATTCTGGTGCTGGAGTCCCAGGGGATTCCTGTTGAGCTGTTTCTTCAGTCTACACTGAAGTCTAGAGAAGAAGGTTCTAATAACAGTGAAGGAATGCCTGAGCAGCAGGCGGCACACAGTGCATGTGAAGATCAGAACACAACTTTGTGAAGTGGATTCTCTCCTGCATCCTTGCAACCTTGCCTCAGTTCTGGGACTGAACTGTAAAGGTGTCAGCTGCAGGAGTGTTTATACAGCAGGTATCTGGGGCTCTTGGGGCACAGCTGGGGCTGCTCACATGCTGCCTCTGTGCACACCTTTGCATTACACTCTGCTGCTCTCTTGGTCCTCCTGTTCATCTTGATAATTGAATAAGACATTGGCTTTAGTAGATTACAAAGTACTCTAAGAGAGATTAGACTAGACTAAGGTCAATGTTCCTGACAGATTTCTGTCTGGATTGCCTCTAAATGGCTTTATGCTTGGCTAACTAGATAAAGAACCTAAAATACTGTTTGGTGGTTTCTTGCAGCTTCTCATGTGGAAAATTTGAAATGCCGTGGGGATGCCATAGCTAAGAAAATCAATGACGCCATGAAGGTAAAAGCTGTGCTAAGTGTGTCCAGTGGGGAAAGGCTGGTGCTTGCTGTTAGTGCCGGGTGTGTCTGGGCTGCAGGAGCCTGTTAAGTGGTTCAGAGTGTGTTTGTTAAGCAACAGTAGCATCCAGAGCTCCATTTATCAGGTGCCTACTATGTGCCACATATTCTACCTGGCAGGTACCTACTGTGAGCTGTGTATTCCCCCGGCTTCTGAGTTGGCAGCTTGTTAGACACTTTGGGACAATACTGTTGTTAACATTTATGGAGCATGTGGTGTCTGCTTTACCTTTGCTGTCTTATTTAATCCTCACACTGACCCTAGGAGATAGATATCTTAACCCCCGATTTATAGAGAGAAGACTGAGGCACCACCGAGAGCCCAGATGTGTTGCTCAGCCAAGTTCCTGAACCAGGAGATCCAGCTTCGGAACTTGTTTGTTGTTGTTTCTGCTTTTGTGCTGGGTCTGGACCCAGGCCTGGCATGTGCTCATCACACACTGTACCCTGAGCTGTGTGCTAGCCATGGAATTCTCCTCTTAATCACTCTATTACACTACTCCAGCTGGAGAGCCTCAAGGTCATCATCACATGGGTTCAATTGGGACATTTTTTACCTAAACTTGAAGATCAATTCCTAGTACATGGCAATGATTTTAAACTTCAGAGCCTCCCCAGTTCCGATGTCCATTTTCGTTGGCATTATTTTTTAGTTTATATGGATTCCATGTTTTTCTGATAATTGACCATGTATTGCTTTTATCCTATCCTTGATCCAGAGTTGGTGGGCTAGGTATCCAGTTTGCCTTGTTTTTGTAAGCAAAGCTTTATTGGAACACAAATGGGATCACTCATTTCCTTCCTGTCTGTTGTTTCTCTTATGCTCTAATAGTGGAGTTGAGTTCTTTTATTTTGGGGACAGGGCCTCACCGTGTTCCACAGGCTGGCTTCAAACTCGTTTTAGTCTCCCGAGCACAGGGATTTCATTTGTGTACCATCCACCATGGCTGCCCCACGTTGAGTTCTTAGACACAGAGCCCCAGAGTCTAAAATGCTTACTGTTTCATTCATTACAGTCAAAAGGTTCTGATCCCTACCTTTTTTTTTTTTTTTTTGAGCTGAGGATCGAACCCAGGGCCTTGTGCTTGCTAGGCAAGCAGTCTACCACTAAACTAAATCCCCAACCCCTGATCCCTACTCTTGATGACCAATATTCCTAAAGCATGCTCCTCAAAGAAGCGGGATCTCAGACTTTAAATTCTTAGCTCTGAAATTCTCTTATCCCTGTCAGATTGAGTATCACTAACAGTTACCGTAGGAATGAGCCATATCTTTTAGTCTTAGCTTTTAGTTAAAATTCCTCCATTTAAAGTCAAATATCCATGACCCCAAGAAACCAGGTCTCAGTGATAGACTTGATCTAAAGAATTGCAGGGCAGCATGTCCAGGTCTGTGTATAGTGTATCTTTGTCTGTGCGATCACCTTTCAACCTGAGATTTTCCTTCCCAAGGCTTTGCCTCTGTTAATTGAACAAGGAGACGGCTTTTCCCAGGTCTTAAAGATGCAGCCTATCATCCAGCTGCAAAGGATCAACCAGGAAGTCTTTTCAAGCTGTTCCAGGAGAGCAGATACCAAGCCCGACAAGTCTGTAACACAAGTAGAAACCACGCCAACTGAGATTGCAGCCAGGAAAGCCTCGAATATAGTGCTGAAGAGAAAGCATGCCCCAGACTGCTCCCAGAGAAAGCGCTACCCGCTGCGGCCAAAGAGAATTGATCTGGATGTATGAGCTCTGTTTGTTGGGGGATTGGAAGTTAGTGCTCTCAGCATCCAGGTCACGGTCTGCTGCCCCAGGGGACTTCATTGAAAGTAACTGTGACTATGTACAGGTGCAGTGCACCATTCTGCTTGTCCTGGGCTGGGTCTCCCTCTGCAGTGGGTAAAAAGCCTGTGGAGTATTGCACAGACCCATCAGTGTCCTCAGATGCTATCAGTCCCAGCTGCCTTGCAGCCTTCAAGGCATCCCAGGGAGATGTGCTCTGAGGGGTTTTCTTGATGTGCAGCTTTCTCTGTGTGCGAAGCTGTGAGGTGGTTCTTTGAGGCTTGTGGACTGGTGTTGGCTCTGCACAGCAGCCCACTTGTTGCTAGTCCAGTTAATCAGATGAACGCACAGAAGATGGGCCTGGCCTTGGCTTTGTTCCACAGACACTTAATTCACAATTTTAGGGTTTTGTTTTGTAAGATAAAGGAGAAGGCTATTATTTGTGCAGGAAATTAAAATTTTTTTGTCTGTTTTCAAGACAGGGCCTCTCTGTGCAGCCTTGGAACTCACTCAGTAGACTAGGCTGGCCTTGAACTTACAGAGATCCACCTGTCTCTGCCTCCTGAATGCTAGGATTAAAGGTGTGCGCCACCACCACCCAGCTGTGCAGGAAATATTCTTAAAAAGAAAACCTGAGGCTGGAGCCTCTGTTTCTTTCCTACGCTTTCATTTCCATAGGTCTTTGAACATAGTTTGACTGGGAACTGATAGTTTCTTTTAAAGTCCTCATTTCTAAATAGATTTTTCCAGTTCAAAGTATATATTAGGGTTGATTGACATGCCATTTTACAGCAGATCTAAGCAGAGTGAACTGCTCCAGTTAAGGACATTTGTGTATCTGATATAATGTCAGACCTAAAAAGGGTCTCAGCAAACTTACACTCTGAGATTTGGCCACAGCCTCCACAGCCTCTTACATTGTGTCTCTTGCACGGTACATTGCAGATAAGGGCCTCTAGCTTGCACGGTACATTGCAGATAAGGGCCTCTAGCTTGCCACCTATTTCCTTGGTGATTATACACTATTGTCCATTTTCAGAGAAATTTACTAATTATGGCTTGGAAAATCTGTGTTGCTCTTGCTTGGTATGTCCTAAAGATCATAAACATCTAGGTTTGTCTGTTTTTCTCAATTGGAAAAGCCTTATGGTGAGGCCACTTTATGGGACTTGTAGATTCTGTTTTACTGTTAAAATTTGAGATCAGTATATTTCATACAGAGCAATGTTTTGTTTTTTAAAATAATATATAAAGACCAAAATCTTGGCACATGCTTTCTCCAGCTAACAAGGCATTCTCGGTACCTACTTCAGTAGGACAGCAGCAGGCTGGCAATCGGTACTCCAGTGAACTGACCTTTGCCTTAAATCAGTTTTCGACTTCAGAAGGTGGCTGTGGTTCTGTGCCTTTCATGGCATTTATGTTCTGTGATTGATTTCACTTCAGAAGTATCCAAGCAGGCAAGGCTAGGACACCAGGCTGTGAGGTGAGGCAGTGGATTAGGCTTGCACACCAGGCTGTGAGGTGAGCCAGTGGGTTAGGCTTACACACCAGGCTGTGAGGTGAGCCAGTGGGTTAGGCTTGCACACCAGGCTGTGAGGTGAGCCAGTGCAGTGGATTTCCATTGAGCAAATGCTGTGTGGCAAGATGGGAGAATGAGCTTGGAGGAGTCCCACTAGATGGTTCTAGCTGGACTTGACAAAGTCACATCTTGAAAGGCCCCTTTCCACACTTAGGATGTGAGATTGTGCCAAGAGGAGTTTGTAGTGATGAACTTGGTCTGGCATGAATGTGACTTGACCCTGTGGCTAGAGCACTTACTTAGTAGTGACCTTTGAGAGGTGTTCGGTCCTAGTGCAGAAGCTGAGTGACTGGGGGACTCCAAGGAGACTGGAGCCCTCTTATCAATGGTGGTTATCTTCCAAGGGGACCTTTGGTAGAGGTGAAGACGCTTTTGCCTATTATAAGGTAAGATGTTTGTGTGTGGCAGCGGGGTACTACTGTCATCTAGTGAACAGAGGCTGCACATGCTCTGCACGTGGCTGACACAACTAACCATCTGCCCCAAGACCAGTGGCACTGAGGTGGAGGAGCCTGCTGAGGGAGAGTGGTCCAACAGCATGAGGAGGTGCGCTTATTGCAGCTTTCCAACCTCTCTAGGAAGTGTGCCGTTTGTGTCGGCTGTACTTAACTCTTGTCAAATACCCCACTGTCAGCCCTCGTAAGACAGTGTGATTTATGTAGACCATTGAATATGTAATAAAAAAGGTCAATTCTAATTGCACTTTTGTTGAGTTTAAAGGGGTGCATGTTGATAGAGTTAAATGATGTCGTGTCTTGGATTTGCTCTTAAGTATTTAAGTAAAGAGAAGGGATAGATTAAGCAAATGTCTAAGAAAGGTTGATGGCGTTGAACCTATGTGATATAACATTTACTTTGCTCTTGGAAATTATATACATATATATATATATACATATATATATATATATATATATATATACACATACATATATATATATATATGGACATATATGTATGTATGTATCTTTAATTTGTTTTCTTAGGAAGCAGCCAGCCCAGCAGATGAAGCTTGGAGTCTTTGGAAGCCCAGCTCTGTACCGCAGGCACAGCAGTGTAGAAGCAGTGATGAATAGGCCTAGGCTATAACAGGAGTTATGGCTTCTTAGGCCAGGGGTTAGCCACATGAGAGTATTGAAACTGAAATGACGGGAAAACTGAAAATTTCTGTCTCCATTGGAAAAGGGAGGCTGAATTGGAGAGGGTCTTAAAATTCCTTGTGAGGGATGGAGAGATGGCTCAGCAGTTAAGAGCACTGGCTGGTCTCGTAGAGGACCCAGGCTTGATTCCTAGAACCCACACAATGGCTCACAACCATCTGTAACTCCAGTCCAGGGGATCTGATGCCCTTTTCTGGCTTCCTTGGGCACTCACTACACACATGCGGTTCACAGACCTTCATACAGGCAAAAGATTCATACACATTTTTAAGAATTTCTCTGCCAACAAAATTTAAACAAAAGGCCAAATCTAGGCCCTGGGAAGAGAGAGCCCTCAAGAAGAGGCAAATTCTTAATGTCAACAGTTGAGGGCTGGTGAGATGGCTCAGCAGGTGAGGGGACCTACCACCAAGCCTGGTGACCTGACTTTGATCTCCAGGACCCACATTGTGGAAGGAGAGAACCTACTCCCACAAATTGTCCTCTGACCTCCACATGTACACTATACACGCGTACTGCCCCCTACACACACACACACACACACACACACACACACACACACACACACACTTCATTTTTGAGATGGTGTTACTATGTAGTCTTGGCCTGGAACTTACTATACAGTAAGTTCCCTCAAATCCTTGAACTCACAGAGATCCACCTGCTTTTGCCTTCCACATGCTGGGATTAAAGGTTTGTACCAACCATGACCAGCCGTAAAATGTTTTTTAAATTAATGGTTGTGTTGGCTTCTTGTTGTGTATAATCAAGCCACTGAGTGGTTGACTTGAAAGGCAGTGAAGTAGGCAATGCGTGTCTCGGAGGAACATACAGAAACAGAAATATGGCCAGAGCAACACCGAGTGTTGTGGATGTGAATGTGGGGTTGCCCAGTCCTGGCATGATAGGTTGAGAGGTGGTGGACACCTTAATCCCAACATTATGGAGACAGAAGCAGGTCGATCTCTGTGAATTTAAAGGCTAGCCTGGCCTACACAGAAAGGCCAGTCAAGGCTGTGTAGTGAAACCCTGTCTCAAAAAAAAAAAAAAAAAAAAAAAGTCACCCAACATAGACTTTGGTCTCCGTGTACACACAAACACACACACACACACAAATTAATTCTGTGAAAGCCGTCTCTGGAATTATATATATCTGGATTTGTGCATGTGAGTGCATGCATGAGTGCTTGTGTATGTGTGCCCGATTGTATGGGTGCAGGTGCCTGTGAGCAGTCTTGTAGAGGCCAGAGTAGGACATCCATATCTTCCTCTGCCACTCTACCCGATCGTCTTGGACTCTCTTTCCCTATTCTCTCAAGTTCTGTTTAGGCCTGCCTGGCCAAGTGACCAGTGAGCTCCCAGCTCCAGCCCTATGGAGACTGGGTTACAGGCACCCACAGTCATACCTGGCTTTTTACGTGGGTGCTGGGGATTTGGACTCAGTCAGGTCTTTCCTTGTAAGTGCATTTACCCACTGAGCCTTTACGCAGCCCCTAGGTTTCCTTTCTTAGCTGGATGGTGGTATTGTGGCTGTATGAATGCAGGTCGAGGTAACAGTGCTTATATGTAGTTAGATGTGATGGCCAGCAGGAAAATTTAAAAGTACGATGAATAAGGAGACTGGCTTCATGGCACATGCCCATAATCCCAGCACCTGGAAGGCTGAAGCAGGAGGATTGAGAGTTTGAGGCCAGCCTGGGCTGCCAGGCAGTACACCCTGTGTGTGTCACCACTATACACATATAAAAAGGGTAAGACTAATGTGACAGGGTTAGCTGTTGAGCCTAGATGAACTTCTTTCTCTGTTGGAAAGTTTTATAATAAAGGTTTGAATTAAGTGGTCATTTTTCTTTTTTCTTTTTTCGTTTCTTTTCAAGACAGGGTTTTTCTGTATAACAGTCCTGGCTGTCCTGAAACTTGATCTGTAGTCCAGGCTGGCCTCACACTCACTGAGATCCACCTGCCTCTGCCTCCCCTGAGTGCTGGGATTCCAGGCGTGTGGCACCACCGCCCAGCTAAGTAGTCATTTTTCATGTAAGTTCCTTTACTCCACACTCTGGCTCCACAGTAGTAGTTCTAGGGTGTGGGTGAAGATCTCCACCTGTGCAAATATCTCCCCACCTGTCCAGGACATCAGTGGTAGCTGAGGACCTCTTGGGGAAGAAGTAGGACAAGAATTCCCTGGACTTTGACCTCCTGAAGGAACGTGGGAGTGAAACTCAGACTTTGGCAGTTTCTGTGGAATCAGATGTTTGCAAGAAATGGCTTTGTCTGTTTCCAGAAACTGCAGGAGAGCATTAAGAAATCCATAAACATATACAGCCCCCTGCCTGGGATGACGGACTCTGTCTTCAGCCAGTCCCCAGCCCAACCTCAGTACCCCCAAGTGAAACAGGCATGTCAAGGTATGGCAGCAAGGGGACCGTGACCAGCTTCACCTGGTGTCATCTGTGAAAGGGGCTCCCCCAGAGATCTCACCCACTGCTGCATGAGACCACTTAACATAGCCGCCCAGCATCCGAATCCTCAAAAAATAGCAATTTCCTAATGAGATTCCCTTTCTCTTTCATGCCTCCCTGAAATCTGATTAAAATGTTCTACGGACAGATTTGCTCCATCCACTGGGTCGCCTGTTCTTTCTCCTCTGCTTGTTCAAGATAAAAGATGGCTCAGGGAATGAAGGAGATGCTAGGTGGGGGAGGTCGTTAGCAGGCAGCGCAAACTGGGCTGTAGCTCAGTGGTACAGCTCTTCCTAGACTGCTCAAGGCCCTGAGTTCAGCTAATAGCGTTGTTTAAGCAGCGGATAGGAAATAATGGTTTCTATGTTGTCCAGGCTGATCTGTTGGTCCTTTCAGTTTTGAGACAGGCTCTCACTGTGTAGCTCAGGCTGGCCTCAAACTTGACCTCTTCCTGTCTCAGCCTGCTGAGGGGTTCCATACATGTGCCACCCCCACTCTAGCCTAAGGATGATCTCAATCTCCTGGGCTCCAGTAATTCTCCTGTCTCAACCTCCCAAGTAGCTGAGAATACAGACATGGGTCACTGCATCTAGCTAAAATCCACCACACCCCAGAATTGTACAAAAATAGATTTTTATAACCATTTCAGTTTTTGTTTTTGTTTTGTTAATTTTTTAGGAGACAAAGTCTCATTCTGTAGCCTGAGCTGGCCTAAAGCTCACTCTATAGCCTAGGCTGGCTGCAGACTACTGGTGATCCTTTTATTTAGTCCTCTGAGTCTGAGAATACAGGTATGCTACTGTTACTGTTTGGGGGTCTAGATTGGGGTAGTCATCTCTGCCAGTTAAAGAATTAAAAGTCAGGGAAATCTAGAACACAGCTGGGAGCACCAGGGAGATCTCAGACACCACAGGCATAATCAGCCAGAGAAAGGCTTTATTAGAGGTGAGGATACACACAGCAAGGCTCACGGAGAATGACCCTCTGCTTTGTAGAAGGCAGACTCCTGAGCCCTAGATCCAATCTTTCCTTGAAGTCTCTGGGTTTTAAGGGTCTTTGAGGGGCCTTCATCCCCTAGATGAAGGAAGGGAGGCTGATGATCCATGACTTTGAAAAAAACATGTCCTCATCCAGCCTTGAACTTTCAACCAGTCCATAGCCCACTGATGGCGGGGGGGGGGGGGGGGGGGGGAGCCCACCAGGCTGTTGATCAGGAGTGTGAGGAAGGGGCCAGAAATTTGCCATCTTTATTATGGATGTGTGGCCTCTCTTTCTCTCTAACTCCTCTGAGGGGTCTGTCCAACCCCTAGTCCCTCACCACCACACCTGAAAACAACTTAATTTTCAATTCCGTGGGGCTAGAGATCAAGGCCAAGGTCTTGGGCACAATGAGCAAGCCTGCCACTGAGCTCATGCCCAGTCTGTGAAGGAGACAGCAAGGTGTTGGTAGTTCCCACACACTAGGTGGTTTTGGTTTTTTTTTTTCTCCCATGTTCTAAGATCTGCTGCCATCCTCAGAACCCCCTGAGGTGGGGCAGCATCACCCCCTGTCATGTGGCTCTGGCTAAGGCCCACTCTGGTCTCAGACATCCTCCGTGTTGCATCACAGCCTCTTGACTGTTTTGTTTTCAACAACACAAGCCAACACATGGTGACAAGAGACATTTCTGAGTTTCCTGGGACCCAGGCACAGCTAACATAAAGCAGTAGGGACAATTACAGAAGGAAACAGTTGTTTAAAGCAGGTCAAATGTGTTTTGCCAGTTGTGGCTCGGGTTATACCAGCCACCAAAGCCAGGCTGGCTTCATTACAGGATGTGAACTGTCCTCACTACTCAAGACACCACTTACAAAATCCTCTGAATCACTGAACTGATTTAAGGGTTGGTTTTTTTTGTTTGTTTTGTTTTGTTTTGTTTTTGTTTTTTGAGACAGGGTTTCTCTGTGTAGCTTTGCGCCTTTCCTGGAACTCACTTGGTAGCCCAGGCTGGCCTCGAACTTACAGAGATCCACCTGGCTCTGCCTCCTGAGTGCTGGCATTAAAGGCGTGCCTCACCACCGCCCGGCTGATTTAAGGTTTTGAAGCATTTTCTAGACAACTGGGTTATCACACTTTAGGAACAGCACAAGCCTCACATTTAATCCATTATCCTTTCTCTTCAGAGAAGCTAAACTTTAACCATCATTTTAGTGGACTGCCGACCATCGTCTCTGTCTTCCCAGTATATATACTTTGAGAACGTCTGCTGACTTCCATCCACTTTCTGGGCTAAGCCTGCTCCCTCCCAACCCTACCTGGGGCAGTCTCGGGAACTATGAAGGCTGGCTGGTACAGGCCCTGTGAAAGATGCAGTGTGAGCACCGCATCCGAATCTACAGAAGCAGACTCCTCCATCTCCATCAGCCCATCTGACACCAAAGATCCAGGCCTGGTGGCCTTCTAATGATGCCTCACATCAAGTCTATTTGTAAAATTTCATTTTTACATGGTTTGCTTGCAAGTATGTCTGTATGTGCACCATGTGTGTGCAGTGTCCACAGAAGCCAGAAGTGGGGGTCATAGTTCCACCCCTGAAACTGGAGTTCCAGGTGGTTATGAGCTTCCAGATGAGTGCTGGTCCTATGCAGTAGCAGCTTACACTGAGCCGTTTCTCCAGCCCCACTCAGTTCCGTTCATAAGATATCACAGGCCAGCCCAGACTCAAAATTGGGTCAGGCAGATGTGGTTGGGTTTTTTTGTTTTTGCTTTTTTTAATTCTTTGGGGGTCTGCCACCCAGCTCCCCCAAAAATACTATGAATGCCTGGCCTTAGCTTGGCTTGCTTCTAGCCAGTTTTTCTAACTTAAATTATCCCATTTCCTTTTAACTACGTTTTGCCTCTGGGCTTTTTACCTTTATTCTATGTATCTTCCTTTCCTTTTTACTTAGGGCTGGCTGGGTGGCTGGGTGGCTGGCCCCTGGCGCCCTCCTCTCCCCTTTTCCCACTCACTCCTCGCTCTCCTGCCCTTGATGATTTCTCCTATTTATTCTTTTTGCCTGCCAGTGCCCCCCCCCCCCCCATCTTTTCTTCTGCCTAGCTTTTGGACATTCAGCTCTTTATGAGACCATCAGGTGTTTTAGACAGGCCCAGTAACACAGCTTCACAGAGTTAAACAAATGCAACATAAAGATGCAAACATCTTGATCATTAAACAAATATTCTACAGCATAAATGAATGCAACACATCTTAAACTAATATCCCACAACAGGCAGGGAAACACACAAGGCATCCATACTGATGAGTAGCTCACTGTGGCATCAGATTCATGGTCCTTTACAACAGCCTCAAAAACTGACACCTGGAGAGATGGCTCAGTGGTTAAAGCAGTACCTGCTCTTTCAGAGGACCTGGGTTCAATTCCCAGCACTTATAAGGTAGTTCACAAATGTCCGAAACTCCAGTTCCAGGGGATCCAACACCTTCTGGCCTCTGCAGGCACCAGGTATACATGCAGTACACATACATACCTGCATGCAAAACACCTGCGTGCATAAAGTAAAATTTGACAAAGTCAACTTAACCCCCACAATCCCTTCATTCAGTTGCATATTGCATGACTCCCAGCACTCGGGAGGCTAAGGCAGGAAGGTCAGAAGTTTGAGGCCAGCCTGTGCTACCCTGTGCTACCTGGTGAGACTCAATAATAAATGACAAATAACTCCCCTCCCCCAAATCACACTGAGACTCCATCCCCCACACTCAGTGCATGAGTCCCATGGATCCCTACGTAGAATGAACACTTGTGAACACTTGTAAGCAGCAGCCCGCTGGAAATGCAGCTCAGGTTTGAAGTGCTAAATGTCTGCAGCTATCTGTGAAGTCATGTCTGCAGGGGCAGCCTTGCTGGTCTAATCTGTTGGGGGTCATCCCATAACCAGTTACATGCCATCCCACCTCTGGGGAGGCCATCATCTATGACTAGGGCCTTTCTGTAGTCCATTTGAGACACAATGAGCCAATGGGTAAACCGCTCCCGGAGGGGCTGGTCACATACAACACCTCGAGGGGCCCCTGTCTAGTTGGTCAAGGAGGACTTCCTAGAAGCGGTGGTTTCAAGATCCTCTTGAATAATGGGAGAACACAACACTCACTGTGGGTCTTTGGGAAGGAGGTGTGAGCTAGACAGAGTAAAATAATGAAGTAAAATAAAATGCAGAGAGCCAAGAGCCAGACAACAATAGGAAATAATGAATGGAAGGTCACATCGGGCAAGTAGTTTTGAGAACTGTCCAGTCGCTTTCTCTAAATGTTTCATGGCATCAGGTGCCTCAGCAAAGGCTGGGCTCCCAGTAGGTGACCCAACCACACTGTCAGCACTGCCAGGGCTCTGTGCGCACAGCTTCCCAGCTACTCCGGCAGGATTCAGTTTGAGGCCCCAAGTAGCCAAGGCTGTTAGCTCTCAGCTTCTTGGGTACCCAGCGGCACTACATTTAGAAGCGGCTTGCAAAGAAATGAGGAAGCAGGGGGCAGCAGATGGACTTGGGCTTCCTGGAGCTTCCAATCTGCCCCTAAGAAACCAGAGGTGGGGGAGGGGTGGGGAGAGGTGGGGTGGGGCTGTATCCCAGGCTGGCCTGGGACTCATTATGTAGCTGAGAGTAACCCTGGAGTCCTTGTCATGACTGTCCTTGGCAGGCAGGGCTGCACCACAGATGGCTTAGGCTGTGCTGGGGACTGAACCCAGGGACAAGAGCACACGAGGTGTCCTTGTCAACCAGATACAAACTAGAGTCACTTGAGAAGAGGGACCCTCAGTTGAGGAATTGCCTCCATCAGATTGGCCTGTAGGCAAACAGAGGGTATTTTCTTGATTAGTGATTGATGGGGGAGGGCCCAGCTCACTGTGGGCAGTGCCACCCCTGGGCAGGTGGTCCTGCATGCTGTAAGAAAGGAGGCTGAGCAAGCCAGTAAGTAGTGTTCCTCGTGGGTTCTGCTTCAGTTCCTGCCCCAGGTTCTTGCCTTGGCTTCCCTCAACGATGGACTGCAAAATGTTAAGATGAAGTAAATGCTCTCCTCCCCAAGTTGCCTTTGGTCAGTGTTTTGTCAGGACACCAGGCAAGCCTTTGCCCAGCTGAGCTATGTGCCCAGCTGGTGGCCAGAGCTCTCTAAAAACATGGTCCCCAGACACGTCCCTTGTTAGGGCACCCATTCCAGGAGCCCCTGGGTCCTGGCCTATTCTTTGTAACCAGGCTTTCCAGGACGTCTGGGAGGAGCCTTGGCTGGAAACAGAAAATCTACATTTTTCCTTCTTGATCCCCCATTCACTGAGAAAATGGCCAGTTCTGAGAACTGCCTGTGTGGTTCTCTGTGGCTCTTATTAGGAAGTTCATGCTTCAGCCACAGGCTGTAAGGCTTAGCAAGAACTGCCCACAAGATGATCCTAAGCCAGGTCAGAGAGGGTGAGCCTGAAGTCAGCTCAGAGAACCCGCCCCCAAGTCACTGCAGGCGGCTCCTGGCTTTCAGAGAGGCCAGATTTCAAACGGCCCAGGAAAGTGATGTAAACAACAAACCTGGAAGAAGGGGCTCAGACACCAAGGATGGACCTTGGTGGAGCACCCAAGGCTGGGTGGGTCAGTTTCCTGAAGGTTCTTGGCAGATAGAGAGGCTGGTGCCTTTCTGCCTCCACTGAGGGGAGAGTAAGGAAATACATTTGAGGAGCATGAGGGGCCAAACACAATCATGAGAACTTGCAGCATTAGCGCTGTGGACATAGTGGGGGCATGGGCACAGATGAGTTAGGTGGATCAGAAGTACACCCCAGAGGCCTTAGACCAGGAGATGAAGGCTTCTTACCTGCATGTGTATCCATCATGCACTGCCCTGTGCCAGGGTGAGACAGGCAGGAGAGTAGCTCAGAGACATAGTCTGGACTTCTGGGCTGCGATGCATCTGCAGAGGCCCTGCGAAAACAAGATCCAAAGCAAAGCTGAAACAGTTCATTTTAAAGGATTAAGTTTGAGTAACCATGACTGGGGTGATGCCTTAGTTGATTAAGGGCTTGCCTTGCAAGAAACAGTTTGATCCCCAGCACCTACTCAAAGAGCCAGGATGGCTTAAGTTTGTAATCCCATCACCGAAGAGGTTGCACAGGTGGATTCCTGGGGCTCACTGGCTAGACAGCCTGGCCTACCTGGTGAGCTCCAGGAAACTGGGAACTCTATCTCAAAAAACAAGGTGGAAGGTACCTGAGAAATGACAGCTGAGGTTCACCTCTGGCTTCCACATGCAAGTGCCACATGTGATCACACAACATGTGAACACACACATGCTCACATAGAATTGGATACTGGGAAAACTTTCAGCTACATGTTTGAAGAAATACAATCGGGAAGGAAAGAGAACGATACATTTCATGACCGATCCTGCTAAAATGCATGGAAAAGCAAATTGAGACGATAGGTGGATGAAATTCGAGTTTACTAGACAGGAAAAATAAACATTAACAGGACAACAAAGTCAGCAAGGATGCAGGACTCAACTGGCAGCACTGATGGAGAGAGCAACGGGTAAGAGCACTGGCTGCTCTTCCAGAGGACCTGGGTTCAAGTCCCCGCACCCACATTGCAGCGGCTCACAAATGTCTGTAACTCCAGTTCCAGGGGATCTGATGCCCTCTTCTGACCATCAGGCATGCACGTGGTGCACACACATGTGTGCAAGCAAAATAAGTCTAAACATTTTTAATAGAAGATAAAAATAAGGCAGAGCTCATCATAAATTTAAAGAGATAACAAATCCCTAAGGTCAAGAAAATCCTGTGTATTTAATGACTTCCTGGTATTTCTGTGGTGATTACTTCTTACCCATCTCTAACTAGTCGATTTGTTTGTACTGACAACAGATCTAGGATACCTCGTTCCACAGAGACTAAAAAGATAATTCAGCCCAGGTAATTATGTGATACATGTAATTTTTAAGAGTTGGCAGACTTGGAAAAGTCCCTGTTAATTTTTTTTTTTTTTTTAAATATCTCAGTTGTAATTTTCAGGACATTTCATGGTTTCTTGTCCTGTGATTCATGTTGAAGTTCTTAGAACTGATATTTAGTTAATTAGTCACTGATGTCCCCGGGAGAGTGGCTCACAAGCTGGGTGTCGCCCTCACTCGGGAGAGGGTTCCAGGTGACAGCAAGACAGACTGTGCTTGTATCTTTACAACCCCTCTTCCTTGTGACTGGAGCAGCCAACAGTCCCATCAGCACTGATCTTCTCCTCTAATGAACTGTTTTCTCTTGCATAATGGGAGGTTTCTCATAACTGGTCTATGGGTATGACATTTCTACTGATTGCTAATCCCTGTGGTAATTGCTTTTTATTTCCTTGGTTTTATACATTTAAATCTTTTCAGTTCTTTAATATGTAAACAATTTAGAGGGATATATGCCATGTCCTGCACAAATGGGAAGATGAATCAAGACTCTACCTGTTAACTTGTTTAATGAAATATTCTAGTGTATTTCCAAATACACTAGAATATGGTTAAAATGCCATATTCAAGGGGCTGGAGAGATGGCTCAGCAGCCAGGAGTGCTGGCTGACTTTCTAGAGGGCAAGTTTGATTCCCAGCACCTGCATGGTAGCTCACAGCCATCTGTAACTCCAGGTCCAGAGGACCCAAAGGCCTGTTCTGGCCTCCACAAGCACCAGGCACAGACATACGTGCAGGCAGAACACTCATACACTTAAAATAGCAATAAGAAGTTAAGTCATACTCAAGCTTTTTGAAAAGTGTCACTCATGTTAACAAGAAACACACAAAAAGACCAGGAGGTACTTTACACTGGTGTGCTGTTTGTATTAAAGTCCTGGAATAGCAAACTTTGTTTTGAAGAGTTGTAAACAAGAGGGACTCTGACGCTTACCGATTTCTGTCTGATGACACAGAATTTTCAAACTGGATGTTTCGGGTGTTTGGTTCAAATCTGACTTCCCTCCACCACCCACATAATTCTGGTGCTGGGATGTGTGGGAGGTGTTTTTGTCTACTAGAACATATACTGTTGCACAGCTCTAGCACAGAGGACAGTGGAAATATTCCTGGAGGTCATACAAAAAAACCTGTCTCTACACAAACGTGTCTGTAAACCACATACATAGATTTCCGTGTGTAAACTTCCCTGGCTAAGCCTTCTTCTTCTGGGGCCCCTCAAATGCTTGCACGCAATACTGATAGAATCCAGGGGGTTAAGGAATGACGAGTTGAAAAGAGACAATGATCTTACCCATTTGTGGTTTAAATCTCTCCTTTTTACAAATATGTTAACCATTGGAAATGTCCCCACAGGTTCCTGTTTGGAATGACTTCCCCAGTAGGTGGCGCTATGTTGAGACACTATGGAACTTTTGGAAGGTAGGGTCACCAGGACCAGGCCTTTGAAAGCTGTGGTGCCTTAGGTTCAGGTTGGTGTTCTCTGATTACCGTCCAATCCGTCAGCAGTGACGTGAACAATCTGCTGCCATGAACTGCTATAAATCTTCTGTAGCATGTCTTGGAAGCTTGGAGACTAAAGCAAGTATTTTCTCCCTTACTTTCCCCGCCTTTCCTTATTCCATTTCCTGGTCTGTGTTTGTGGCATGCATGTGTGTGTGTATGAATGTTTGCATGTTTGGGAGCACACGTGTGGGTGCCTGAGGTTGATGTAGAGAATCAATCTTGATCACTCTTCCACCAAGTGACAGGGCTAGTCTCACTAGCTTGCTCTGGGGATCCCCGTCTCTGCCTCAGAAAGCTGAACCTCCAAGAAGGCCACCACAGCCATTCCAAATTTACAAGGATTCTGGGAATCTGAACTCCCGTTCCATGGCTTGTCTCTCACTTCTCTCTAACCACTGAGCCGTCTCCCTGGGCCCCTTAGGTTGGTTCTGACAGGTATTTTGTTCACTGTGTGGCAAAAATGACCAATGCACTCATGAACACATATCACCGGGTGAACACAGGCAAGGCCCACTCTGGGTCAGGATGAGCCTGTGGTAGTGAGGCATATGAACCTTCCATTCAACACGCTCCCTGCAGCCTGGCCTTGGCCTCCACCATCTTCCCAGCCTACCCCAGCTTTCCTGGATCATGGTCCTCACCTCCTGTGTCTCCTTGTTGCTTCCAATTTGTTCTTAAGATTTAAATATCCCGTTGCAAAAGTTACTGTCATGGCTCGGAAGGACACCCACAGGCTCCTGTTTTGGGTGCTGGATCTCCACTTGGTGGCACTATTTTGTGAGGTGACCAACAGAACCCCATAACAACTTACGTCAGATCATGCCATACCTCTGCTCAGAAGCCTTGAGTTTCCCACTATATTCCAAATAAAAGGTAGCCCTGAGTGAAGGGTTTTCACTGCCTCCTTGACCTCATCTCCAGGCATCCGCCTCCCTCCAGGCCACTCCAGACCCCGGAGTCTCCTGTAGTTTCTTGAATGGCCAGGCACTTCCACAAGGCCTTTGCTTCTGTGTTGGTGCAGCCTAGATCATGTCCTCCAGGTGTCTCCACCGCCCTGCACAGGAGCCTTGTCTGCTCTCCCTGTTTAAACACACACACACACACACACACACACACACACACACACACACACACACACAACCAGTGCACCCTCTCTTCCAGCCCTTGCTCTTCTATGCCATCACGAAGCAGACCACATCCAAAGTACTCCATTGCGTTTATATCTGACTAATCTGGACAGCAAGTTCCCTGAGATGGGGCTGACACAGTGGCCAGTCTCTGGTGAATGCAGTGGTCTCTACCCCTGGCTTTCTCTTCCCTAGCCTCCCCAGAAGCCCACAGGGCTGTCTTCTGAGAAAAGCCTTGAGAGGACACTCACCAGAAGGCGTTTCCTGAAGAGAACAGCAAAGTGAATTGCTCATGGGACTTCCAAGCATCTAAGCAGCTTGTTATTGGAAAGAACCATCTTCTGGTGAAGTGAATCACCCGAGCACTGAGCTCTGACCTACGCACCATCACCCAGCTCTGTCTTACAGTACCCTCTCACCCAGCTCTGACTTACAGCACCCCTCACCCAGCTCTGACCTACGGCACCCCTGCCCCCCCCCCCCCCGACAGATTCGGGGTCATCGTGGTATAAATAGGGCGCTGACACATCATACTATGTATCTTCCCAGTTCAAGGGAATACATTAAAGAAAAAAAAAAGATATTTGAAGTATTTTTTTGCTTTTTTATCTCTCTCCTATTTATTTTTGTTTTGTGTTGTGTTGAGACAGGGTCTCTCTATTTTGTAGCCCTGGCTGTCCTGGAACTCACTCTGTAGACCAAGCTGGTCTCAAACTCACAGAGATCCGTCTGCCTCTCAAGAGTGGGGAATAAAGGCCTATGCTACCACGCCCAGATTTTTTTTTTTTTTTTTTTTAAGGGTCTCACTATGTAGTTCTGACTGGCCTGGGATTTGATACATAGACCAGGCTGGTATCCTGGTCAGAAAAGGGTTGGTGTTCTGATGTGGCAAATGGGCTTAGCACTATAATCGCATTATGGGAGTAATAGATATGATATGCTATGTTATAAATGTGGAGTGTGTAAGGAAGCCAGCACCAACCTTTTTAAGAAGTTTAAGAAAGCAAATGGATCCAGGCGGTGGTGGCGCACGCCTTTAATCCCAGCACTCAGGAGGCAGAGGCAGGCAGATCTCTGTGAGTTCGAGGCCAGCCTGGTTTACAGAGCAAGATCCAGGACAGGCTCCAAAGCTACACAGAGAAACCCTGTCTCAAAAAACCAAAAAAAGAAAAAAAAAACCCAAAAACAAAACCAAAAAAAACAAAAAACAACAACAACAAAAAAAGCAAGAGATAGATGGTAATTCCAGGAACTCAGGGATGGCTCAGGGGTAAAGAGAGCTCGCACTGCTCTTAGAGAAGACCCACAATCCATGCCCAGCACCACAAGGTGGCTCACATCTACCCATAACTCCATTCCAGGGGGTCTGACACCCTCTTCTGGCACCAGACACTCATGTGGTGCACAGACTTTCATGAAGGGAAAAGAACTATCCCATGCCAGGCAAGGCAGCACACACCTTTAATCCCAGTGCTTGGGGGGCAGAGGCAGGCAGATCTCTGTGAATGCGATCACATCAATAGACTATGCTGATAGAAGTCCCTGGCTCTGTGGGGAGTACCCCCAGAGGACTTAGAATGTGGTGTAGCTTAGCAAAACAGGAAAGGGGCCATGGCAAGAATGAAAGCATGGGAGTGCACAGATATGTCCAGGAATTCTTCCTCCGTTCTTAAACATGTGTGAATGAAACTCCTGAAAGTTATGACCATTTGCCCCCAGAAGTTGCTTATTTTGCTAGTCTTTTGCTGTTTTGAGATCTTGTCTTGATATGTATCTCTAGCTAGCCTGGAATTTATTGTTTAGCCCAGGCTGGCTTTGAACTCATGGAAACCCTGCCTCAGTCTTCTGAGTGGAGGAACTGTAGGCTTAAGCCACCACACAATTAATAGAGTCACTTTAATTTTCAAGAACACAGGTCCTGGGCTGCCCCGCACCAAGTGCAGGGTGCTGTGCTGTGTGCATGCATTCTGTATACTGTATACTGTATACTGTATTCTCTCTCTCTCTCTCTCTCTCTCTCTCTCTCTCTCTCACACACACACACACACACACACACACACACACACACACACACGCGCACGCGCGCGCGCGCGCGCTATGTTGTTGATGGAATGAGGTCAAAACTGAAATCCAGGCGACACCCAGTGTGGAAAGACTCTGCTGGTTAGGAGAGGTATGTTGACACTGTCCACCTTCCGACCATCTCCACTCCTCTCCTGCCTGAAGCCAGGCAGCCAAGTTCAAGCAAGCTCCTCTCTTAAATGCTAGCAGAGAGCCATGCACACTGGGCTGGGACTCAGAAAGGCCACCTCCCCTACTGCCCAGAAACCAGAAGGCCAAAACGAACACCCTAGGAAGGCCCCTCTTGTCTGGTTCCCACCTGCCCCCCAGCTCGCGGTTAGTTTTCCTCCCCTATGCTCAGACCACAAACCTTTAACCGCTAGTTTTTTTTTCTTTTCTGGGCACAGTCATCTTGACTTCGCATTTTTTAACACTGGCAGGCAGGTGAAGAGGGGCGCGTGCGCTATGCCTCTACCTGGTCTGGCATGAACATAGCAACCATGTATCTTAAATCTTTTGCCAGGTGCCACCTAAATCTTGAAGAAGCAAAAGTAGCTGGTCCACGGAACCTTATCATGGTCTGCCCAGATCCCCAAATGAGAGACGACGGACCTCTAGCCTGGCAGATACACTCTTGGGAGCCTTTCCAGGTTTCAGCTAACAACCTCCTCTTGCCCCTCCCCCACATCAGAACTCACCCTCGGAGTCACCCCGCCCCCTCCCTCCTACTGGACCGGGAAACGCTGCCGTAGGGAAGCCCTAGGGCGCCGGCTGCCCAAGGAGCACCCAGGGACCGGCCGCGGTCCCTGCCCCCTGGCGTCGCGGAGGGAGGGAGTGGTCCAGGTGCCGCCTCGCCTGGAAGAAAGTCCCCCATCGCCGGTGACCCGGTCTGGGACAGGGAAGCCACCAACCCAAGCCACTCACTCCTGCTTCTCACTCCTGCTCCCCGAGAGCGGCCGGAGGTCCCCAGTGGCCGTGCGGCGCCAGTACCCCGTCCCCACCCACCCGGCGTCTCCTCCCGTGGGTGGGCTTCGTGGCTGCCACGTGACTTCCACGAAGCACGAGGCCCCTAGCGGAAAGCAACGACTTGGGTGGGATCCTGGACCCCGAGGTGCGGCGAGAGGGCGGGGAGAGGAGGAAGCGGGGGAGGGGTGGGAGCAGGGGGCGGAGACGGGACCGGACGGGACGCGCGGGGTGGGGAGGCGGGCACGGCGAGGAGCCGGGAGAGCGGGAAGCGGCGGGGCGGGGCGGCAGGTGCGGAGATGCGGGCGGAGCGCGGGTAGCAGAGCCCCGCGTTCCGGGCGCCCCGTGTGGTGAGCGCGCGGCATGTCGCAAGGGCCCCCGGCGGGCAGCGTCCTGCAGAGGAGTGTGGCGGCGCCTGGCAACCAGCCGCAGGTAGTGACACGGGGACCCGGTGCGGGGAGGGAGGTGGAGGGTAAAGGCAGCGCTCGACGTGCGTCCCAGCCGTGCGCGTCCCGCGCCCGGGAAGGATGCTGTCCATCCCGACTAGTCTGCGCCCGACACGTGGGTCCGCGCTGCTGGGGGCCACTTCAGCCTTGTCCACTGCCCGCGCTGGAGGGAAAGGGCCGGACCTCCGATTCTGGGAATTCAGCCCAAAGGGGCGGTTCGTCCCTGCATCTAACCCTCCCGCTAAGGTCGGCACGGGGGACGTGGGACCGTCGGACCGGTCAGCCTGCTGGTGTGGGGTTGTGCCTCTAGTGGGCAGACTCCACCCCCAACGCCGGTGGAAACTCCTCGCTCCCATCCGATCAGTCCCCCGGCTGTCCCCAACTTTCACAGCTGTACCACAAGAAATTGAGACAGCTGTTGGGACACTTGTTGGCCAGCTAGTTGCTTTAGCAACAACTGGTCCTATCTTAACTACCCCTCCCCCACATTCCCAATAATATGCTTGACACGAAATGTCCCAGGGTGACCCTGAAGTGTGAGCCTCTTAAGTGGAGTAAGTAGCCTTGTACCATTTGTTTCGCCTCTCTGAGCCTTGGTTTCGCTGTCTATAAATTGGACCCTATAGCATCAACTCCTGAGGGTGTTTGCACAGATTGTGTGAGCTATGGAGGATTTGTGTCTCTGTTAAGATATCTGCTGAGTGGGCAGGTATGATCATCTGTGACAGATGATAGGTCTGATTTATGGTGACAGATCCTGAGGACAGGCGGCATGCTGTCCCTTGGCCTGAGACTAAGAGGCATTGTTTCCTGTCAAGCACTAGTGAGGTGAACATCTGTGCATCTCAGGCCAGCCTCAGCAGCAGAGATGTCATATGAGTACACGACAGGTTCCTAGTTAATACATACGTTGGAAGGATGGGTGAATTGTGCTTACACTAGGATCTGTGAGGGTGTAAATCTAAAGTTCTGTTGTTTATATGGCCTGTCCCCCGGGTATATCAAGGCTCCTTGGATTGCTGGGTGTGGTGATTGATGCAGGCCTATAATCCCTGAGCTATGGAGGCAGAAGGAAGGTGGAGCATTCAGGGCCAACCTAGGCAACCTGAAATTCTGTTAAAAGAAAAGGGAAAAAAAAGACTACTTCTAGAAGACACATTTGACACTTCTGGGTTCTGAACGGTGTCTCCATGCCACTCCCCTGCTGTGTATGCTGTCTGTTCTTACCTGTGCTGGGGATTATACCCCCAGCCTCACACAGGTCGACAAGAGATCTGTCTCTAAGTTCCCTCCCCATCTAGACACCTTTTGGACTTTATCTTGAAGGATATTTTTTTTTCTCCTGTGGTGTTTCCAGTGCAGTTCTGGAAAGCAAGCCCTTCCCATTGAATAAACCCTCACTGTGGTAGGTGCATTTTTTTTGCCTGCCCACCTGATGCCACCTCATGAAGAACTTTTGAATATTTGGTTAAGAACTTTCAAGACACATCACAAATTTGCATTTGGAATAATCCTGACCTCTGAAAGAAAATGTCAGCCAAGCATTGTTCAAGAGAGCAAGCATGTCGTCATCGGTGTTCCAGACACTCAACGCACTGGTAGAGTTGTGTGGTTGCAATTAGTAATAAATGCATGATTATGGTCTGCACGGTTTCAGAAGGACTTGCCAGTGTGTGGTAGTATAAAGGCTGTGCATAGCAAGTTCTAGAGAGCAGATCCCCGGTCTTCCCCACTGTGAGGAGCAGTGACACTACAGCCCTTCCAGGCAGACACCCTGTGGGGAGAGGTTTGTGAACGTTGGGTTGGAGACCAGCAGACCTGAGTTCCACTTCCCACTCACCCTCATGCTGGCCATGATACCTGGAGAACTTCCCTAACCTGAGTTTCTTATTCCTCGTCTCTTAGTATTTTTGTTTTTTGTGGTCCTGGGTATGGGACGCAGGGCCTCACATATCCCACACAAACGTGACACCACTAGGCTGCACCCAGGCCTCTTATTCCTCATTTTTAAGTGACAGTCTCACTGTGTATTTCTCAGGATGGGTGTGGAGATTAACATAAAGCAACACCCCAGCATGGATTGGGTGCCCCTTAACAAGGGCCAGTGACCGTCCCCTGGGGGGTCGCAGGGAGTGCTGTCCATGGTGGCAGATGAGCCGGTGGAGCTCAGTGAGCAAGGCCGAGGAGACTGAGCATGTCACTTGGCCACATGTCTTCCCCAGAGCCCAGAGGATGATGACAGAAAGGTTCGAAGGAGAGAGAAAAACCGGGTTGCTGCTCAGAGAAGCCGGAAGAAGCAGACCCAGAAAGCTGACAGGCTCCATGAGGTGAGACTGTGAGGGCAGGACCACACGACAGCCACCACGGGACAGTCATCCTGTGCCCTGGGGAGGGGGCCAGTGATGACATTGCAGTGCTCATCACCGGTTCTACACATCTGATGTGCCGGGTCTTTCCAGCCTCGTGCTTTGCTTCTTTATTCACGGGCCTCTTCCCTTCCACCTCAGCCTTGGTGCTTCCCACACTCCATTTTCTCCCCCTATAGAACCAAATAAAGCCAAATGTGGTGGCATACACCTGTACTCAGCACCCAGGGAGGTGGAGGCAGGGGAACACCCAGTTTGAGGCTGGTTTGAACGATAGAAAGACTGTCTCAATAAACAACAATAATAATTGTAAACATTAAGGTGCTGAGGAAGCAGGTCAGCAGAGGGCTTGCCTGGTGTGCAAAAAGACGTCCTGGGTTTGAGTCTCAGTGACACGTAAGTCAGGCACAGTGGTGGATGCCCCTTATCTCAGCACTCAGGTGTGGAGGCAGAGAATCAGACATTCAAAGTCAACCTTGGCTTTATAGTGATTTTTGACCAGAAAAGAAAAGGAAAAAAATACTGGGAATAATGACGTGCACCTTTAATCCCAGCATTCTGGAGGCAGAGGCAGGTGTCTCTGAGTTCGAGGCCAGCCTGGTCTACAGAGGGAGTTCCAGGCCAGCCAGAGCTTTACAGTGAAACCTTGTCTCAAAAAAAGAAAATAGATAAATAAAAGAAGCTGGGTGAGCTGGCACTTGTTCAGATCAGGAGTTCAAGGCCATTTTTGGCTACCTAGCAAGTTTGACGCCAGCCTAGGCTATATGAGACCCTCTCCCAATCGAAAATAAAAATTGAAAAAGCTAAACAAAATGGCTCTTCGTGCTTTTAATTCCTTTTCAAATTCTGGCCTCATCCTGCGTGTATGGTTTGAATGAAAATGGCCCCTATAAGCTCATCTGCTCTGTATGGTGGAGCAGTTTGGGAAGGATTAGGGGCGTGGCCTCGTTGGAGGAGTTTGAGGTTTCCAAAGCCCACAGCTTTTCATTAGCTCTCTCCCTCTCTGCTTTGTGCCTGTGGATCAGATGTCAACTCCCAGCTCCTGCCCCAGTGCCTGCCTGGTGCCAAGCTCATCTACCTCTGGTTTTTGTCTTTGTTTGTTTTGGTATAATTTGCTTTTTGAGACAGTCTCACTATGGAGCCCAGCTACAGAGTCTCAGTCTTGCCTTAGCCTGCCAGTACTGTGATGACAGGCGGGTGCCATCACTTTCTCCTCCTTCCTCATCCTCCTCCCCCTTCTTCTCGGTTTGTTTTCTTTCCCCTTCCTCCCTCCCTCCCTCCCTCCCTCCCTTCCTTCCTTTTTTCCTTTGAGACAGGGTTTCTCTGTGTAACAGTCCTGGCTGTCCTGGAGCTCACTCAATAGACCAGGCTGGAACTCACAGAGATCTGCCTGTCTCTGCCTCCGGAATGCTGGGATTAAAGGCCACCACTGAGCGCCTGTCTCTTGTGGTGGATGTTTCTCTACGAACTTGGCCCACCATCAGCACTAACGATGAATTCATTGCTTACAGGCGGATCTTCACTTCTGTTCCACTGAGCTCCGCTACAAGCTCCTTGCATGCACTTTCATGGCAGACTGTGGTCTCTTCACCCTGAGACTTTCCCTTCTCACTACCTCCCCGGGTAGCTAATGGCGCGTACCCACCTTCCTTATCTTTCAAATCAGGAGTCTGTGTCTGAGTCTCCTCTCTATTACTAAACACCACAGATTGTGTAATCGACAAAGAAGACTATTTGGCCCAGGGTTCTGGAGGCTTGAAAGTCTCAAAATACGGTGCCACCTCTACTTGGTGTCTGCATAGCACCTAGTGAGGGCTTTGTGCTCTGTATCTAGTGAGGGCTTCCCACTCAGCAGCTAGTGAGGGCTTTCTGCTCTGCGCCTAGTGAGGGTTTTGTGCTGTGTGGTCTTATGGTGGAGGACAGGAAGGCCAGACAGCAAACAAATCAGAGAACTTGCTTCTGTAAACAACCACTCCCATCATAGCCCAACCATCAGTTAATGACTGAATTTATACACAAGAGCAGAGCATTTGTGACCTGTTCCTCTGAGGTCCTTCCTCCCAATATTGCTGTTTGGGAGCAAAGATTTTCAGGCCAGCCAGTTGAGGGGCACGTTGAGCCATAGCACATTTGTCCCCAGGATTGTGCTTTCCTTGACCTGCATGTGTAAACCTACACAATTCCACAGCCAGGGGGGCTCAGAGCTGCTCCCCCTCAGGACTGGTGAGGGTGAGTGATGTTTCTAACCTTAGCTGTGCACCATTGGGGTGCAGAGTTAAGACTTGGTGTAGCCCCCTCCCCCGTGCAGTGCCCACCTACCCCCTCCCCCACCTGCCCCCTCCACAGTGCAGTGCCCACCTGCCCCCTCCCTCACCTGCCCCCTCCACAGTGCAGTGCCCACCTGCCCCCTCCACAGTGCAGTGCCCACCTGCCCCCTCCACAGTGCAGTGCCCACCTGCCCCCTCCACAGTGCAGTGCCCACCTGCCCCCTCCACAGCACAGTGCCCACCTGCCCCCTCTGCCATGCGTGTTTCTCCAAAGCTGGTCAGGGCTTTGACAGCGTAGATGTTCAGTTGTTAGGAGAGAGGAAAGACAGAACGAACTCTCTCAGCACAATCGGAACACATTTAGATTGCACACACTTCAGGGAGCTGAGACCCACTGATAGAAACCTGCAGCATGTCATATGTTGTAAGTGTCTGAGGCCTTGCTGGAAGCAAGGAAGGGAGGCCTGGAGGCCAGGGTCTCCAGACGGGCTTCAGGGAAGGTCTTCCCATCTTTAGATCTGTAGAACTCCCACAGAAGAATGGCAGTACCTTCTGCCTCCTTCCTTCCCTCTTGTTCCTAAGGATTTGTGTTGCCAAGTAGCCTCCTCAGGGGACCAGGGGCTCCCCGTTAGTGTCTAGCCCTGTATTCAGACCATGTATGCCTGCTGGACAGCCAGGTCCCTCCCCTCAAGGAGGTTCCAGTCCAAACCAGAGGTGTATTGCCATTTGTAAGTGCTGAGTGATCATGTGTACAGAGGTGACCAAATGTCTTAGACAAGGCTTTTCATGCACCAAAACAGCAAATCCAGAAACACTTACTAAGCCCTTCCGCGAGTGAAGCATTGCTGTGGAGCCACAGAGAGACTTCATGTGTGTCCTTGGGAAGCATTTCCCTCCAGTGCTGGCAGTGAGCTGTCCAAAATGCATTCCACCATGCTACAATGACGATGTGAACAGCTGTGTCCGCTCTGCAGGCTCTGGAGAGGATCCATTTCCTAGCTTTTGTCAACTTCTGGGGAGTTCCATGTTCCTTGGTTCGTGGTCTTCCGTCTTCAAAGCAATTGCCCCAGCTCTCCCCGACTCTATTGGACCCACTGGGATTATCCCCTCCATTTCATGCTCCATACTCTCACCTGCAAAGTCCCTTTTGTTAAATAAGGTTCCTGTTCACGAGTCCCAAAGATTAGGACGGAAGCATCGTTAGGGGCCAGTGTTTTTCCTGCTACAGAAGGTAACAAATGCCCTTACGAGTGCCAAGAAAGGGCATGCAAAGGGCACATTCATTCTATCTCGGTGCCTCGTAGCTGACCTTGATAAAGTGAAC
This sequence comes from Onychomys torridus, assembly GCF_903995425.1. Classification (NCBI taxonomy): domain Eukaryota; kingdom Metazoa; phylum Chordata; class Mammalia; order Rodentia; family Cricetidae; genus Onychomys; species Onychomys torridus. Next base: position 4,442,662 of record NC_050453.1, on the reverse strand, counting down.
CAGGAACTCAGGAGTAGTGCTGCCTTTATGCCTGCTGTGTCCCGTGTAAAGCCAGGGGTGGTGTGCCCTTGCAAGGGGCCCTGAGATGCTCTTCTGCCCAACGTCTGTGGGGCCTGGTCACTATGCCCTTCCCAGATCAAGGCAAGTTGATCTGAAGCCAGTCCCCTCTGGCTTCATTCTCTTCCTCGCTGGGACTAGACACACAGGTGAAGAAAACCACCTCTGTGCATCACCTCTGCAGGGTCCACACTGTTGAGGAACTCTGTCAAGTAGGTCAGGACCACAAAGCTGTGGCCCTGGCTTTTCCTCATTAGTTACACCGAAGGGTCACTGGTCACAGGGGATATGAGTGAGCAAGACACTGCCTTAGGAAAATGAAAATAAAAGGTTGGCAGCTATGGACTGGAAGACACTCTGTGGGGGAATCCCATCGTGGGAACCTCCCAGGCTCCTTCCTGGATGCCATAGCCACGGGGAATCTGTGTTATATGTTGAGTGGGACATTGATTGACTAACTCTGCATCCTGGAGGTGAGGTGATGGTGAACAGTGGAGTAAAGAGTATTGTCTCTGAGACTCAGTGAATGGAGTGCAGGGCCCTTAGCACATCACTGTAGCTCATGGAAACTTCTCACCTGGTGAGAAGCCGGCTGTGGGCTTGGGAAAACAGCCACCTGGCAGCTGAGGCTGCCTGACAACTGTGTGGGGAGTGACCCGGGCACTTCCTTATGCCCTCCTCCCCCGGTTCTGAAGTGCAGAGCCCCGAACGCCACAGCAGCTGTGGTCATGTGCTTCTCTTCCTTGGATGCCACGAAAGGGGGTGTCTGCAACAAGACAGCAAAATGGCCCTCTCTCCTGTGGCTCTCATTCCCTCCACTTGTCCCTGGGCCCAGGATTATTGGTGACATTACTAAGGCCACTCCGTGTAGTTAAAAGGGAGGTTTATTTTGTGGGGTAGCTTACAAATGAAGGGATAGGTTACAGGGTCTGGCAAAGGTATGACGTAGTCCGGCGGTGTTCTCTAGAGAACTCTGCTCGGTCTACCTCCTGCTTCCAGCGTCCCAGAACCAAGAGAGAGACCTCCTCCCGATCCTGGGTCTTCCTCCTTCGCCCTGCCTTGTGGGCGTGGCCATTACCAAAGCCTGGTGGGGGTTGGAACTTCCAGGCCAAGGCTGGGATGGCTACCCACTACACAGGATACCTTGGCCTCCCACTTTTGGGAACTCCTGGGCTACTTCCCTCTCTTCCTGGTTGCCCATTATCAACGCCTGTGGCAGATCCCTCAAGGTAGACTGGGCCGAACTGAGGGACTCCTAGGATTTCCCTCAAGGTCATGGTTACTGAATTTGTGTCAAGAAGTGTCACTGACCCTCAGTGGTTCACACTTGTGGGACTTTGATCTGTAGTTCTCTCTGGACAGCATTAGGCTGAGTCTACGTTCCCCGATGAAGCCACAGAGTAGCTGTGCCACACTGAAAGCTGGCTTAGAAGTGGGCCAGAGTTGGCCAGGCAAAGATGTCAGACTGAGAAAGAATTTTGAGTCAGGCAAGGGTGGGAGCCATGCTAGCCTCGGGAGCCTTAAATGTCACGAACTGACAAATGAGTTGGGCAATGTGATGTGGTGAGTGTTGTCATGCAGTTGTCAAAATCTTGCATGTTCGGAGACACTGCTGGTGACAGTTCACACACGGTTTAGAAACTGATTATGACACTAATTTGTATGGTTCTTGCTAATGGCACTGTTTTTCAGATGGGAACTCTATTTGGTTAAGGGTTGGGACAGACCAACTGTAGAGTCCAGAGATCTCAATTCTGGTAACTACTGTGGGGAAATCTGGATGACACATGAGTGTTAGAGTTGATGACACTGATGGGATCTCAAGTCTCTGGGCATTTCAGAGCTTAGCTGTCTGTGTGGCCATGTCTTCCTGATGCCTCTCTCACTTATTCCTGTGCTTCATGTCACTTATTCCATTGATTCAAATGACCCTGACCCCAAGACCCAGGATCCCTACCTCAACCTCAGCACAATTGGCTTTGGGCCTCTTGGCTGGAGTGTTGGGTGGAGGTTGGGCTGGGCCCTGAAGGATGTTGAGCAGGATCCCTGGCTTTGCCCACTGGATGCAAGACCACCTACCACTCCAATGTCCTGGCTGAGGACTACCGCTCGATACATCTTTATGTTCATTTGAGTGAGCATGTGCCGAGTAGGTACCATGTCAGTTCTCTCCTGCCTTCACCTGTTACCCACCAAGTTCTTCTGGGATGGGGACTTGTGTGACCCAGACTGGAATCAGACTCCGTACGTAGCTGAGGTTGACCTTGAACTTCTGACCCTCCTGCCTCTACCTCCTAGAGCTTTTTGCAGGCTAGGAAAGCTCTCTACCAACTGAGCCACATTCCCCAGCTCAAGCAACTTGAGTTTTGAGGCCTACCTGGTGTTTGTAGTCATTCCTTCACCCATGCTTTAAGAGTGTGACTTAAATAATTGGGGGTTAGGGGTAGCACAGTGCCCTCTGATGGTCTCTTAGCCAAACTGACTTTGAACTAGAAAGCATGTCAGAGGGTGTCTGGATTTGAACTGGTGACCTCTTAATCTTCAGTCAGATGCTCCGCCACTGAGTCCATTATAGCCTCTTGCTTACTTTTTGGTCTAGGTTAGGTCTAGTCCCCTCTCCTCACGGGAGAGATGGTTACATTCTTTGCTCTCACTTGGTGTTCTGTGGCCGCCGCCCCCCCCCTCCACCCCACCCCACCGCCCCCAGGGCGTCTTATTTATAAGATTAGTCCCACCTGGATGTTTTCACTACTTCTCTTTTTATTTTTCCCTCTTCTTCCACCAGGTCAGTAAAAGTCCCTCAGCTGACTTGAGAATAAAGTTTAAATCCCAGGAAAGAAAGTCCCTGTGGGTAACAGGAAGGGACCAGTGGAGAGCCTGGGGCACAGAGGAGAATGGGGGTGGAGCACAGATCTGAGCATAGTACACAGCACACACGGTGATGAAATCCATTGTTTTACACAATGCATATGTGTGGAAAGAGACTGGGGGGTGCTTTCTGAGACCAGACCCCTGGAGGTGGCAGGCACAGGGCCTTTGCCAGACAGTCTGAGGACTTTCAGAGCAGTAGTCTGGGGAAACAGTGGCACCTCAGGGTAGAGTCAGGCTTAGACTCCCTCCTGAGTCCAGAGACAAAGCTCAGGAGCTCCAGGCATCTTGCTGCAGCCTTGGGAACTATAGAAAGGCCGTTTGGAGTATGGACTCCAGTGAAAACTGAAAATCCAATGAAATAGCTCACTGGAACTATTCATTTCTGCCATCTTGCTATGCACAGGTGCAAGGCATTGGATCTGGATGCCAAGACTGCAGCTGGTTAGAGGTTAGAGGTCACGGAAACTAGAGGCAGCTGCAAGGAGGGCCATCATACTGTCCCAGAACAGCCTACAGGAAGGGGAGAGAATTCTGGAGAGGCCTTCCTGTAGTCCCTCTGGGTCACCTGAAAGGGGAAAGGTTTCTAGAGATGAGGCGAAAACAGATGGGATGGCCAAGTGGTAGCTAGCACATAGGTTGGACCACATGCCCTAGTTCAGAAGAGGACGTCAGGAGCCCCTGGGCCTCTCGGTATCTCTGACCTTTAGGGAGAGACATTACTTACTGTACGTGAGACCCAATAGTGTACCTGTAAGTGCTGTGATCAGGGAAGCCTTCCTCAAGGTGGTGAGCCCACGCTAGGCCCCCAGAGAAAAGGAAAGCATTGGGGTTGAGGGGAGCTGCACAGGCCAAGCCAAGGATGTTCGTGAGTCTTAGCGGCTTTCAGGCAGACTTCTTTTTATGATTAGTAATTGAGAAGGTGTGGTGGGAATGGGTGGGGTCCTCAGCACAGCAAGTGCCCAGTATGCTTGAGGCACAGTCTGACCAAACAAATCGATCTAGGTGTGAGCAGAAATGACGGCTCAGCAAGATTCAAAGACATCTCAGCCCAGAGGGGCCACTGATGATGAGCTATAGAGCACCGGGGGCTGTAGACTTTATCAATGGCCTGGATTAAGGGCAAGAAGTGCAAACCAGGTTCCTGGATGACATAGGTTGTGTGATAGTACGTGTCCATGAGGTGACACCATGGAGATTCAGAATGAAGAGTGGGATTCAGTGGCCGGGGGAAGCCCTGTCCTCAGTCTCTCATAGTCACTCAGCTCGTGCACCTGAGTGGCTCTCTGTACACTCAGGGAAGTCTCCAGTGGCTTAGGTCCAGCGTGGAGAAGGACGATCGTGCATCAGCTCCTGCGTGCTCCTAAGCCACACACTGCATTTTAAGAGTAACAACTCAACAAGTCTGGCAGCTTGGAGTGTGTGCCAGAGATGGTGGCCAGGAGGCTAGAGGGGCTAGTCCTGCACAAGGAACTCAGAGGACTTGAGACATTTAGGCTCAGAGAACATCTAAGGGGGAGGGATGAGGCTGTCACCTATCATTTCAAGAACTGAGGTTGCAAGGTACTGAATTCATTCTGTGTGGCTCCATTAGGTAGAGCCCAGCTCAGTGGGCGGATGTGGAGGAGATTTTGATCACTACAAAGAGGATAGAGGATCTCAGAAATGGCAGGGACTGTCCCTTGAAGGTGGTGCCCAGCCCAAGATGGATGTGTGAGCTAGCCCTGCATATGAGAAGTTCCTCCACAGTTTGGGGGAGACGATGAGGAGCTCTTTGATCCCCTCCAGTTCTGAGCCTCTGCACCCTGATGCAGTAGAAACAGCAGATGAGTGCTGGAATGGGCAGCATGTGCCCGTGCATTTATTAGTGCAGCCAAAGGCATGCATTCATGCATTTATTAGTGCAGCCAAAGGCATGCGGTGTCAGGTACTGTTCTTGGTATTGGGGTGGCCATGAACCCACCAGAGACCTTCAAAAAGAAGGTCAGTGTTGGGGATGAGAGCTGATGTAAATGGGTAGGAGGGACCACTTTGGAGTGATGGAGATGTCCTGTGTATTAGCACAGGTGTGTGTATGTATAGTTCTGTTACTACTCCCTGAATTACAAACACTTAATGTAGACATGTTTCCTATAAATTATACTCCAGTAGTATTGATTTAAAAAAGAAAAGCTATACTATTGGGACCATTTTATTCTTGTGGGGAAACAGAGATCTAAATCCAGTAAACACGAGGGTGACCAACACCATGGTACACATCTGAAACCCTAGTACATGGGAACTGAACAGGAAGATCACAAGCTTGAAGCTAGCCTAAGACACATGGTGAGTACCAGGCTAGCCTGGGATACATAGTGAGACCTGTCTCAAAATAAAACAAATGGAAGGAATCTCCTATAGCCCAGGCTGGCCTTGAATTCTTGACCCTCCTACCTCTGCTGCCCGAATCCTGGGACTGATGTCATGCACCTCTGTAACATGAATCTTAACAGGTCTTATTAATAAAATCAAACCTGAGCCAGGTATTGGGGTGAATGCTGGAAGATCAGAGAAGCCGAACAAGCCACAGCTTCCTTGCCTCAACAGTTCCTCTGCTGATCCTGTTTCCTCAGACTGGAAGCTTCTGTGTCCTCATCCCAATGGCTCTCAGCTGAAATGCTGCTTGAAAGCCTGAAGCTTAACCAGCCAAAAGCTTCCAGTTTCTGGTCTTCACGCCTTATATACCTTTCTGCTTTCTGCCATCGCTCCCTGGGATTAAAGGCTCACTTCTCAGGATTAAAGGCATGTGTCACCAGGCCTGGCTGTTTCCAATGTGGCCTTGAACTCATAGAGATCCAGAGGGATTTCTGCCTCTGGAATGCTAGGATTAAAGGCGTGTGCTACCACTGCCTAACCTCTATGTTTAATATTGTGGCTGTTCTGTCTCTGACCCCAGATAAGTTTATTAGCATGCACAATATTTTGGGGAACACAATACCACCACACATCTCTCCACCCGTCTACCTGTCCTCTCTCTTGAACAGGAGCATGAGTGCCTGGAGCAGGAGAATGCCGTGCTGCGCAGGGAGATTTCAAAGCTGAAGGAGGAGCTGAGGCACCTGAGTGAGGCTCTGAAGGAGCATGAGAAGATGTGCCCGCTGCTGCTGTGCCCTATGAACTTTATGCAGGTTCGGCCAGACCCTGTGGCCAACTGCCTGCCACGATGACATCTCGGCTCGCTCCTCTTTTGTCCAGCTCAGAACTTCGGTTTGCACACCCAAGAGTTTCCCTGCACACCTGTGTCCAGGGGTACCTGTAGCTGTGCCCTCCTGGGAGCTCTGGGGCCAGCCTGGGCTCAACATGCACTCTGAGGGCACCTGCCCTAGAGCAGTGGATCCTGAAGGCTGCCCACAGGGAGGCGGCCCTTTGGAGTCACTCCTCACCCACTTTGGCAGCTAGCCGGTCCTGTCCTTAGGCAGGATCTTTCGTCTAGAATTTGGATAATAAAGATAGTTACCATGTTTCCTTTGTCCAGTTTCTTGGATGGAGAGCACACAGAGTTGCTCCTCAGGGAAGGTCATCTTACTGTAGGTAGGTCCTCTCCTGTTCAGCTCCCCTACAGCCACATGCATAGCAGATGGGGAAGCACCCTTGGCTATGGCAGAGCATAAGGCTTCCAATAAGTCTCTGACCCAGTTTGGTCCCAGTGCGTGAGCTGGCTGTGACTTCACACCTGTTTCATGTGTTACTAGCCTTCTATCTGGTCCAGCTTACCTCATTTCAGCAGTAGAATTCTGTTATTGTTTTTATTTTTTTTCCTTGGGTCTTAAATTCTCTTTTTAAAATTATATTTGTGTTTTAATTTTACATATCAGCCATGGGTTCCCCTGTCCTTCCCCCCTCCTGGCCCCCGCCCCTGCCTTCCCCCCTATTTTTTTTTTTTTTTTTTTTTTGAGACAAGGTCTTATTCTGTTGCCAGGCTGGCTCAGAACTCACAGAAATCCCCCTGCTGTATGTAACCTTTTAATCTCTGGGATTACACCACAATGGTGGCATGTTTGTCTGTTTGTTTTCTTTCTTTCCTTTTCAGAAAATAATGATTTTTATTTTATGTATATGTCAGAGTGCATGTCTGCACATCCAGAACCCAACACTGTGGCTTGTTACTAGCAGAAATCCTCTGGAGCAAGGTGTTGGATCCCTGGATTGGGAGTAACAGGCAGTTGTGAGCCACTATGTGAGTTCTGGGAACCAAACTTGTGTCCTCTGCAAGAATAGTCAGTGCTTTCAACTGTCAAGCCATCTCTCCAGCCCTGAGGATTTTCCTGGTTGGGTCTCCCAACTGCTCAGCTTCCACATTTTTTGTATTGTTTTTGTTTTTTTGTTTTTTTGAGACAGGGTTTCTCTGTGTAGTTTTGCGCCTTTCCTGGAACTCACTCTGTAGCCCAGGCTGGCCTCGAACTCACAGAGATCCGCCTGCCTCTGCCTCCCGAGTGCTGGGATTAAAGGCGTGCGCTGCCACCACCACCCAACAGCTTGCACATTCTCTAAGTCAGAACAGGGTCAGTGGAGATACTGCCTTCCCACAAGTGCCTATTCTTCTGGCAGAGATGCCAGAACAGTGCCAAGGAACGCTGTGGCAAAGGCCCCAGGAGAGCAGTCTCTGCGCTCTTACATTTCCCTTGAACCTTCAGGTTGTGGAAGGTGGACTCCTTTTTTGTTTGTTTTGTTTTTGAGACAGTGTTTCTCTGTATAGTCCTGGCTGTCCTGGAACTTGCCCTGTAGACCTGGCTGGCCTCGAACTCACAGAGATCCACCTGCCTCTGCCTCTGCCTCTGCCTCTCAGTGCTGGGATTCAAGGTGGGTGCCACTGCCACCCAGCAAGGATGGGAACAAGAAGTGGGGCAGAAAGGAAAGGACTTGGTTGTAAGTGTGGATGCCAAAGAAGGAGAAAGGGAAGAGAGGCTGTGCTGGCGAGATCACTCAGCCAGGGAAGGGCTTGCCCGGGGACCTGAGTTCCAATCCTCAGCATCTGTGTGAATGGGAAAAGCCAGGTGCCTGTGGAGCACACCTGTGACCCCAGCACTGCTGAGGAGAGGCAGGTGGGTCTCTGGAGCTCAGTGGCTAGCAGGCTAGTGGTCTGGCTCAATCAGCGAGTCCTGGGTTTAGTGAAAAACACCGTGTGGGGGCAGGGAAGAAAGTGAGAGGAAAAATGGGGGAGGAGGAGTAGTGAGCAGTGGAGGGAGACATCCAGTGCTGCCCTCTGCCCTCTGCCCTCTGCCCTCTGCCCTCTGCATGCATGAATGCGCATGTACACAGGTACCCACACCAAAACACTAAAACTAGGAAAGAGGAAAAGCAATAAGAGGAAAGAGAAGAGATTGATTGTGGCCCTTCCTAGGCAAAGGGATTGATATCAGCTGCTCCTGCAATCTCCCCTGTCCTGGAAGGCACCCCCCCACCCCACTGGTCTCTAACATGCAAGGTCTAAAGTTGCACAAGTCCTTTATGAGGCCTAAGAAGGCTAGTGTTAGAAGACAGGATTTATGTCTACTGGGAGAACCACAGAATGGTGTGTTCTAAGTGCAAGAGGCGTTAAAGTCATCTTGTCTACCCTTCAGTTTGCAGATGAGGGTCTTGGGCACAAGAAGAGGAAGTCACTAGTTCAAGAGTGCTCCCTGTTGGGTGCATAGAGTTCTAGAGTGTTCCCTGTTGGGTGCATAGAGTTCTAGAGTGTTCCCTGTTGGGTGCATAGAGTTCTAGAGTGTTCCCTGTTGGGTGCCTACAGTCAGGCCGAGGTTTCCACCCAGCAGCTGGTCCTATTCCTGGAGTGTGAATGTGACATGCTCTTCTGGCAGCAGAATGCTGGCAGGGACTGTGGTTGAGGATAGCCCATCTGTGAGGGGTGGAAGCAATCTACAAATTCTGTTGATTGTTTGATAACCATCGCAGATCCACCCACTTGATTCCAGTGTGTAAATTGCTCTATCTGCCATCAATAACTGCATTCAAATTAGCTTCTGAACTCTGGAGACTTCCTAGCTGCAGTGTACCCAGAGGTTGGACTTGAATTTGAGGCGTGCTCCCTAAGCAGTGCTTTGGTGGGCAGGGAACCCAGACAAGGGTAGCCCAATGTGCTGGGGAATCGAACCCGCTCTGAGAAAGCAGGAGAGCAAAAAGGTTCTGAAAGCCAAACACTCGCCAAGCTACCTCCACTCTGAAGACGTGAAAGTCCTGTGTGGTATCAAGATGTCATGTCTAGGAGAGATGAAGGACACAGGGGTCCCAGCGGCTGAAGATGGGAATCACCCAGCTCTCCACCACTGCTGCAGCAGAGACATCTGCATGATGGGTGGATGCCTCAGGAGGGTCTGCTGTGCTTGGGGGGAGGGGAGGTTGCCGAGCAAGGTCCCCAAAGCATAGAAAGTGTCAGAGAGGGAGGAAGCTGGTCCCTCACACCCACACAGCCACACAACTTCCTGTCCGAAATCCTGCTGCATTTTGCACCAGCTTAGCCCTGAACAGCTTGGGGTTTTCAGGGCTGAATTGGGATCCAGTTTTGACCTGGAACCTTGTGAAGAACAGTGGCTCTACTGGATAGGAAAATGAAAGACTTGAAACCCCCTTCTCTTTCGCAATGATGGGGTCTTTCTCAAATACGCCCTGGGCATATTTACCGACAGGAGGCTGTAGGCTTTGCCCCAGCTACTGCTAAGAGAAAAGGGGCAGTCCCAATACTCACCAACGTGCCTGCCTTCCCGCCACTCAGGAGGTCCCAGCGGGGTCATCTAGGCCTCCCAAGAAGGCATTAAGAAAGGGAGGGGAGGGAAGAAGGGGAGTGGGGGAGGTTGTGGTGATTCAAGTGTTCTGGACCTGGGGAGGCCCCCCTGGGTCCCTCAGAAATGCAGCACAGCTTGAAGTGTGAGCAGTCAAGGCCAGACTCTCAATACTGCACTGGTGCGGAGAGGCAGTAACTTCTTAGCGCTGTCCATCCAGAAACCACACCAGGACACTTTAACATTGTCAGTTTGACAGGACCTAGAATCATCCGGGAGACCAACCTCTGTCCCCGTCAGTGAGGGGCTTTCTAGATTGGGTTAATTGAGGTGGGAGGACCCGTCTTAAATGTGGCCACAGGATCCCATGGGCTGAGATCCCAGGCTGAAGGAAACGGAGAAAGAAGGCTGAGCACCAGCGATCATCTCTACTTCCTAATGCAGACAAAGTGTGATAAATGCTCCACCTTCTGCATCCCTTCCCCGACATGATGGGCCACCGCCTTTCTTTTATTGTTTTTAAAATGTAAAACTTACATTTATTAGTTTATTTGTGGAAGGAGGGTATATACATGCCACTGTGCACACACGGAAGTCAGAAGACAACTTGTGAGGTCCATCCTACCACGTGGGCCCCGGGGATTAGAGTCAGGTCATGGGCTTGGCAGCAGACTCCTTTGCCCATTAAGCCGTCTGACAGGCCCCTGTCCCTTCTTAAACTGAGCCAAAGTCAACCCTTCTACCTTGAGTTGCTTCTTGCCAGGTACTTGGTCACAGCTACTAGAAAATAAATTAAAATTGTTCCCCCTGTCAGTTGAGGCAAGGGAGATGAGTGTGGCTACCAGCCTCCTGTTGCGCTCACCATCATCATTAGTGACCCTTACCAAAAGTCTTTCTGTAGCCAGTGACTTCCTTGATGGGCTCCTAGCCTGAGTCCCGGCTGTGCTCAGGGCACACCTGTCCCTTGAGACCACTCACCTGCACTTTTGGGTGTTCTAGCATGACATTTTCTAATCCAGCATTCTTAAGAAGACCAGAAATGTCACCACAGATCAGACCGAAGACTACTGGCTCAGAATTCTGACCACAGCCCTGAGGGAAAGTGTGAGGGAGAGTCCAGTGTTTGCATCCTGAAAGGCCAAAGATGTGCTCGGGATGTCCCTGGTTTCCCTTAACAACCAGCTACTACCTCTCTGTTTGTCAAGTCTCCTGGAGCAGGTCCGGGGTCTCCATGCTCTGCTCTGTGCCCAACCCTCCAGTTCTTAGGCAGTGAGGTCTAGAAAGCAAAGCTGCCTTCTGAGCAGCTCCAGACTTCATGGAGCTTACTCCAAATCCTTCCTCCAGACCAGCAGCAGGGCCCAAAAGTCCCTTTCAGAATGTCACAAACTCACAAACACACCACAGGCTCCATTTCCCAGGTGGTACCTCTTGAAATGGAGAGAGAAAGCAGTTTTCTAAGCACCAGTGGTGGCAGAAGCAGAGCCCGGTGTGGAGGTGCACACTTGTAACCCCAGCACTTGGGAAGCCAAGTCAGGAAGACCACCACAAATTTGAGCCCAGTTTGGGCTACAAAAAGTACCAGGCTACAAAGTGAGATGCTGTCTGAAATCATAACAAAGAATGGATATGTAGCTCATTTAGCAGAACATAGCTATGGGTTCAATCCCCAGCACCACGTGAACCAGGAGCAGAAGAAGCATTTGTAATTCTAGCTCGAAGAGGTAAAGGTAGGAAGATCAAATGTTCAGAGTTAGCTCAGCTATGCAGATTAAGGTTATCCTGGGATACAAGACGCCAGGTCTCAAACAAAAACAGGCAATATTAAGACAAATGGGAAAGCCAGTGAATGTTCTCTAGAGCGGTGGTCCTCATCTTTCCTAACGCTGCGGCCCTTTAATACAGCTCCCATGTTGTGGTGACCCTCCATCATAAAATTACTTTTGTTGCTACTTCATAACTGTAATTCTGCTACTGCTGTGAATCGTGATATAAATATCTGATAAGTGACCCCAAAGGAGTTGCACCCGCAGGTTGAGAACTGCTCTTCTAGATGGTTCTTTAATGGCTGCAGTGACTTATGAGTGACCTGTTAGCTAGTACTAATCTTTGTTAACATTTTTTAATTCTACTAATCCATTTCTCATGAAAATCAATTATTTTAAAAAACAAAAATTATCTGGGTGTGGCAGCGCACACCTTTGAACCCTGCACTTGGGAGGCAGAAGTGGATGAGTCATAGTGACTTACCAGGCCAGCCTGGTCTACATAGGGAGTTCCAGGTCAACTAGGGTTGCATAGTGAGACTCGCTTCAAACAAACAAACTAAACTAAACTAAAATAAAATTATTAATAACAATTTATGAATTATTGTTCAAATGCCAAGGAGGAACAAGACAAACACATTTGTGAGATCCCTCTTACCTTCAGTCTTCCCAAACCTTCACACCTGACTCAGTCTCCCCAGAGGGGGTCTCATGCCTTCCCAATGTTGTTCCTGTAATTCTTGATGTGTGTGTGTGTGTGTGTGTGTGTGTGTGTGTGTGTGTGTGTGTGTTGCAGTGCGGTACTTTAGGTGGACACCTGCAAAAAAGCATAAAGTAGCCTAACCATAACTCTCTGCCTATGACTTCCAGGCAGGGTCTCTTGTGGAGGCCCAGATTACTCAGGGTCAGAGACTCTGAGCTTGCTTTACCCAGTAGGGCTGCATAAGAAGATGATCTGGTCACCGGCATGGTTACCAGGTGTTTGGAAGGGTCTACACTTGGCTGTGCGGTGTGCTTTGATCCTGCAAGGAGGAGGTCTTTTGCCCCACCCCTTGGCATTGTTATAATCAGCCTTTTTGAATAAATGGAAGGAGCCGTTGGGTAGTGATCCAGACTATCCTGTGTTTCTTTCTTCTCGTCAACTAGGTCTCTCTAATATTTTCTGTCCCTCTCTCCTCCTTCTAAGAACCCTAGAAAAGGTGGGAAAGGTAGGAGCTGGACCCCCAAGGCCTCCTATGGTCTCTCACTGATCCCAGGGCTCAATTTTCTCCCCTAGGCTAGAAGCCAGCAAGCTCCTGTGTTGCTCTGTCTCTGTCCTCCTTGGAGCTGAGGTTCTGGGCACCAGAATGTGCAGAAGGCCCAGCCAGGTGATGTTGAGATCCAAACTCCCATCGTCATGGTTATCCAGCAAGTGATCTTACCCAGCAAGCCATCTGTGGAGTCCTTGTAATTCTGGGTAAGTGATCCTGTTGCAAATTAGGAATTCCCACAAGTCAGCCATGAAATTGCTTAAGAACAGTCATGTGATGACAAGGATGAAAGCGGCAGGTAGATGACAGAAGCGGAGATGTGGCCGTCAGTCGCACGGTACACACATCTCTTCAGTGCTGTGCAAGTGCTGTAAATAGTCATGGTGGTTTGTTCATCTTTTTTTTTTTCATTTTTTTTATAATTTTTTCTTTATTATTATGTGTTTTAAATTTTATACATCAGCCATGGGTTCCCCTGTTCTCCCCCCTCCCGTCCCCACCTCCACCTTCCCCCCAGCCCCTCCCCTCCATTCCCATGTCCTCCAGGATCAAGGCACCCTGGGGATTCATTTAAGCCTGGTGGATTCAGTACAGGCAGGTCCTGTCACCTCCTTCCAGACGGTTTGTTCAACTTACAGCTGTTCTGTTTTACAGCAATCACTATCTCGGCCCTTATTGTTCGAGCTTCTTTGTAGCAGAATTTCTTTTGGACCACCAGCCAGCTCCCAAATGATGGCAGAGACTTACTATTAGTTATGAATGCTCTGCCTTAGCTTAGGCTTGTTTCTTGCTAGCTCTTATAACGTGACCTGTTTCTCTTCATCTATGTTTTGCCTCGGGCTTTTTCCCTTTCCTTCTGTGTGTCTCACTTTGACTACTTCTCATGGCTGGCTGGCTGGCAGCTGCCTGGCATTTGGTCCTGGGTGTGTTCTTCTTTTTCTCCCTGATTCTCTCCTCCTCCTCTTGGTCTCCTGAACCTAGATTTTTTTTCCTCCTACTTATTCTCTGTGCCCACCAGTCCCACTTATCCTTTCTCTGCCTAGCTATTGGCCATTCAGCTTTTTATTAGACCAATCAGGTGCCTTAGGCAGGCAAGGTGAAACAGCAACACATCTCTTCATAATTAAACAGATGCAGCATAAACAAATGTAACACATCTTTACACAGCTAAAGTAATATTCTGCAGCATAAACAAATGTAAAACATCTTTACATACTTAAAGTAATTTCCACAACACTTCTTCATATATCATCTGTGCATGGAAAAATTAGATACACAAATCAGTGGTTCTGGCCAAGGGACAAAACATTAGAATGTGAGGGGTTGACCTAAGGAATCTGGGGAAGATGCCTGAGGGAAACGGAAGCAGTATTACCTAGAGGACACTTCTCAGGCAATTGTAGTCACTAGTGTCTTTGACCTAGGTGAAAACTCTGTCAACTGTAGCAGGTTTACAGACAAAGGGAAGTAATTCTTGCAAACTCTGTCCTGCCTTCCTCTCTCCTCTCCAGAGCAGTCTCTCCACGTTTGAACATTTATCTCCACATTGCAAATCTGGGAACGCGCCCTGGAGTTCTGCCGAGCTGTTTCTCTCTGTGGCCTCTTTAGAACTGGCTACAGTCTCTTAACTCCTCACTGCGTAATTGTCTCTAATCAATACAAATTGTAGAGCTTGGCCTTTTCATGTCAGAATAAAAAGCCAAGATTTGTTTGTCCTTTAAATATTAATCAATGCACTACATTGTTCATGACATAGGGGCAGGAAAAACACCCATAGGCATCAAATAAAAATAAATCTTTTTTTAATATATAATTTATTTTTATCTTCTGTTCATTGGTGTTTTGCCTGCATGTATGCCTGTGTGAGGGTGTCAGAAGCCCTGGAACTTGAGTTACAGACAGGTGTGAGCTGCCATGTGGGTGCTGGGAACTGAACTCAGGTCCTCTGGAAGAGCAGCCAGTGCTCCTAACTACTGAGCCATCTCTCCAGCCCCTAAATAAATCATTTTTAAATTAGAAGCCAGAGGTCAACCTTGGATACCCTCAAAAGACAGGGTCTCTCGTTGGCCTGGTTGGTCAGTGAACTCCCAGGAGTCCATTTGTCTACAACTCTGTATAGTTGGGATTGCAGATATGTGTCCCCAAGCCTGCCTTTAAAAACATAGCAAACATGGGTTCTGGTGACCCAGTCCAGACCCTCATGCTTCCCTGACAAGCACTTTGCCGGTCCTCTCAGCCCCTTAACATTTTTGTTACTGTATTAGTATCTAATGATCTCAGTGTCTTTGAAAGTTCCCCGAACTCAGTGGTACCCAGAAAGCCAGGCAGTGTGTGATGCTTGAGTGACAGTCCCAAGAGGCCCTGGTGGCCTCCCCTCTTCTGCTGTCCTGGGAGCACCACGTTGACGTTTCCCTGACGCACTGGAGGCAGCCTTCTGCTTTCTCCAGAGCCTTCAGTGTTCCTGACAGACCTGCCCAGATGTTCTCCTAAACCCTCGACTCTGTGGGTCAGGCACAGCCTGTCACTGCTCATTAGACAAACAAGTGTACATGTGTTGGGATCCTGATGTTCAAGATCCCACTGTCCTTGAGGTTTCTCTTCCGGGGTCTCCCCAGTGAAAAAGAACCTCTCAGGCCTCGAGGAAATACTTGGAGAAACGTTTCCTTTCTTCCTTCTCAGAGCACCCAACACTTTTTTCCGTTCTTTGTGTATACTGGTGTGTGCATATGTGCGTGCTTTTGCATGTTTGTGCACATACATGTGGCGACCCAAAGTTGATGCCTGGAACTATCCTCCACTGTTCTTCCACCTTATTCACTGAGGCAGGGTCTCTCAGTCGAACCCAGAGCTCACTGCCATAGAGAGTTACAGTAGTCTGCTTGCTCTATAAATCCATTTCCAACTTCAGGGCTGGAATGACAAGTGAGCCACCGAGCCCACTTGACACTTTACATGAGTTTCTGTGGACCTCAGCTCTGGCCTTCATGCTTGTGTGACAGGTGCTACCTGAGACCTCTTTCAAGCTTAGGCCCCTTGCTTCTCCTAGCCCATCTCCCCCCACTTAGTTTTTGCTTCATCTTCTGGTTTTGCTCTGTCCTATCCCAAACACAGAAGCCAAAATAGAATCTGTATTTCTGACCAAACGCTTTGAAGCATCTCTCAGGATCCCAGTGCTGTGAAGAGGCTGGCATCGTTCTGAGGTCACCTGCAAGTGACCCTAAGAGAGCCTGCTTGGGCCTTCCCATCTCCAGTGAAAAGCATTATTTGGGCTCCCCTGAGTCATCCGAACCCTGTAGAGGATTAGGGAAGAAAAGGCAGGAGAGGGCTAATTGAGTCCTGAGCCCACTGTGCAAATCTGTGCACTTGCCCAAGCCAAGTCTTCACATTTATAAGAAAGATGAGACATTTCACAGCCAGAGGGACCCTTTCAAACCTGGATTCCAAGCAGCCTCTGCAGTATATCATGTCCACCTCACCTCTGGGCCAGCTGATGTGGTTGGCGGTCATTGAAGACTGTCTCCAGCTCATTAGCTGAGAAAGTATGGAATCCTGTGTCTTTAAGAACTGAAACCATCTAGAAACAGGATTTGATGCCCCGGAGGAGCCTGGAGACTTCCTTTTTGCTGTTCAAGTTTCATCTCTGGTTATCAGGAACTGAGTGGGGGGCGGGGAGGGGGCAGGGCAGTGAGTTGCAGCCACATAGCTCTGCGAAGACACTGCACTCTGGAGATGAATACATTCTTCTTTCTTTTTGAATGTACCTCATTGTGGCGAAAAGAACGTTTGAGAAAGTCCCTGGTTGACTCTGCACATCTTATAGGTTCACTGGAAGAGGCGAGCACCAGGGCTAACTCCCAGATGCTGGCCAGTCCCAGGACCCCCTCAGACTGTTCTTGTTCTATACACTCCTGGCTGCATGGGTGGAGCCCAGTATGGACCTAGTGAGGGTGAGCTCCAGTACCTCACAGCCATGGGACTCTTTGTGGGAAGGAACCACGGGCTCCTTGGTCCAGCTCACTCAGCGCATACTCTGTTCGCAAGACTTGGGACCCAGGACCTTTGACTTGGTGCTTTCCCCACTCCAGTTACCCATACTCTGCATGTGAACTGGCTGATTTCACTTGCCTGAGGTCCACACTGACCAGATCCACTTTCCATACCTTTCTACCCACACTTCTAAAAGACCAGCTTTGTGGGAGGTGGCAGTGTGAGGTTGGAGGGTGGATCTGGGCATCTTTGGTTCTTGTATTTCTGTCCCAGGCCGTTGGTGTGACCACGGCTTAGTTCTTTCAGGACCATGAGCTTTTTGCTGGAGCGCAGATGGGTTCCCACTGCCTTGGGCGCATCCTCTCCCTCTGCTCCTTCCCTATGATAACAGCTTCTCACAGTTGCTGGCTTCTCCACAGCCCTCTGTTTATTAGCATCTCCAGATCGCACATGCTCATTGACAACTCCTGATTTTGACCTTCCTCATGTCTAACGCAGGATACCTTCTCCTCTGTCCTTCACTGTTCCTCCATCCACCTTCAGAACCATCTGCTTAGAAGCATAATCAGATTGTCACTTTCTCTGGTCCCTAGACAGTTTCAGTTCTTTAATCACATGTTTTTCGATTTTCTCAGCCAGTAAGCTGTAGGCAGAGTTTTCAGTGACCATTAACCACAGCTGAACAGCCCTGGGATGAGATAGAGGCACACTGCAGAGTCTGTCTGAAATCCAGGTTTGGAAGGGGTTCCTCCAGCCGTGAAGTGTCTCATCTTAGTGTTTAAAGACTTTTTAAAGGCAGGGAAATGGCACACACCTTCAATCCCAGCACTTGGGAGCCAGGACAAGGTCAGCCTGACCTACACAGTGAGTTCCAGGATAGCAAGAGCTACATAGTGAGACCCTGTCTCAAAAATAAAACAATCAAACAAAAATATATATTTTTTAAACTTAACGTGTATGAGTGTTTTGCCTGCGTGCATGTGAGTATTCCATGGTATTCATGGAAGCCAGAGACAGCATCAGATCTCCTGAAACTGAAGTTACAGACAACTGGGAACTGAACCCGGCTCCTCTGCCAGAGCAGCCAGTGCTCTTAACCACTGAGCCATCTCTCCAGCCCCTCATCTTTCTTCTTCTTAATGACTACAGTCATAAAAGTCAAATTGCCTGGCCAAGCAAAGCTCTTCTGGTCTGGTTTGATTCTAACTTCTCTTCCAAGTGCATATCTGGAAAATAGAGAGGAAAGCAGACTGTAGGAGACAAGAGGGGCGCATGTAAGCAGATGGAGGCTCTGAACCCCGAGGCCAGGAAAGGAGCCTGCCACTCAAATGCCCACCTAACTCAGGACCCATGAAGCCCACAAGGGTCTCGTGAGACCTTATCCCTGACAGTTCCATAACAACAGTCCTCAGTTGACTAAATGAGGAAGATTCCAGTCAGTGCAAGACAGTATGTGAACATGTGTATGCAGATCATATGTGTGTGGAAGCCGGAGGAGGGAGTTGTGTGTCCTGCTCTACCACTGTTCCGCTCTCTTGTGACAAAGGCTTTCATTGAAACTGGAGCTAAGCTGATGGCCAGCAAGACCTGGTGACCCTCGTCCCCCTATCCCATAGTGCTGGGGTCACAGGCATGTGTAGTGACATGCTTTTCAGATTTATTATTATGTGTGAGTGCCTGCATGTATGTGTAACACATGTGTGCCGGTGACTGCAGAAGCTAGAAGAGGTTGTCCAGTCCCTTGGAACTGGAGTTACAGGTGGTTGTGAGCCATGTAATATTGGTTCTGGGAACCAAAGCCGGGTCCTCTGTAAGAGTGGTAAATGCTCTTAACTACTGAGCCATATGTCTAGTCCAACACCTTGTTTTTAAAAAAAAATCTCTATTACACTTATTTATTTGTTTGTTTGTTTGTTGGCAGGGGCAGGCATTTGTGCCACGGTGTGCAAGTGGAATCAGAGGACAATTTGCAGGAGCTGGTTCTCTCTCCTCATCATGTAGGTCCCGGGATTGAACACAGCAGGCTTTTTCCCTGGGTGCTGAGATCTGAACTCGGGTCCTCATGCTGAAGCAGCAAATGCTCTTACTGCCGAGCCGTTTCCCCAGGCCTCCGTCCTTAGCAGTTTGAATTTCTGAATAAGTGAATCACTTGCACACCATTTTTTTTCTTCTGTCGCTCCTTCAGTGTGTTCTCATCTACACATCCAGGAAAGGGAGCAAGTGATGGCTCATTTGCTCATACACCAACTCCCTCCTAGAGTGTCCAAAGGTAGACTTTGGCCTCCTCACTAAGCTGTCATGTTCTTCACCGTCTAGACTAATGACACTCCCCCCATTCATAAACCAAGCCCAGAATCATGCCTTCCGAGGCCACACACAGACATAACCCAGGATGGATGTGATTTCTGAGCAGGGTTCAGCAGCCAGTTTCTCAGCCCTGCAAGGGTACCTGATACCTGCTTCTGGCCATTGCTCCTGGACCTGCAAAGGGAGCAGGTGCAGACAGCTTGGTGGGGGAGGGGAGAGACTGCTTTGAAAGCTGTAAATAGCTGTTCGGTTTCCTCTGGGTCATCAGGGAAGGAGGTTGGAGCAGGAGATTTTCCTGCCTGTATTCGGGTAGGAGAGAATACAAATGACCCTGGCAGCCGGCAGCACAGCACTGCTCTGTTTGCATGAGGAGGTGCTTGGCCTGGTTTTAGACTCTCTGGGAGGCTTTTCTCTGTGGTCAAAGGGTAGGTCCTGCTTTGTGCGCATGTAATCTGGGGAAGTTAGGAGTGGGGTGTATTTGGTTTCCCCTGTGGCTGTGATTCAACATTCTAAAAGCAA
Organism: Onychomys torridus; assembly: GCF_903995425.1. Lineage (NCBI taxonomy): Eukaryota > Metazoa > Chordata > Mammalia > Rodentia > Cricetidae > Onychomys > Onychomys torridus. The sequence goes on along the minus strand of NC_050453.1, from coordinate 4,423,156 downwards.
CTTGGGGAGGAAAGGGTTTGTTTAGTTGATTAGCTACAGTCAAGGCAGAAACTCTGGGCAGTAGCTTGAAGTGGAATGCATGGAGGAACTGATTGCTGGTTCACTCCCAGGCTCACGTTCTGTTGGTGTCTTAGCCCATGTCCACCTGCATCCCCCATCATTCTACAATCCAGACAACCATCCAGAGGTGGCCACAGGCCAAGCTGACCCAGGCAATCCCTCACTTGAGACCCGCTCTAATGACTCTAGGTTGTGACAAGTTGACCTCTGAAGTTCACCAGGACCAACAGGGACTTTCTTTTTGACTAGTTCCTCATTTCTACCTTTTCAGTGAAAAGACCGGTCACTAATGCACTCCTAGCTATGAATTCAGAATGTGTACCTAGGGTCTAGCTTACAAAGAATTCTGTGTGAAGCCTTTGTCATTGGAGGAGATAGGTAGGAAGTTAGCTAGGAAACAGACATCCCTGGCTGAGGGAAGACTCTGAGACTGCTTGCAGAGAAACTTCTGTGCAAATGGGCTAGGCCAAATGGAAGAAGAGGTGAATCAGTAGCTGGGCACTGGGGGCCTCAGCTTCCTCTAGGCACATTGAGGCCCAGAAGAGCTTCCGTGCCCAGGCACAGTCAGGGCTAAATAAGACAATCCCCACATTTAATCCCCACAGATAATCATTGTTGTGAATAGCTGAACTTTATACCAACCAGATCCAGATTTCACTTCCTGGCTACACTCTCCGACATGAGTTTTCTTTGGGATCTTTCTTATCTTCCTTATGTGAGTGGCTAGACAGCACAGGGGGGCACTGGAGGCCTCCCAATAAAAGAAACTAGGATGTGACTATGTATGTGAGTGCTCCTAAAATTTCTTCTTCCTCCTAAGGTCCTGACAATAACTTGAGATGTAATTCCATAAAGTTCACCGTGGAACATTAGGCTTCCTTACAGAGCAGTGGTGAGGGGTTATAGGCAGATATGTAGATGACATAAAGCAGCCACAATGGAAAGTCTGCACCCAACCGAGGCGATCCCCACAACTGCACAAATGGAACTCCCCTCCATCATTCTTCCCTGCCCATAGCTCCGCTTCCTCCCTCAAGACCCGCTGCAGTTAGGGCAGAACTGCATTTGGCTGGGTGGGTGGGTGGGTGGGGCTGAACACTCAGGTGAGGGTCCCATGACCTGCCACCCCTCCTCCTATGAGGGAAGGTAGTCAAGAAGCCGTGCTGTGACGATCTATTTCAAGTAGGGCTCAGCAGAACACCTGAAGATGGTGGTGGTCAGCCTGGAAGGACATCCCTGTACAACAAAGAGGCTTTGGCTTCAGGAACAGTGAAAGTTCCCAGCCTTGGCCAGAAGCTGTCACATGTTGGCAACTGGGAGGCTGCACTGGAGGGCTGACGGAGCACGGAGCCAGACTGCACTCACATCTCAGCTCCATACACTTTAAACAAGTGGCTTAATTTCTCTATGCTTCCATGTCTTGATCTATTAAATTCAAGTACTAAGCCAGGCATGGTAGTGCAGATCTTTAATGCCAGCCCTCAGGAGGCAGAGCTGGGTGCATCTCTGTGAGTTCCAGGATAGCCAGGGATACACAGAGAGATCCTATCTTCAAAAAAAATATTTAAAAAAATTCAATATTAACCTTATACAGTTGTGGTGATGGGTGTCTCAGTCACTGTTCTATTACTGTGAAGAGACACCATGACCAAGGCAACTCTTGTTATAGATGGTATTTGGGGGCTGGATTACAGCTTCAGAGGTCAGTTCATCATGATCATGGTGGGCACTTGGTGACACAAATGTCACTGGAGCTGGAGCTGAGCTACATCCTGACCAACAGGCCAAGAGACAAAGGGCCTGGCACAGGCTTTGAAACCTCAATGCCCACCCCCAGTGACACACCTCCTCCAAAAGGCCACACCTCCTAATCCTTCTCAAATAGTGACACGCCCTGGTGACTGAGCATTCAAATATGTGAGCCTATGGGGGCCATTCTTATTTACATACCACAATGGTAAAAGGAGTTTATGTGTAAAGACCTGGAAAGGAGATGGCTCAGTGGGTAGAAAACTTGCCTAGCATGCACAAAGTGCATGGTTCAATCCCCAGCTCTGCATAAACAGGTGTGGTGGCACATGCCTGTAATCCTAGCACTTGGGAGGCAGAGGCAGGTGGATCTGAGTCTGAGGCCAGCCTGGTCTATAGAGTGAGTTCCAGGACAGCAAGGACTGTTACACAGAGAATTCTCCCTCTCTCTCTCCCTCCCTGTCCTTCTCTCTCTCTCTCTCTCTCTCTCTCTCTCTCTCTCTCTCTCACACACACACACACACACACACACACACACACAAAAAAAAAAATACAGAAGACCCAGTCTCAAATATACATGTGTGAGAGTGCATGCTCACATACACAGACACACATCTGCACACACACCACACATGCACATGTGTGCACACACATGAACACATGTGCACATTACACATACGCACATATACACATGCATGCACATATGTATTACACATATACACACACAACACACATGCATGCACACACAACACACACGTGTTTGTGAGGGTCAGCATGTTGAGAAAACATGGCATTGATATAGATATCTAGAATAAATCATCTAAAACATAGCTGACACTGGACATATAGGGGTCAGCAACAAATGATGGACACCAGTTGTTTGGGGATTCCAAAGTAAACAGTGATGTAATCTGTAATATAACTATTTTTTGGCAAAAAGCTACATTTATGTGATTCTATACAAATATGGCTTTTGAAGTCAGGAGCCTCTGCCTGGGACAGCCTGCAGGGCTGTATGCCTACCTCCATGGGGCCTGTGTAGTGGTCTATGTGTGCTTGTGCCTGCCTGGGTGGCCTGTATGTGCTGGCTTTTATCTGGGTCCCTGCCATCTGCTGTCTGTCTGATGGCCTCTCTGCTGGCAAATAAAGTATTTCTTATCTTCGAAATCTGCTGTGGGATGTCTTTGTGCACGCTGTGAATATGTCTTATTACCATTGGTTAATAAAGAAGCTGCTCTGGCCTATAGTAAGGCAGGATATAGCCAGGCAGGAAACCCAAGCAGAGATAGAGGAGAAGAGGGTGGAGTCAAGGAGAAGCCAGAGAGTTGCCCAAGAAGCAAGATGTGAAAGTGCCGGTAAGCTACTGGCCATGTGGTGATACATAGATTATTAGAAATGGGCTAATTTAAGATGTAAGAGCTATTAATAAGCCTGAGCCATAGACCAAACAGTTTGTAATTAATATGAAGCCTCAGTGATTATTTTATAAGCTGCCTTGGGATCGGGCAGGACAAAGAAAAGCATCTGTCTACAAAAATCCCTTCAATCCCCAGCCTCCCTGACCCTCCTCCTTCCTAGCATCAGAGCATGGACCTTACCAGTGCCCAGCAAAGAGTTCACATGATATGCATTAGCCTATCTAGAGAGTAGAGATCCTTGAATGTGAAATTTTGTCTTTTGTCATCTATCTATCCATCCATCCATCCATCCATCCATCCATCCATCTACCTACCTACCTACCTACCTACCTACCTACCTATCTATCTATCCACACCACACACACACACACACACACACACACACACACACACACACACTCTTTTGCAGTGTTCAGGGCCCTAACGATATCAAGTAAATATTCTACCGCTAGGTTACACTGATGTTTTTTGATAGGGGTGGACACATTACTCTTGCAATTGCTGTGAGCAAAATATCTGAGAGAAAAGTAAAAGGAAGAAAGACATATTTGACTCGTTTGAAAGGTTTGGTTCATGGTGGCTTGAACCAAGGCACTTAGGCAGAGCTTCACAGCAGTGAGTGCTTGGGCAAAGAAAAGATCACTCCGTGTGTAAAAAGTTCACACCGCTCATGTGCTTTGAGGGAACATTTTGATTCTTTAGCCCTAGTTGGTGATGCCACTTGTGGAGGCTTAGGAAGTATGATCTTGCTGTGGGAAGTTGTCACCGAAGGTGGGCTGTGCCAGCTCAGAGTCTACCGCCATCACTGGCTCACTCTCTTCCGTTGGCAGTTTGAGATGGGAGCTCTCAGGCTGATGCTGCCACCATCCCTGCTGCTGCTGTGCGGCCCTGCCTGCCGTGAGGGTACAGTAAGGACTCTCATCCCTCTGGAACTGTGAGCCCAAATAAGTTGCTTTGGTTATGGTGTTTTATCACACAATAGAAAAACAACTAGACATCCTGGAAGACAAGAAGCAAAGGGAAATGTTACCAGTAGGAGCCAGAGTGAGATACAGCCTCAAAGACACACCCCCCCAGCGACCTTCTCATTTCAGCAAGGCCCCGCCTCCAATAAAGTCCCTGTATATTGAACCCATCTGTGATTAATCCCTTCATTAGCTTAGAGTCTTCATGATCTCGGAAAACTCACCACCAGTACCCAGTTGTGCTCCCCTGATCTCCTAGGCAAGCCTCAATCTAGTCAAGCTGACAAAATTACTGTGAAAGGCTGAAGGGTGTGTGTGTATGTGTGTGTGTGTGTGTGTGTGTGTGTGTGTGTGTGTGTGTCTGCTCACGTGGGAAGGATGTGTGGCCAAAGACTGAAGGTGGCCACATGGGGCACAGACTCCACTTGCCGAGTCTGTGAGGACAGCGGTGGTGGCAAGATGGTTGCTCACCTGCTCACTGCAAGTCAAGCAACTCTTCCAGAAGACTCATGGTGCATCTGCAAAGACCTCAGGGCCCTGCCCAGCACACCATTGCATTCTAAGAGAAACAACCCGCCCTCTTGACCCTTCTGTGAACTTTGTCTGCCAGTTGCAAGCTCTGCTCTCAGCCCAGCTTTCCTCCTGAATCTTACCCGAGGACATCTGGATTTCCAAGCCACTGTTTTACATTCTGTTATCAGTTTCTTTTCTCATAAGGACAGAAAGCCTGACCAGGGAGGCTCTTTCCTTCCCAGTTCAAACTCGCTGGAAACGCTCCCTTGGATGCACACGGCCAGAGGGGAGTCTACTAGGCGATTTCAAATCCAGCGATGCTGACAAAGGAGGTTAATCATAATGCGTTCTTTCCATTTTCCACTTGACTTTCTTTGTGTGTGAAAACGTTTCATAAAGCTCAGGCTGGTTCCAAACTGGGGACCCTCCTGACACCAGATACTTTCTTGTCTTAAAAAAAGAATCTTGCTGCATTATGCATGTTGTAGGAGACCTTTAGAGGTTTCTTGAATACGCAGAGAGTAAATGAATAAATAAACTTGTCCTTCAAGTTCATGTTTACTTTTCTGGTACTTTCAGAACCAAAAATATATGTATGCTTTTTTTCCCCAGAGGAAGCCCTGTCCTGCTTGTCTCTTTGTCCCTCTTTCCCAAGCCTTGGCTCTGAGCTCTGTTTGTAAACCACTGTTCTGCTCCGTGGAGACCACACTGCAATGCCTGATGTTGTTTAAATGCAAATTAAGGAAGTGAGATGGTTTCTTGTGGCTTTTTGGACAGATAGCTTACTGTTGGCAGACATGAACTCCCAAGAATGATTAGTTCATCACTGATGGGACAGAACAATCAACAAAACAAACTCCTGTTTACTCTGTGATGCAAGGTACTCAAGAGTCTACATGAGCAGGCGCTGGTGGCGCTCGGCTCGCCTTCAATCCCAGCACTGGGGAGGCAGAGCCAGGTGGATCTCTGTGAGTTTGAGGCCAGCCTGGGCTACAGAGTGAGATCCAGGACAGCCAAGGCTACACAGAGAAACCCTGTCTTAAAAAACAAACAAACAAACAAAGAGTTTGTATGACTTCAGCTGATGGTGGTGGGATGCAAACAGGCACTAGATAAAATGTGAGTCTTTCAGTATGAAATATAAAAGAAAATAGAACTCAAAGGTAGGGTTTTTTTTTTTGTTTGTTTGTTTGTTTTGTTTTGTTTGTTTGTTTTTTGCTGTTGTTGTTGTTGTTTTGCCCAGGGTCTTGCTATTTAATTTTGGCTGATCTGGAACATCTGTGTAGACCAAGCTGGTCTCAAACTCACAGAGATCCACCTGCCTCTGCCTAAGTGCCATGATTAGGTATATACCACCACACCCTGCCTAAAGGTAGTTTTGAAACTGGTTTTCAACCTCTCCCCACCAAACTATGAATTCCCCATTCTTCTTTCTCACCTCTCACCTTTTGTGTTTAATCTCCTCTCTTCCTCAAATCCTGGTGGAGAATAGGGCTGAGCTCAGTTGGGAAGGTACTTCCTGAGCAAGCAGGAGCACTTGAGTTTGATCCCACAGCACCCAGACTAAAAAAGGAAAAAAAAAAGCCCGGAGTGCCATAAAGCTAGCACTCAGCAGACAGAGGCAGGATCCCTGGGCTTGCTGGCCTGCTAGTCTAGGAGAATAGCTGAACTCAGAGTTCAGCGAGAGGTTTTTGTCTCAAAAGAATAATGACCATAAGGTAGCAGCAAGTGGCTGAGGAAGACACCTTAGATCCCCCTCTGGCCTCCATACACACATGCACACACTCACGAACACAAACATGCACACAGATGAACACGCACACACATAAGGTAGGGAACAAAAGACAAATTCTTAATTTCTTCTTATGCTCTGATGCAATAATACTCTGGTCTTTCCATCTCTTTTCAGTAAAACTAGACTTTCTATTTCAAGAGAAAAACACTACAAGAAGAAATGAAGGCAACCAAGAATCCTCCCAAGACGCCTACGGACTCTTGCCAAACCTCATCTTGCCGAGTTCACAGTAAATGAGTCAGAGTGCTCACTGGCTTCAATGCCCCTCTCCAGGTCCCTGGAGGGAAGCAGAAAGGCTAGACAGAGACCTGGAGATCAGTGGGCTCAGCCAGCGAGAGGCCAGGAGTCCTATGACTTCTCTGCTCATCCCTGGGCTCAACTCATTTCTCATTTGACTTTGAGTCCCCAGGGAGCAGAGACATCTAGGGACCTTTCTGAAAGGCAGACAGAAGGCAAGCTTCTCCAGACCCTGGTGGATTACCCTTTGACCTCTGCCATTCATCCCAGCCGCTGGCAGGTAGGGTTCTAAGAAAGACACATGGGGGTGAGGCTTGCTCTCTGTGGACGCTTCCAGGAACTGAGCTTGTTTCCTGAAAGATGTCACACTCTGGAATGTTCCCAGTGACTGTCAGGGGAACTCTGGGATGACTCAAGTAAAGACCTGAACCAGTAAAGGAAGAGCTATGGCCTAGACCACACTCCGCCCGACTTTGTCAAAAGCACTGGCTTCAGCGAAGGCTTCAGTCCCTCACCTATCATTACTAGCCAAACCAGAGGTGCTTTCTACCCTAAGGTGGCCTCACACCTCCAACGCTCATTTGCATATGTGGTTAGCTTTGAAGAGAGTGGGGCCGCATGGCCCTCTGACAGAGTCCAATGGACAGATGGCAGCTTCCTTAAGAACTGATTGTGAGCTGGGCATGGTGGCGCCTGCCTCTGACCCCAGCACTCTGGAGGCAGAGGCAGGTGGACCTCTGTGAGTTTGAGGCCAGCCTGGTCTATAAAGAGAGTTCCAGGACAGCCAACAGAGAAACTTTGTCTCAAAAAACCAAAACAAACAAGCAAACAAACAAAAAGCAACCCCCTCCCAAACAAAACACAACAAGAACTGACTGAGATTCAGCTTGATAAAGCCTGAAAGCCAATGTGTCAGCTGACTTGTCAACACAGTGTGATTGTACACAGCAAGCTGTCCTGCTGGGCACAGGGCAGTGCAAGCCACAGGGTTGTTGAGGGACAACGTGATCTCAAGGTGGAAAAGACGCTGGTGCTGTGGTAAGATTTCGATCCTAGTTCAGTGGAAGTGGAAGTAGGTGGGTCTCAGAGCTAGCTGGCTAGCCAGTCAGCACAGCAGTCAACCAGCTAGACCCTGTCTAAAAAAAAAAAAAAAAATTGGAGGGTATCTGAGGGATGACAGCAAAGTTTGATCTCTGGCCTCCACACACATCCACACCCACATGCATCTGCAGTCATGTAGCAACCCCCCACACACACACACACATGCACACCTGCATGCCCACGTGCATCTGCACTCACATAACACACATGAACACACATGTACAACCATACACACACACATACACATCCCCACATGCACACCCACACATCCACATGCATCTGTGCTCACATAGCACATGCAGGCACGCCCCCCCCCCCCACACCAAACACACACAAGAGAAAAAGCAGGAGGCAAAAAAAATCCTCAGAACATCTCAGATGCCTACAACTACATGTGGACTTGTTTCCCTGTGGGACCCTGCACAGCAGCCGTGAGCATTCCACACTACGGTAAGCTGGGCTCTACTCCGTGCCAGCTGCCTTTGCAGAGGCGCCGAATAGGAACCAAATCCGATGTTTAGTCTCCTCCCCACTCAGTCCATGTCCTTATCCCCCTCCACAGGGGCGGGAGAGGAACAAAATGTTGCAGCAGTTCAGAACTGCGGTCAGCCCCAAAGAAGGGCGAGTGTCACCAAGCGCTTTCGCTCACTGGTCTATGCAAGATGAAAACAGAATTGCAGGAGAGGTTTGTGGCAGCCACTCTGGCCCATCTAAGGACCAAGTGCCAGGATGGGAAAGGACTTCGGGAGACAAGACAGCAGGCTCACAGCTTTACTCCTATTTGCTTGATTGTTTAGGGGTACAGGGGCGGGAACCACAGGCCTAGCAAGTGCACTAGGGCTAATCTCAGCCTGCTCGTTACTAACATCCTATCTGAACGCGGACGGCTGAGTTTCCAATAGGAACGGGCCTGTGGCAGAGTTTCTTCTTTTGTGGAGTTGTGCAACTCCACGCAGAAATACGAGTGAACTCACACGCGGAGGCTGCGGCTGGGAAAGAGGAAGGAGGTCCAGGAGGGGCGCAGCCCACCAGGCGTCAGAGGCCTGCCAGAGCCACGGCTGGAGCTGCGGCTGAGGTCTACGCCGGTCCGGGCCAAGGGAGCAGGTCGGCAGGGAATGGGACAGAGGCCTCCCACTGCTTGCCAAGCCTCTGCTGGGTCCACCTCAAGCTACCAAGGCCTCCAGGTCGGAGACTTGGGTCCGGTCCGCCAAGAGGCGTGGACTGCACCAGGGAGTCGCTGGCCTCTCAGCGCCACCTGGTGGCCACCGGCGGGCACACTGCCCTGGTGGCTTGGGTGCTGGGCTCCAGCCCCAGGCTACGTGGGTTGTCTTTGAGAACTCTGCTCCCAACGCACAGGATAGAGCTGCTAGCCAGAACCCAGACCTGTCTGTGAGTCGCGGCCTCTGACCTGCCTAGGCTTCAGATCTTAGGAATGCAACATCCTTGGTGATATCATCAGTCAGTAAGCTGCTGGAACTTGAGCTCCACAGGTGATGCAGGCCCTGAGGCTTTTGCAAAGAAGCAGAGATGCTTTCTTAGTTTCCAGTTTAACAGCGAGACAATAGCAGAGCTAGATATTTACCATGTCTAAAGAGCTGGCTGTTCCTGATGTTGTGTAATCTCAACACTCCAGAGGCTGAGGCAGGAGGATCCTACTGCGTTCTAAGCCTGTCCAGCTACATAGTGAGACCCTGTTTCAAAAAGCATAAAACCAGGGTCTAGTTAAGCTCAGTGGTTAAGAGCACTGGCTGGTCTTTGGAGAACCCAGGTTCATTTCGCAGCATCCACGTTGTGGCTCACAACCATCTGTAATTCTAGATTCTGGGGGTCTAACACCTTTTTGTGGTCTCGGCAGGCACCTGCATGCACATGTACACACAGATACACATCCAGGCAAACACTCAGACACATAAAAATTTTTTTTAATCTTTAAAAAACACAAAACCAAGTACAGCAGACCCGGGAGGGAGGAGAGAGTTCAACGAGGCTGGCCTGGTGTGCATCTTTAACCCCAGCACAGGGAGGCACAGACAGGTGGAGCTCTGTGAGTTCCAGATCAGCATAGTGAGTTACAGGCGAGCTGGAACTCCATAGTAATCCCCATCTTAATAGGAGGAGGTAATGAAGGGGTAAATATCATCAAATTATATTACACACATGAGTGAAATTGTCAAAGAAGGATTTCCAATTCAGATTTATTTATTTTATTTTATGTGCACGAGTGTTCTGCCTACATATATGTCTGTGTACCATGTGCACACCTGGTACCTGGGAAGGTCAGAAGGAGGCCTCAATCCCCTGAAACTGAAGTTATAATGAAGTAAGCCGCTATGTGGGTCCTGGGACTCAAACCTGGGTTTTCTGCAAGACCAACGAGTGTTTTAACCACTGAGTCATCTGTCCAGCCCCCAAATAAAATATTTAAAATTATAACAAAACAACAAAAACCAAACCAAACAAAAGCTGGCTTTCATATCCATTGAGCCAGGAGAAAGCCTGGTCCTTACAGTGACCCTTGCTGACCCTTTTCTGCCTACCCATCTGTTCCCCATTTGGTCGGCACTGCAGCAGGGGTGAGGGCAGCAGGGAGGGGTGAGGAGGGCAGCAGGGAGGGGTGAGGAGGGGCAGCAGGGAGGGGTGAGGGAGGGGTGAGGGAGGGGTGAGGGCGGCAGGGAGGGGTGAGGGAGGGGTGAGGGAGGGGTGAGGGGGGGGGGGGGGGGGTGAGGGCAGCAGGGAGGGGTTACACAGACCCTGGACTTCCTTCCCAGGCTGGCCACTGACTTCCCACCTTATGCTTTCATCTGTAATTTGGGGACACTAATTCCCACCTCCTTGGGCCTTCATGGAGTGTGTGTGATTTCTTCCTCTCTGTTTTTGTTTTAACATATTTATAACACACATGTGCTCATCCATGCCATATTGAACCAGAGGACAACTTGGAAGGGTCTGTCCCCTCCTTCTACCACATAAGTCCTGAGTGTCGAACGTACATCATCTGACTTGGTAGCAGGCACTTTTACCAGCTGGGCCATCTCACCAGTTCAAGTTCATGAGATTTGTTAGGTGAATTCCTCAGCACAGAGGTTTGACTATGTGTCACTGATTAAATCCCTCCGGGCCCCCTCCCTGACATCCTGAATCTGGATGTCTGTAACGGAGCTGAGGTCTGCATGACTAATTTGCACCTCAGGAGATTAGGAGGCAATCTGCTCAGGGATCAGACTTTGAAAAGAAATAACCAGCACATACTCTATCTTCAACCAATGTTCATCATCATTCCCCAGCATTAAGTACACATTAAAGGGCTAAGGAGGACTGAGCGGGCTGCTCACCCACTGCAGTCATGTGAAGGCCGCAGGATGTGACCTATCAGGGCGGCTCAACAGAGGTCAGTGGCCTCTCTCCATCTTGTCCATGTGCCGCACTGAGCTGCCTTGATCGTGTGAGTCAATGCCAGAAACCATCTTGTGATATGTGTACAGATCCCTGGGCTTTCAGAGAGGCAGTGGTTTACTCAGGGTGCATCTCAGTTAGAGTTACTTTGAAGCAGCACAGAAAGACAGGGAGAGTTATGGGGCTGTGGGAAGGAGGAGTCCCTGACCCCACAGCCTGGCTGAAGCCTCTGGCTGGCTGAGAGACCAGAACGCAGGCATGATTAGCTAACAATATTTGCTCTGAAGGTGGCCTCGGACACATTGTAGGTATTTTATGTTAGAATATCACTGAACCAGTCTTAAGGCCTGAATGCATATGAATGTAGTAGGTAAGGCTTCATCTTTCTCCCAGACATTTTTAAAAAACAATTTACTTATTTGTAGTTTATGTACATTGGTGTTTTGCCTACATATATGTCTGTGTGAGGGTGTCGGATCCCCTGGAACAGGACTTATAGACAGTTGTGAGTTGCCATATGGATGCTGGGAATTGAACCCAGGTCCTCTGGAAAAGCAGTCAGTGCTCTTAACCACTGAGCCATCTCTCCAGCCCCAGATGTTTTCTTTGAGTCAGGTTCTACCCTGTCGTCTCCCTTAGGCTTTTTAGTAACCCTTTGGCAAGAACAGTTTCAAACCCCACCAGAAGGGTGTAGATGGCTGTGGTGAAGACAGTTGGGACCCTTGAGCTGCCCACATTCATGCCCTCCATTGTCAGACCCTCTTCCTGGGCACCTCCTCGCTCTTAACTGTCCTGCCTGAAATCTGTTTTAAAATCTCTTTTCATACCAGCTGCGCTCCACACTGCCTGGTCCTGAAATTCTTCCCTGTGTCAAAACCAAGAATCCTGAGTTTCTCTTGTGTAACTGTAGGTGATGTGTGTGTGCTAGGCTTTAGAAATCCCAGTCATGAGTGAGGGGACTTGCAGGTGGGCTGAAGGCACGTGTCCCACTCCCGTGCTACCCCTGCCCTTGTATCCTCCCCTCCCTCCTCGCCCCTCCAGCTGCAGTGACAGGGAATGGTCACGCTCTCATAGGAGTCTTTCAGTGTTCTACCTCTTTGGGTGGTGGGAGAGGCTGGCCTGAGATGTTCTTGAGCCTGGCTGGGCCTGAGTAGCTCCTGCAGGGGTGTAGATGAAGTAGGAGGTGCCAGTCTGGGATATCAGAGGGGGCCAGTCAGAGTTCACCTCAAAAGGCACCACACCCAGTTGGAGTTTCCTTTTGTATCTGTGTGTGCACTGGAACGTGCCAGCACGCCATGGCACCCTGTGGAGGTCAAAGGACAGTACGTGGGAATTGGATCTCTCCTTCAGCCATGTGATGTGGCACATAGGGATTGAACTCAGGTTGTCAGGCTTGGTGGCAAGTGCCTTTAGTTCTGAGCCATCTCACTGGGTTTGGTTTTTGTTAGATTTGAAGAGTAGAGAAGTCAGTCAGGGGTTGGTGGATACAGGTAAGGATGGAAAGATGACAAGGCTTCTGGGGCCGTGTCCTTGGTGTCTGTCCCTCTGCCCTCTACACCCCCTTCCCGCTCCACCTCTGGAGCCTCTCACTGCTCCACCTCTGGAGCCCCTCCATGCTCTTCTCACCAGATAATGACAGAAAGCTTCTATGACCCAAACCTCTGTCTTCTACCCAGATGATGCCATCCCATGTTCAGGCCTATGTTATACCATATTTTTCTCTGATATAAGTCCCTGATCTTCAGTCTCTCCACAGGGACCACTAGATTTGGCTTTTGGATCATGTGACGAGTTGTTCAAAATAACCTACCTCTCACCTGTGTTAGATCCTACACAGGACAGACCACACCTGGTGCCCTCTTCCCAGCCCTGTCCCTCAGCCGGCTTTTCTTCCTGGAAGGGACTTAACTGTCCTCACAGCCCTCTGGCTCTCCAGTGCATGCTTAATCAGCAGAGTGGACTTATGGGGCGTGGGGAGAGAACACATGCCTCTTTCCACCAGTGACTTCTGATTCCTCTCTATTTTAGCCCTCTTGAAAGGATCACACACACAAAATAAATAAATAGATAGATAGATAAATAAATAATAAAATAAAATAAACACTAAAAAGTACAAAGAGGGGCCACACGTGGTACATGAGAGTTCAAGGCCATCCTCATCTACATAGAAATTCAATGCCACCTGTCGGTGGTGGCGCATGCCTTTAATTCCAGCACTCAGGAAGCAGAGCCAGGTGGATCTCTGTGAATTCGAGGCCAGCCTGGTCTCCAAAACGAGTTCCAGGAAAGGTGCAAAGCTACACAGAGAAACCCTGTCTCTAAAAAAAAAATTAAAAAAAAAAATTCAATGCCAACTAGAGCTATATTCTCTCTCTCTCTCTCTCTCTCTCTCTCTCTCTCTCTGTCTTTCTTTCTTTTTTTAAGTCTAAGGAGGAGGCCAAGGACTCAGAGTGCTTACCCCTAGCACGAATGAAGCCCTAGGTTTATGATTTACATGGATAAAGTGATCGAGGTGGCTCACATCTGTAATCTCAGCACTTAGGAGGTGGAGGCAGAAGGATCAGAAGTTCAAGATTATCGCTGGGCTGGGAATGAAGCCAGGCGACAGAGCATGTGTGTCTAAGCACGTACACACGGTTAGAACACCAGCAGCTCTGACAGAAGGTCCTGGGGACACACCTTGCCTGTCTTCTGGTTGGTATCTCGGTCATCCCTGGCCACAGCCCTGCCAAGCCTAACTTGGCTTCTCTGCCCTGCTTTGGCCTTTTGTCTTCAATGTGAGAGGCTCTACCTATGGCTCCTCTTCTCTGCTGCCCCCACTATGAGGTGAGCCTGGTTGGGGAACACCCAGGGTCTCCCTGATTCTACATCTCCAGCTGCTCCAGCCTTCAGGATCCCCCAGGTCTCTTGCAGACCCTACAGGGTGGGTTAATTGTTTGTGAAAACTCTGCAGTTTGGGGAATCAGCTTATCAGGGAATTTCAGCTGCACATGGCAACATAGTGTAGAAAAACAAGAGGACAGGGGTGATTGACACCTCGATGCAGGTCAGAGGGAGGGAGTCTGGCATGTGTGTGGTGTTGAGGACCCAGGCATGGCTGCCGGTTTTCAGGACTTCCTTCAAAGATGCACTGTTCTCCTTTTGGTAACAAGATGCCTGCTGTGGCTCCAAGCTGCCCCTGAAGCAAGAGGAAGGCAGGGCACAGTCTGTGAAGAAAACCTGACCAGAGGCTTCCAGCGGTCTCCTCGCCTGTCTCTTTGGCCACTGTTAGGTCACAACACCAACCTTGGGACAATTATGAGACTCACCAGTCAGTATGCACAGGGGAAATGTGTGAACAAACCAAGACTTGGGGCTCTGTTAGCAAGAGAAGAAAAGGGAACTACTGGCAGGTGGGTCACCAACAGTCCCAGCTGGCCACAGAGAATGCCTTCAGAACCAGAAAACCAGGATGTGTGGCGATTACCAGGGAGGGAGTGTAATGAAAGGAAGGAACAGGGTGAGACTGGAGGACATGGCAGGAGAGAGACAGGAAGTTCAACAAACACCTTGTAGCCAGGCTTAGCTTCCTCGTCCGGAAGAATGCTTGTGCCTCTGGGCATTGCTCAGTACTTCCAGAATCAAAGTCTGGCACCAACACATTTTTTGCCCTGACTAGGGCTCAGAGCTGGGTCAGAATGAAGCAAGACGTGGCCTTGTTAATCTGCAATGGGCCATCCACTAATGCCTCACATAATGGGAGATTCCCCTTAACAGGAAACAGTTGCTGTAGACAGATAAGCCAAGCCTCTGGACTCATCTGCAGGACCTGGAAAGCCTGTGTTGAGTCAGGACCTGATGCTATGAGGCTGTCACCCCAGCTACCCAGAGGCTAAGGCAGGAGAATCCAAAAGCGTAACTCAGTGAAGCCATGTCTCAAAAGTAAAGGGCTGAGGCCACAGGTCCATAGCAGGGTGCCTATCCAGCATGGGCAAAGCATTGCATTCAATCCCCAGTACTGCCAACAATAAAAAAGGGCACTGAGAAATGGCCCAGTAGGTCAAGGTGCTTATAATCCTGATGCTCCATGTTTAGTCCCTGGGACCTACACAGTGGGAGAGGAGAAGTAGCTCCTGAACTGTCCTTTGACCTCCATGTGCACCCCACCCCCATCCAAATCTAATAAAATAATGAAGAAAGAAAGAACAAATCTAAGAAAAAAAATTTTAGGGCTGGAGAGATGGCTCAGAGGTTAAGAGCACTGGCTGCTCTTCCAGAGGTCCTGAGTTCAATTCCCAGCACCCACATGACAGCTCACAGCTGTCGGTAACTCCAGTTCCAGGGGATCCGACAACCATGGCAAAACACCAATGCACATAAAATAAGATGAAATAAAAATCTTTGTAAAAAAAAAAACATTTTTTAAAGGAAAGGGCCTATGGAGCGAGTGGGCAGCATTGATGGGAGGCAGTCCAGTTTCTCTGTAACCACCGTGATTAATTACCATGTGACAGAAGCAAAGGCTCCCTGCTCCCTGCCGATTTATCATGGCGTCTCGTGAGCATTACAGAGAACGTGGGCGTGCACACATCTCAATTGCCACTGTGGTTGGCTGCCTACAGCTTCCAGAAAATCTGGGTATCATTTAAAAACAAAAGTCAGTCAAATGAAAGGACGTGGGCAGACGCCTTGCCTGAGGTGAGGGGCTTCAAAACCTCACCGTGGTGGGTGTGGATCCTGGGAGGTGGACCTGAAGTTTGAGGAGGACTGCGGGAAATGTCTTCCTGTCTCATCAAAGAGCACTTGGAAAACTGCTATTGCTCTCCTGGGTACGTTGGTGGCACTGCCCACCATGGACACACCCTCAAAGGGAGCTTGGAAGAGCAAGGCAGACAGTTCTTAGTTGGCCTTTTCCCCTCATGCCTTTGGGGAAGGCGGTTGAACCTTTAACACCTGTGTATGGTGCTGGGATGACCACAGACATGGGAATCAAGGCAAAGAACTGTCTTCTCGCCACCGGCTTGACAGTGCCCACAGGGCAGGATTGGGATTTCAAGCCACAGCCTGGGAGCAGTGGTCCAGAGCGATGCCCAGGAAGTGGATGGGCATCATGATTAATCTTGATGGCCAATTTGATTGGACTGAGACATCTAGATTAGTAAAGTCGCCTTCCAGGTGTGTCTGTGAGAGCATCTCCAGTGATTCGATCATAAGGATGGGGACTGTTAGAAGGTGGTGAGCTATGGAAGGAAGTGCCTGGTTAGAGAAAATGGGTGGCGAAGCATCCCTGGGGAGCGTGCCTTGCCCTGGTTCTTCTGACACCACTGCTTTTGTGTCCTCTGTGATGTCAGCCACTCTGCTTGCTATGCCTGCTCCACTGTGATGGATTGAGACCTGTGAAAGTGTGAGAAACCAAATCTTACCCTACGTAGTTGGTTACGGCATTGGGAGTTAGTCAACATGCCTATGGTACTCAGACGTTGAGTATGTCTCGATTCTGTGTTCATCATCAATGGGTGTGTCTTAGTCTCTCTTCCTATTGCTATGACAAAGAGAACTTAAGGGTTTATTCTGATTCACAGATCCAAGTTTCAGCCCATCCTGGTGGGGAAGTCACAGCAGGAGGAGCTTGAGGCAGCTGGCTGCATTGCATCTACAGTCAAGAGGAGCTTCAGCCCCAGGCATGATAGGTGCTGCCAGCTAGTAGAAGAAAGACGCCAGCGGTATCCCTCAGCCAACCCTGCACCATACAATACTGCCTTGCCTAGCAAGATGTGACTGACCACTGATACAACAGTAGCATGAAGGTTATAGAGGCATGTTGGGAGCACAACTGTCCTTGGTACCCACTGCTCTCCTGGGGAGCACACAGGATTGTCTTTTCAATGGAAAAGATGTAAAACCTGTTCTTTCACCCAGAAAGCTGGGAATTGGAGGTGATTAACAGCCTGGTGATCTGCAATATTTGTGGAGCCAGGCCATACCAAGCTTCCACAACCAGGACTGGAGGTGGCTAGTAATCTAAATGACCCTTACATTATCTGTATAGCCAGGGGCTCTCCCAAAGTCCCACAATCAGGACCAGAGATACCTAAAAGCCCAAATGACCTCTATGCTATCTGTATGACAGAGGCCACACCAGGTCCTTCCTTTGGCTCTGAAGCTAACACAGGTAGCCAATCTCTGGAACCTATGTTCCTGGAAGAAACGACACGTACTTTGAATTGAATATTGATGTGATTATGCCTCCTTGTGCACTGAGGCTTATATTACACCAGGAAACTTACCCCAAAACTATACTGTGTCTAAATATGCTGGCAATAAACTGCCTGCCACTAGATTCTGCAGACAGAAGAATCTGTTCTGCTTGATGCCATTCAGTTCCAAGTAAACACACAGAGGCTTATATTAATTACAAACTGTAATTAATAGTCTATGGCTCAGGCTTCTAACTAGCTAGCTCTTACATCTTAAGTTAACCCATTTCTATTCACCTACGTATTGCCATGTATCTCGTGGCTTTACCTGCGTTGTATTACGTGTTGCTTCCCTGAACGGCTCTCAGTGTTTCCCTGACTCTGCCTTCTTCTCCTGTTTCTCTGCTTGGATTCCCCCTGCCTCACCAAAGACCAAAACAGCTTCTTTATTAACCACTAGTAGCAACATATATTCACAGCATACAGAAAGACCATCCCACAGCACTTCCTTTTTTTGTCTAATTAAAAAGGAAGATTTTAACCTTAATATAGTAAAACAAAAACAGTTATTAAGTAAGAATTACAGTAACAATATCCAATCCATTTGCATCTGACAAAATTAGAGAAAATATTTAATTATCTATTTTATCTTGGTGAGTCTAAAGTTTTGTATCTAATTTACTTTCTATTATAACTAAAGGAATTATAACTATTTAGTTTTCAGCTCCAGCAAAGAGCCCAAAAGGCTTTGATGGAGCTGAGGGCAAAATGTTACCTAGTGTCAGGGACATCAGGCTGGATGCCTCACCTGGAATTCCAGAGAAGCAGGCTCCAATGCCAGTGAAGGAATAGATGTGCTGACAAGGTGAGGCAAGCAGGTGAAGAATGAACCCTTCCTTCTTCCATTGTCCTTATATAGGCTTCCAGCAGGAGGTGTGGTCCAGATTAAAGGTGTGCCTTCCAACTCAAGATCCAGATCAAAGGCATGTTGTCTTCTAGTCTCAAGATCCTGATCCCAAGTGTGCCCTCCATTTCTGGATTATAGTTCATTCCAGATATCGTCAAGTTGACAACCAAGAACAGCCATGACAAGTGCTAAGAATAAGTTTCTGTTGAATGTTCAGCTCTTAAATGGGGCATCTATATCAACCCTTTGTCCCAGCGCTGGGAGAACATGGTGGAAGAGAGGTGGGAAGAACGTAAGAGCTGAGGAGGGGAGGAAATGATGTCTTCAGGACATGACACTGCACCAGGCAGGCCTTTTCTTTTGGGCCACCAACCAGTCCCAAATCACAGAGACTTATTAGTTTTGTTTTGTTGTTTTTTGTTTTGTTTTGTTTTGAGACAGGGTTTCCTGTGTAGTTTTGGTGCCTGTCCTGGAACTCACTCGGTAGCCCAGGCTGGCCTTGAACTCACAGAGATCCACCTGCCTCTGCCTCCTGAGTGCTGGGATTACAGGCATGCGCCACCACCGCCTGGCGACTTATTAGTTTTGAATGTTCAGCCTAGCTTAGGCACATTTCTGGCTAGCTCTTTTAACTTAAATTAAGCTTTTTATATCTTTGTCTACCCTGTGCCTCTGGGCTTATTCCCTTTCTTACTTCAGTACACCTTGCTTTCACTGCGTCTCTATGTCTGGTTGGCTTCTGGCCTGGGTGACTCCCTTGTTGTCTCCTCCTCCTCCTTGTCTCCTTCCTCTCTTCTCTTAAGCCTAGATACCTCCTCCTATTTATTCTCTGCCTGCCAGCCCTGCCTATCCCTCTCCTGTCTAGCTATTGACCATTCAGCTCTTTATTAGACCAATCAGGTGCCTTAGGCAGGCAAGGTGAAACAAATGCAACACATCTTTACATAATGAAACACACATCCTTACATCATTAAACAAAGGCAGCATAAATAAAAATACACACATTTACACAGTTAAAGTAATATTCCACAGCATGAACAAATGTAACACACCTTTACATCGCTAAAGTAATATTCTGAAGCATAAACAAATGTAACCCATCTTTGCCCAGTTAAAATAATATTCCACAACATGACATGGCCGTGGCACCCTCACAGCAGCTGTAGGTTGACTTAATGGAGTCAACACCATCAGTGAACATTGTAACAGGCAGCACCAATTGGACAACAAAAGGAAGGAGTGGATATAAAGTGGCAAAGTGGAGATGTTGGGCATCCCTGGAGGCAGTGAGGGGGGAGTTGCATATGATCAGGATGTATTGTTTATATGATGAACTTGTCAAAGAATATATTAAAGATACTCTACTGTTTAAAAAGGCCATGGGGCTGGGGAGATGGCTCAGCAGTTAAGAGGGATCATTTGTTGCTCTTCCAGAAGACCTGAATGTGGTTCTCAGCACCCATGTCTGGAGTCACTTCACCATCCCTTGCCATCTCTTGAAAGCCACTTTCTCTCTGCTTCAGGAAACGAGGTCCCTGACCCTTTCATAACTGAGTAAATCTACTTTGGAGCTATCCTCTAAGATCTTCCTTCTAGCAACATCCAGACCCCCTAGTCCCTCTGGCCTGGTTCTGGAACATTCTGATCATTTGACCAGCCACACAAAAGGATCCTACATATCTGTAGATGTCAGGGAAGCCGAGTACCTGAATGTTGTCATGGGAAACAGGATCTCAATGAAAAGCTCCTGTTTCCACAGAGGTAGTAACTCTGTGAGGGGTGGAGGTACTCTGCTATCGGGTAAATGGTTCTTGACAGGACTTGGAGCTGACTCATAATTCAGAGCTAAGAGAGAAAGCAGGAAGGGAGGCTTGGTGGCTTGGTACTTTTACTTCCTCTGCTGTTGGGTGGCTTGGAGCCCAACACGGAAACTATGCTCTGCACCTTCCTCCAATAACTTCCAGCCACACCCCTCACCCCTAGCTGAAAGCTAGTCTATTTTTATATTTCTCTTGGGAAGTAGATTCCAAAATTTCCCTCAGTCTTCCTGGCAGAGGAGCCACTGATTTCCAGTAAATCCAGAGTCACATTGATTTGCATCCAGTTTGCATAAATTAGCATGCCCCCCAGTTTTGGCCTCTGTGTCTAAGTAGCCAGGGAATCATGTAAATGGGCTCCAGCTTTTGTGCCTCGGAGAAGTGGCAGATAAAGGTGGCTATGACCTTCACTTGCCAACAAGAGATTTCATTATCAGTGGCCTACAGATCCTCTTCCTGGACCCACTGGGAAGGCAGCCAGGGAGGATCTTCCGTTATTTGGATCTGAAGCATCAATCGTGACATGCTGGAGCCTAGAAGAAGGATCAGAGCCACGTGATGGTGTAGTTGTTGAGTGTGGTGAGCCAGGAGTTGGTGAATGGCGATCTTCAGAGTAGAGGATGGGAGAGAGCAAGGAAAGGGAAAAGAATTGGAATACAGTCTGTGCAAGAAAGGAAAGTGGAGGCTGATGTGGAAGGAGGGAGATAAGACAGCAGGGGTGGGAGGGGTGAGGTGGGGGTAGGGGAGGGGAACGGAAGATGAGAAACACCAGAAACCTACAAAGGAACAAGAGTTGGGTACATGGAGGCAAGCTGTGGGCAAGCACTGCATGGCTGCTTGAGAATGAAGAGGTGACTTTATTTAGGGAGTCTAAAATTAAAGTGAGAGGGTCTGGTTTGCTGGTTTCCCAACAGCCATTCCTGTTCAGCTGGACCTCCAGATTGGCCTCACTCCTCTCTCTCCAAAACCTGCCCTCTCAGAAAAACCACCAAAAGTCCAGTTCTGCAGTGGCTCCTCTCCAGTCCCCTGAAGCTAGCTAGCTGCTCAAAACCAAGCCTACAAGATATTTAAGCCCCCTCCTCTAGACCAGCTATGTGATTTCTCTCCTGATCCCTTCCCCCACCTCATCTCTGGGGGCTGGAGGATTCACTCCATGAATCCTAATCTTTCACTTTTAATTCCACTTAATCTGGCTTACTGCATCAATGGAGAAACCTAATATCAGGGTATGAGTATCTTTCAATTCCTATTTTCTTTTGCTGAACAGGCATTAGATTGTTTTTTGACCATTTGGCTTGGTTGTTGCTGGGGCCTAGACTCTGTCCTAGTAATGAACAAGGTGTCTTTCAAAGTGACACTCAGGAGGGTGGAGATGTTTCTTGCTAGAGTGCTTGCCTAGTATGCACAAAGCTCTGGGTTCAACTCATAGGACCTCCTAAAGTAGAGGAGGTAGAGGCAGAAGGATCAGAAGTTCAAGGGTATTGTTGGACACAAAGCAAGTTCAAGGCCATGGTGGAATACATGTTGTGTGTTGTTGGTTGTTTTTGCTCTTTTGGGGAGCCTGCCACCCAGCTCCCAAATAAATCACATGTGAAGACTTATTCTTAATTATAAATGCCTGGCCTTAGCTTGACTTGTTTCTTGCCAGCTTTTCTTAACTTTAAATTATCCCATATATCTTTTGCCTCTGAGCTTTTTCCTCTTCTTCCTTCTGTATACTTTCACTCTTACCCTGTGATTGGCTGTGTGGCTCAGTCGCTGGCCCCTAGTATCCTCTTCTCCTTGTACTTTTGCTCTTCTCTCTTCCTCCCAGGTTCCTCCATTTATTCTCTCTGCCTGCCAGTCATGCCTATCCTTTCTCCTGCCTCACTATTGGCGGTTCAGCTCTTTATTAGACCAATCAGGTATTTAAGACAGGCACAGTAACACAACTTCATAAAGTTAAACAAATGTCATATAAAAGAATGCAATACATCTTTGCATCATTAAACAAATGTTCCACAGCATAAACAAACATAACATAACAGTTGTGTAGCAGTTTTCTCCGAGGTTAAAATCTTCCATCTTGGAGAGAAACTTCTTAAGACACAGAATGTGAAGGAAAAGTAAGATAGCAGGATATTTTAATACAAGGTGAAATAACAGATTATTCTAGGTGAGGGGAAACAAGTGTAAAAGTCCAAAGTCTCTTTTGAGAGTCAATACAATCTCTTAATTGTGACCCCCTCCTTCCAAAAGCAAAAAGCACATCACATACTTCCAACATACAATGGCACAGAATATATACTGATATTCCAAAGGGAGGAACTGGGGAAGAATGAGGAAATACTGGATCAAAGCAGAAACCCAGCAGGGAAAATACCAAATCCCTTAGTTCCATGTCCATGTCCAAGTTTAGCTGGCTCTGCCACTCCAGTGTTGCACTGCTGCCTATAACCTCCCCCCCACTTCCATGTTCCACTCCCTTGTGTAGCTCTTCTGGGCAGATTTCTCATGACTCTGCATCCCCAACATCTTGAGGTCTCCAACACAATCTAACATGCACCATCACCATTTCATGCAAAGGTTTCTCAGTGCCTCCTGCCCTCTTGGGGCCTCATACAGAGACTTCCCTGCCACATTTGCTGGCCTCGGTGGGTGGCTCTCTGAAACCACAGTCCGTGACCCTCTCAACTCTTGTGTTTTTGTGCCTCCAAAGTCAGTACCAAGTGAACAGCATTGACTCTCTGGTACCAACTTCTGTGTTTGTTATCTTTCTGTCTGGGCAAAAGCAGCGTGACTAATGGTGAGGTGTGTGCTCACTGCAGCCAAAGCAGACCACAGAAGCCCTATCTGCTCATGCTTTCTTCATCACAGCAACAGAAAAGTAGTGAATGTACCAGTTACCCAACGGCTGCTTCCCCTCTGTGCAGCGGACTCTTGTCTGGCTGTTTGTTTCTGAGTTGCAGAGCAGCATCCAGGGAGGTGAGAAAAATGCTGAGAAGTTTCTTAGCATGTCCATCTCCACTACTTAAGTACTCAGACATCCACCCAGTGCTCTAACCCTCCATCGCACCTGGCTCTTTCCCTTAAGATGCAACTGCTTGAGCTGGGTGTGATGGCCTGCACCTTTAACCCAGACTCCACAGGCACAGGCAAGTGGGTCTCTGTGAGTTCCATGACTGCCAGGTCTCCATAACAACACTCCTCTCAGAAATAAGTAAGTAGCCAGATGTGGTGGCACACTCCTTTAGTCCCAACATTTGGGAGGCAGAGGCAGGCAGATCTCTGAGTTCAAGTCCAGCCTAGTCTATAGAGCAAGTTCCAGGACAGCCTGGGCTACACAGAGAAACTCTGTCTAAAAAGATCCAACTGCTCAATGCTCTGAGACATCAGGTGACCCAGCTTGGGATTCCCATTGAAGGCTCTAGCTTCCTCCTGTTTCAAAGTGTTATCACATGCTGGGCTTTGGTGGCACATGCCTTTAATCCCAGCACTCAGGAGGCAGAGCCTGGCAGATCTCTGTGAGTTCGAGGCCAGCCTGATCTACAGAGTGAGATCCAGGACAGGAACCAAAACTACACAGAGAAACCCTGTCTCAAAAACCAAAACAAAACACACACACACACACACACACACACACACACACACACACACACACAAAGTGTTATCACAGGAAATGGGACTTTATCCTTACAGGTGCTGTCTCGGACTCAGCCATACAATCAGGCTTTGTCAACTATATTGTCCTAGATTTACCCTCAACCAGACTTCATCAACCAAGTGCACCATCCCGAGACACCTGAAGGTTCCAAGCCTGGTTTATGGGCTGTTAGTTCATGTTAAAGCTCTAAGTCCTTGGACTGAAGGGTCAGGAGCAAAGTAGCTGAACCAGGTGTTTAAACTGTTCCTCGCTTCTCCCATAATCCTCCACCTGTCTCTGGAGCCTGGGGCTGGGACAGGTTCCAAGAAGCTAAGGATCCTATCATGGTGAGGTAGCGGATGAAAAAACGGAAACCAGTGGCTTTGGTTCCAGGCAGTCAAGATGGAAAGGAAGCTGTGGGCTTCCTTGGAGATCCACTATCACCTGTGCTCTTCTGCGCTTTCCAGAACTCCAATGCTGACTAAAGAAGGGCCTCGGGAAAGTCCCTCTCGATATCTTCCTCCTGTGTGCAGCACATCTGGGCTTAGTCAAGACCCTTCCAGGACCCATGCACTGTGGTCTTGGCATCCTGTTAATCTCTCAGTTTCCTAAGAACCAAACAAAGTTTGAAGATATGGAAGGGGGTGGATGGAGATGGGGTGGGGGGTGGTGTGGAGAGGTAGGAGAGATGAATGAGTACAAGAGAGGGAAAGTTCAAGATGGCCCTTATAATTACCTCAGGGTTGATCAGGTTTATCCAGGCCAGAGTTACCGCATCAGTGAGAGGATTGGTACCCAGAATGAAGCAAATGGTATTTTCCAGAGTGGCAATCACATAACAGCCATCCAGGATGCTCTCTTCCCTTGTGACCTGTCCATTTCTCTACAGAGAGGAGCAAAGTCCATCTCTCTCCCCGCAAGTCAGAGTGCCAGTCCTATCTGTGGAGAAGCCAGGCTCTCCATGTGGAGGCTTTACATGCTTATGAACAGCACAGCCAAAAAATGTAGTGGGCACTGTTCCAGGTGACTGAAGCTGGATCAGTGTTGGGAACTCTTTCTGGGGAGATGTGCACAGACATCGACTCTCTCCAGATTGGGCACCAACAACAGACCAAAGAAATTAGTTCACCCAAGCCCAGCTCAGTGAACAAGTGAATTATTGGGGCGACTTACAAGTAAACCAACAGCCCCGAGGACGGGCCCACCGCAGCATGGGCAACAGCCTGAGGACTTGCCACAGCTGCTGGAGCTCCCTGCCCTGCACAACCTGCAGGCAGCTGGTGTGGTCTGAGAGTCTCCACTTCCCCACTCCTGTTTCTGCATCAATAACCCTGGCCAGGGCCTTATGGACAGTGAGATTCTTCAGGTACTTGAGAGGTTTACTTCCAGAGCATATGAGTTTTGTTTACTTCCTGAGATTTTTCTTCCTCCCTCTCTCCCTTCCTTCCTTCCCCTCTCCCTTCCTTCCTTTCTTCCTCCCTCTCTCCCTTCCTTCCTTCCTTTCTCCCTTCCTTCCTTCCCCTCTCCCTCCCTCCTTCCCTTCCTTCCTCCCTCCCTCCCTCCCTCCCTTCCTCCCTCCCTTCCTTCCTTCCTCCCTCCCTCCCTTCCTTCCTCCCTCCCTCCCTTCCTTCCTCCCTCCCTCCCTTCCTTCCTCTCTTCCTTCTTTCCTCTCTTCCTTCCTCCCTTCCTCTCTTCCTTCCTTCCTCCCTCTCTTCCTTCCTTCCTTCCTCCCTTCCCTTCCTCCCTCCCTCCCTCCCTCCCTTCCTTCCTTCCTCCCTTCTTTCTTTCCTTTTCCCAGCACATGTGGAGGGCAGAGGGACAACCTATGAGAGTCAGTTCTCTCCTTCCACCATGTGGGTTCTGGGGATTGAACTCAGGTCCTCAGGCTTGGCAGAAGGTGCCTTTTTCTATTGAGCCATCTCACTGGCCCAACTTCCTAAGCCTCCATGAGCCTTTCTCCAGGACAGAGTGTTTCAGAAGAAATAGTCACACACAGAAACAGCTTCTCAGTGGCCTTGAAACATGTTCTCAGGGAAGCCAAATTAACCACTAGAGACCAACTTGTCAGGAGAGGCCACACACAAGCCTTCCCGTTAATAATCCTAGCCACATCCCCTTTAGCTATTCCCCTCAAGGCCCTGGATGTGAGCAAAGCTATCCTGGACTCTTCAGATACGGTATTTCTTGCCTGTTGACTGTAGGCAAGCATCGTGGTGATGATGGATCTCTGGAAAGCAAGTCTCTCCACATACTCAGCTCACAGTGGGAGCCTGAGTATGGGCTCCTGTGTCTGCCCCTTTGGCATTTAATCCTGGCTCCACCACAGTTGTCCCTGGGTAACCTCTAACTTTGCAGAACCTCCATCTCCTCATCTGTAAAATGGGAATGCTACTGTCTACTTGACAGGGCTATGGAGGAGGACATAAGCAGTGTTCTCCACAGAGTCCTTAGAGCAGGAGCTCTGTCTAACCTGCACTGACAGCCACTAATATGCTTTGGATGGCCTTGCACATGCCAGACAAGTGCTCTAACCCCACCTCATCCCACCTCGGTTTGTACTGGTGTGTGTGTGTGTGTGTGTGTGTGTGTGTGTGTGTGTGTGTATCTGTGTGTTGTGTGTATGTGTATCTGTGTGTGTGTATCTGTGTATGTCTCTGTGTGTATCTGTATGTCTATGATGTCTCTCTCTGTGTGTGTGTCCCCATCTTTGTGGTTCCCATCTTGCTTATAATTGGTGTTCATAACCATTTCTTGTGGGGAGAATCCCCACTGAGCTACACCTGGTTTGCCTCCAGAGACTTAGCATCTAGCCTTAACCCACCTTTTGTTCCTTAGTTACTTCTTGTTTTTCCTGTTGTCCTCTATGTGAATCTTGTCTGAGAGTGTCTCAAGGGTACAAAGCCTATGCAAAACTTGGTTGGGAAAATTCCAGCACACTGTGATACTCCTTAATCGAGAATTTGCATTTGGCATTGTCTCTTTGGAAGCTTAGTTAGGATGTTTTGGGGATATGGAAATCAACTTGCTGAAAGTGTAAATTGGAGAACAATAAAAATGCCCTTGGCTAATGGAAGGTGTTTCTCGGTCTGCCTGCAGCTGGAAAGGCTAAAATCCTCTGTAAGGTGCGCTGTGTCTTCTTCCCACAGACCGTGTGAACCCACACCCGTGCAACAACAGTTTCTCAAATGACTTCCAGGCTGCAGAGGGAACATGACACTAACCCCACACCTATTCTCTGTCCATCTCTTCAGGGAAATGACTGTGGTACAGCTGCTCCCGTCAGGGTGCAAGAGCCCTCAGCTGCCTGGACAGACAAGACACCCTCTTTCCCAGCTTCTCTGCTGTCACTCCTGGGGCTACCTGCTGCAGAGGTGGTGCCCCTAATGGACAGGCTGATCATCAGGGAATCAGCATTAGGTAAACTGTGGAGGGACAAAGGGAAAGGACTGTGACTCAGAAGCGACCACCCTGGCTCCCCTAGGTCAAGCACCAAGGGGCAGTACAGCATAAGGCCACAAGGGGCTCTATTGAGCGACTTCACACCCCTGGAGGTGGACGGAGCTTCTCACCAGCTCCTATTCCCTCTCTCTAGTCTCTCTGAGGGTGTCGATTCCAAAGCCCAGACCCTCCCTCCACACTCCTTTTAACGTCCTGCATGGGTTTTGGTTTTTTTTTTTTTTTTTTTTTTTTTTTTAATCTCTAAGCACATATTAAGCTGTTTTATACACTAACACTTCTTCCCTTCTTGCAGCCCTTTCCACAGACCATCAGGCCCCCTAAGGGAGGAAAAATACTCATTTTTCACTCTGCTGACCTTAGGCAATTGGAGTTCAGTTCCAAACCATGACCTTCTGACGGAGAAAGGCAGACAACTGTCCTTTTCACCTCTTCTATGTCTCCTGACTCTGCCCCTCTCTTTCCATAGCTGCCTAGGTCATGGGCTCTTCATCTCTAGCTGGACTTCCTAAAGGATCCTGGGCCTCCAGATAGCCCCTGCTCTTCAACTCTTTACCCTGGAGCTACAGGGATCCTACTTTGGTCAGGCACTGCCCTTCAAATGATTCCCAAAGGTCTGCATGTTCACACAGCTCCCCAGGTCACCAAAGCCTAGCTCTCTCCTGGCCCTCCAACCTCAGGTTATACAATTCTTTCCACAGCACCTTGATGTTTCAGGCCTGCCTTACTTCATAGGTCTTCCTGATCCCTCTCCTTCCCTGTGAGTTCCAGATCCACACTAGCTTCAGGAACCCTCCTGCAAATGCCCCAAAGACACATCTGTCAGGCAAGCTGCAACACCTTCCAGGGTTGGAAGGGCTCTGCACTCTGCAATGCCCCTTAGCACCTAGAATGGGTCCTCTAAAATGATGTTCTCAACACCATTTGCTGACCTGCCAGATGGAGGGCTGTGAGAAGGGAAGAGAGCGTGAATGCTAGGGAGCATTTTAGTTTGAGTGCTATGTGATGTTTATAGGGAGGGTTTGTTTTATTTTTTGTTTTTCTGACAGACTCACACTCACCTGGGTAGAAATCCTCAAATTAAAGAGATGTGGTATGATCTTTGTAAATTCCACACCCTTCTGTTGAAGGACAAGCTGGCTAGGAGTAAACCATTAATTTGGCTCCAGCAGGAGGAGGAAGCCCTTCTTGGAACTCTGGGTTAATGATTCTGAGGTTGTTTTCCTCACAGCCATGGTCCTATCTAATCTGCATGCTCCCTCCTTTCTTAAGAATAACTTGACTCACTCCAGTAGTCCCTCATATTGGGGTCAAGAACCTTGTTTGGCTGCAGGAAATGGTTGGTGTGGGCAGGTCTTAAGTCAGCCTCCTTTCTCAGCAGCAAGCCCTCAACCCCCATGCCCACCACTCTCTCTCCACCCAAAGTCAGCTTTAAGGATTTGACCCTGGAGGCCCACAGCCTTTCTGACATGAGCTTTAAGAATTTGTTTCTTGGAGTTGTAGACAGTTTAGGAGATTGGATATGGAGAAAATAATTCTGCTTAGCCTTTCAAGAGTTTAATTGGTGGCTGGGGAGATGGGAAGCAAGGCCTGGAATTCCAGGCAGGAGGTCTGTTTATAGCTACAGTGCAGGCAGGGGCAGCCTAAAGGGTGGTCTGGACCCTTCTTAGATAGGGTCAGCTGGCGTCTACTGTAGTTCAAAAACCAGCTCACAGTTCCAGCTACACAGTGTCTTCCCGGATCCCACAACCCCCTTCTCCTCCTCTTAATCACAGACAGTGCCCATGTCTCTGGAGCTTTCTGTCAGGGTCTGGTGGCCAGGCTGAAGCTACTCTCTCTTGTTCCTCAAATGGGGCTCTGCATAAGGAAGTGGGCTGAGGTGACCCTGTCCTGCAAAGGCCCCACTGGATGATGATGTAACCATCTCCCTCAGCCTTCTTTTTCTAATAACTAGTCATAGCTTCTTGAATCTTAAGAAGGATTGCTACATAAGGAAAAGGATTCAAGATATGTTTTGGGAAATATTACAATGCAGACATTTGAGACACTAGAATTGTACAAACAATCACTAACTTACTCACTCCTTAAATACAGCCAGGAAAGGTCCTTGCCACCAAGTTTGATGGCCTGAGTTTGATTCCCCAGGACCCACATGGTAGAAGGAAAAAAATCAATCTCCAAAAGTCATCCTCTGACTGCCACATGCTGACTATGGCATGTGTACACACACACACACACACACACACACACACACACACACACACACAAAACAGCCCCGAAGGTCTTGAGTCCATCTTGTTTACACGTCTGCTTTTCCTTCAACTTCTCATCTTGTTTTTGAACTATCCTATAAATGCAATGATGCCCTATTCTCTGATTTGCTTCTTTTCAACATTATGAGCAAAATTTACCTATGTTGTAATACTTGAATACCCCTAATGCATCATATAAATTCTCACTTGGTTATTTGGTCTGTTTCCAATGTTTGGACATTAAATCATTTTGCTAGGAATATTCTCATAGCTAAAACCACCTGACGGAAACACCTGAGTACAGATGTGCATTACTCTCAGGTGACAGATATGTGCAGAATTGCTAAGTCCAGACAGTCTTAATAACCAATGCTGATGTTCTCTCCCATCCCTGACTAGATCCAGGACCCTTATCCTTAGACAAGGAGAACACAGCCATAGTTGTGGGGCACCCACTTCAAGGAGAGGGAACCCTCATCCAGGTGCAGCCAGGAGTCTATGATGACATCACAGAATCCACTATGAGGTCACTCCTGAACTTCCGGGTATGGAAATGCAGAGAGCCCTTCTCCGGTAGGATGGTTCTTTATTTAAACTGCAGTGAGAACGCTGGAATGGACTCTAGGGACTCACCCTGGGCCCTGGGCCCTTTGCAGTTTTGGGCTCTCAGTTGTACTTTAAGAAGCCTCGAAGGTCACTGTCTCCATGACCTCGGATGTCACAGAACCAATGATGTCCAGGCCCTGGCCACTCTCACTCTCTATGATGGCCTCCACGTTGGTTGTCTCCAGTGTCTTGGACACGATGTCCACTTCTTGGCCACGCTGTGATGCCAGGCCTTTTGCAGCCAGGTTGGCTCTGATGTTCCTCAGAAACAAGCCAATTCTGCCAGGCCTCTTACTTGTAGTCACAGAGCTGGTGGTGGAGAGGGTCCTGCCTGATTTGTGGGAGCTCCGGGACTCCTTCATGATGGGGATATGGCTGACCCCCTTGTGTGACCTGTTGCGCTTGCTTCCCCTGGGGTTGCCTTTTTCCTTCTTCTCATCCAGAGTCGATCTGTGGCTGGATGATTTCCGAACCACCTTGTCCCCAGCTGTCTTGTGGCGACCTTCTCCTGTCCTGGAGTGGTGGGAACTCCTGCTGCCAGCCCTGTCTTTTGCTCTCCGCTCCCTTCTTTCACTCCTTCCCTTATTGACTTCGGTGTTGGCCTCGGGGGCTTTCTGCTGTCCAGTCTGTCCGGTTGTGTGTCTTTCACTCGGCAAGGTCAAGGCAAGAGTTACTGGATCAGTTGCTGTCTCTCCATCAGACTTGCTAGTAGGTTCTATTCTTGCAATTGCCATAGTCAAGCTTTCTTTTCGGGAGAGTCTGGGGGACGTGCTGGAAATATACTCCAGGGACTTGCTGGTCGCCCCTCCCAAGGCAACCTTCATGCTTTTCGGTGACATCTTGCCAGCACTTGCAATGGACAAATGGCTTTTGCTTCCTCTTGTACCCATGGACCCTCCCCCCGCTATGGCTGCATTGATCTGTCCAGAGCCTACAGGCCTGGTTGCTGCCAAGCTCAAGGCACCTGCTAGATCACCCACTGCCACTGCTGTTATCCCTGTCGATGACTCTTTGGCAAGGTCTTTTGATTTTGTTTTGGATGTGGATACACTGGGCATGGCGGTGGGTTTGGGGGAGTCATGATGGGTTCCCTCACCACCTGCAAAAGCATCCGAGCCGATCCCAGTAATGTCTGTGACCATGGGGAGGCTTCTGATGCTGACCTGGTCTGGTTCTCCTTTTCCTTGGGGATCTGCCACTGTCGGATTCGACTTGTCTTCTTCATCCAACAGAGGCATGCACACTATGTCCTCTGCTGGGATGGCATAGGTACTGCTGTTACTGTCCACAGGCGGCCTCAGGAGGTAGATCAATTTTTCCCAGTAGGTAAAGAGGTCATCCCGGCCCTCGAGAGGAGGACACAGCTGCAGGTAGCAAGATCGGCCAGTAGCGAACTTGAGGCGCAGCTGTTGTTTCTCATGATTGTGAACAGAGATCCTTACGAACTTCAGAGGAAGGAGCCTAGTGAGCTCCAAGGTCTTTGCAGACTTGCGGTTTTTGCCCTTGGTGGTCTGGCCTCGTCCAAGAAAGTCTTCATAGCCCGGGGCTGGTCGGGCCAGTAACATGACATCAGGGAGCGGGAGGATGGGGCTGGTGCACGCGATGCCTACAGTCACCATTCGGACACGGTTGTGCACATCAATCACTTCTCCCCGTTTGGTGATCTGGATGAAGTCACTCTCGAATATTGGTGCGTACTTGAAAATATCATACTCTCCTTTGTATAGTTGCCGTTGTAGTTTTCCCATGGTGGTGTTGAACATGCCGACGCCAGAGCCACTCTGGGCTGTGTAATACGGTAACAGAGACTCAGTGTTCGAGGTCATTTTGTGTCGAGAAAGGTGCGCGGCAAGGTGGGTTCCTGCGTCTTTCTTGGTCTCCGCAGATGAGGGAGCAGCAGAACTCCTGGATCACAGAGGTGGCACTTACAGCAGGTCTCTCAACCCCACCCCACAGGCCCCCAGTTTGCCTCAGAGCCTCCCAGAGGCCTGGGCTGGGGGTGGGAGCACAGATGACTGACAAGGGGTGCTGTTGGGTGCCTGGACCCCAAGCCCAATCTCTCCAAAGGTGTAGAGATGCAGGGTAGACTCCAGGGAGGTTTTCTTCGGGGTCTAAAAACCCTCCAACCTCCACCGGTGATATTTTGGAAAGCCCCCTGAACGTCTACAAACTGCAGCCCTAGTGGGAGAAGTGACCACTAGGGCCTGAAGCCCTACACAACCATATTTATCCCCTCTCCCTTTGTGACCTGTCACTGTCACATCCCCCTTTGTCCCATCCTCCAGCTGCCCTCAAGAGGACAGGCCTCCAAGTGGATGCCAAAATGAAAAGGTTTCACATGGAAAAATTGTATATGAGTTCTTCTTTCTTTAGCCCAACTGAAAAGATTCTAAGTCTATGGGAATTCAAGGGACAGGTGGACTTGAAATATCTGAGCTTATGGTGTCATTTTATTGGATAACCTGGATACTGGTCTTGATCCTTCTGTGATACCTCATTAAATGTGGATGGTGGTAATCTTTCATGGTGGCTCTGGCCTTTACTAAGATAAAATTAATGCTTACTCACACTGTGCTCTGTGTGATATTACTGGATGACCACCAACGTGCACTATTGTTACCATTCTCATTGCATAGGGTAAAGAAACTGAATCACCAACACCCACAAACTATGCTCTTTGAGTCCAGGTCTCACTATATCTAAGATCTTTGTTTTCAACTGCTATAGGACTTTACCTCTCAAGGGGAACTTGGGCCATTCAAATATTTTCAAACTGATTTGTTTTTACTACATCATGGGAAGTTGTGTGTGTGTGTGTGTGTGTGTGTGTGTGTGTGTGTGTGTTTGTGTGATGGAGAACCACTTTAGACGGTGGGCTGAGGTGGGGAGCTAAAATTACCCAGTGGTTTTTCCCTTTGGTTTTGTTTTGGTAGGGGACCATTTACTCTCTTAAGGACCAAAGACTTTTCTTCCTGCTTTTCTACATTGTGCTCAGGGGTGGGAGTAGAAAAGAGAAGTCCTTAAATTCCAGGAGCCCATCCAACCCCCTCTCCCCTGCCCCCCAACAGCCCTGCTGTTGGGGAGAGCTTTGGAAATCTGTTTACGTCTGACGTCATGACTGTCTATGGCCACACCCACATAGTTAGCCAGACTTGGGATTTCCAAACTGTTGTCACTTGGACCCCTACTCCAGACTCTCCCAGTTAGTTTGATGAACTCTTACTCCAGGCATTCATCCCATAAGGACAAGGTTATCTATCTCTCTGTGAAAGCACACACACCTGCTTATTAACTGATAGATGGATGAGCAAAGTATAGATCTCCGTACAGTACACTATAAGTCAGCCGCGAACAGAATGGAATGTTGATTCGTACTTCAACACAGCTGAACTTTGAGACTTCACTAAGTGAAGAAGCCAGACACAAAAGGCCACAGGACAGGCAAGCCCAAAGAAATGAACAGTTAAGTAGTTTGCAGTGTGCTGAGATGGGACCTGGGGAGTGACTACCCTCTGGTTGCCAGTCAGTGGTGGCTACACAGCACCTTGCCTGTACTCAAAGCATTTGAATGTTAAATATTATGTCTTGTGTCTTTCCATTCATGCACATAACACATACACTCTTGGAACTCCTGTTCGAAACCGTTTGGTTTTAAAAAGCGTAGCCTTCAATCTCGGGTCAGTCGAGGGACGTTGAGCAAGCTTTGGAGTCCCTACTTCTTCACCTGTGGAATGGAGCAATGCTTTTGAGGAGTGGATGGAATGACCCCCAAGCCCCTGTGCTAAAGGCACCAGGAGTCCCTGAGCTGTGCGGAGGTAGGGCCCTATGGGAGGTCCTGTGTCACGAGGATGTGCCTTTAAGGGAGACCATGGGACCCTACCCTCACCTCCTCTTATACTCTGTGCTTCCTGGGCTGAAGTGATTTTGACCCACCACACACTCCCTCTCAGGATTTTGCTGCATCCACACAGGCCAGAGGAACAAGAGGAACCTATCATGGGCTAACACTTGTAAACTGTGAACCAAACCAGACTTTTTTCTCTTTTTCAGTTTTTCATGCATGTGTGAATGGTGTTTGCACATGCACAGGTGGAGCCCAAGGTTGATTTTCTCAGGCACACCCAGATATGGAGACATGGCTACTCTGGCTAGCCTGCTTGCTCTGGGCATGCCCCTGTCTCTGTTCTTTAAATCTAGAATTACAGGCAGGCCACCATGTCCACCTGACTTCAGAACCCATGTCACATAGGTTCTGAACTCGGGTCCTTACACTCATGTGGTAAGACCTTGAACCACTCAGCCATCTTCTTAGTCCTGCTTTCCTCTTAAAAATGTCTTACTGTATTTATTTTGTGTGAGTGCGTGTGTGTGTGTGTGTGTGTGTGTGTGTGTGTGTGTGTGTGTGTATGCGTGTGTGTGTGTGTGTGTGTGTGTGTGTGTGTGTGTGTGTGTGTGTGTGTGTATGCGTGTGTGTGTGTGTGTGTGTGTGTGTGTGTGTGTGTGTGTGTGTGTGTGTGTGTGTGTGTGTGTGTGTCTGTGTGTGTCTATGTCTGTGTGTCTGTGTGTCTGTGTGTGTCTGTGTCTGTGTCTGTATGGGTTGGGGGCATGTATGCGCCATAGTACACATGTGGTCAGAGGATAGCTTGTAGAAATTGAGTCTCTCCTTTCATTGTGTGGGACTGGACTCAGACTTGACAGCAAGACCTTGACTCATGGAGCCATCTCACCAGCCCATCATTTCTCTTTTTGTTTATCTCGGGTAATTTGTTACAGTGACAGAGAGCTAGCTAACACATGGAATGATGCATGAAATGTCTAGCATGTTGTCCTAGTCAATGAATGCTAGCTGGAATTAGCATTCAACCTCATTCATGCTTGGCAGCTCAGTGCAAATTTCTTCAAAAGTATACTTATTTTTATATTTTGAGACAAGATCTCACTGTGTAGCCCTGGCTTACCTGGAACTCACTAAGTAGACTAGGCTAGCCTTGACCAGAGATCCACCAGGCATGTACCACCTAGCTTGACCCCAGAGCAATTTTTGATGAGACCAGAAGCGCCTGGAGTTTAGAGCCACAACCCAGAAGAATGTTCATTGCATGAAGCCTGCCTCCTTCCAGGCAGACCCAGACCCAAAGACAGCAGCATCTGACCTCAGAAGAGACATTTCCAACAGGCTGGAGGCATCTGAAGAACTGGAGGTGGCCCTCCAAATGTTTATTCCTCCTGCCCCATCTAAGTCTATTCTCCCAGACTCCTAGCCTGGCTGCTCCTTGTGAAGAGTGGATGGGGAGGTGGGGAAAAGAGTGGGGGGCGGGGTGGAGGGGTGGGGAGGTGTTGCAAGGGATGACAAGTGTCAGCGAAGCTCGCTCTTTTTAAATGCCAAAGCAGAAAACTTTTCAGATTCGTTTTTCTCACAGGAAGCATCTTTCCCTCTCCTCTCTGACCCACTGCCATCTATTGACTTCAGGGAAGTACCTCTACCACAGCCGAGGGATAAGGGCACTGCGGGTTTTTGTTTTGTTGTTTTTTTATTTCCTCCCCTCCATTAAGATACAGATTAGCTAGATTGGTAGATGACTCTTTACTGATTGGGAACAACCAGAAATACAATCATGCCTGTGACATGTTTAAAGGGACCACATAACAGTTTAAACAAATGGGTACATAGTGCCGGCAAGCCGGCTAAGCCAGTAAAGGGTTTGCCTCCAAGCTTGATGACCTGAGTTGGTCTCCAGGTCCCATGTTGTGGAATAAAGAACTGACTCTCAGATACTGTCTCCAGACCTCCACTCCTGCTGTGGCTCACCCCACCTCACAAACCAGTTAATGCAGTTTTCTTAAGGACTGCGTTCAGGGGTGGTAGCAGAGAGGCCACTTGTTATTTCCAGCTTCTTTTACACATGGCCACTGAAAGTAAACCTGTGTCTATTGAGATTTAGACTCCCCTGCTGGCTTGCCAGGCAGGGAGGGCTTGCTGCAGGGTTCTTGATTAGCGAGCGCAAGGCCTAGGTTCAGTCCCAGTACTGCAAATGGGAGGAAGACAAGAGAGGGAGAAATCACTGGGTCAGGAAATTCCAGAAAATTAGCATTACCTTTCTTGGAACAACTTTATCCATCTTGTCCAAAATTGTCCCACTTCCTTCCCCAACCCCGTTCCCATTCTTTCCTGATATTTGAAATGCACAGGTGTGCTGGGAAGCGCACATCTGGATGTTAACAGGTCTAGGATACTTGTGTTTGAGGAGCACTGTGGCAGAGGCAAGCTCAAGAAGGCTCAGCATGTGAGTTCAGTTCCCAGGACCCACGCAGTGGGAGGAGAAAACGACCCCTCCCACAAGGCGCCCCCTTACCTGCTAAGGCATGCTATGGCGGCGCACACATGTGCCATCCCCTTTGAAACTAAATGTAATTTGTGAAAAGGCCCAAGCTGAAAACACGTGTATGTTTTAGGCATATTTATATGATCAGAGAAACTGATGACTAAAATATTTAGCTATTTGAATTTTACATTAAAAAAATCTATCATAAGCCAGGTATGATGGAGCAGACCTTTAAACTCAGCATTCTGGATGCAGAGGCAGCACTCTGGGAGTTCCAGGCCACGGAGGGCTACACAGTGAGACTCTTAAAAACAAAGAAACTATCTTAGTGCCAAACAGTTGGTGTGAAGGACATGTGTAGTGTTGTTTCAGGGTTTATTGACGAGAAACTGAGCATCAAGCAACAGATGGAGGCTCAGGGTTAGAAGTCATCAGCCTGGGCCAGGTCTCCATGGGCAACTGCACTCATGGGTGCACCCCTACACAAATATACATGCACACATATACTTAAAAATAAGTTGAGCCGGAGAGATGGATCAGCAGTCAGCAGCAGCAGTCAGTGCTCTTGGAAAGGATCTGGGTTCCACTCCCAGCACCCACATAAGTGGCTCATGACCCTCTGCAACTCCAGTTCCAGGGGAATCCAACGCCCTCTTGCGGCCTCCTCAGGCACTGTATGCATGTGGTACACAGACACACGTGCAGATAAAACACCCATACACATTAAAAACAAACAAACAAACAAACCCAACTGCCCTATCTAGTGTTCTCCCCATGAACAAAGGAAGGCGTCCCCAAATACTCAATGCTAATCACCCCATAACAGAGAGGCAGAGCTACTATTTTCAAAAGACTTAGTAGAAACCAGCCCAACACTTTAGGTTTACCATGTCTTATTCTGATATTTATTATGTTGACAGGCTAGGAATACTGGGATAAATAATACTTTCTCTCACAGAAAATTGTAATGATACAATTGAGTAAGATTAAACACTCTGAAGATTTCACAGAAACGTCAGAATTTTAACAGTAGCCAGAGTCCTGGTGACCAGAGGGAGGGGCCTCCCAGCTGAAATGCTCTGGGCCGTATCTCAAAAACAAAAACAATGCCATTAACAGTCTACAGTGCAGAAAGAAGCCTGGTCCTGCACTTGGCTTCAAACACGCTTCTTCACGGGCTGTGGTTTCCGGCCATGATGAAAGGAAATGGGAGTATCTTTGGCTCGCCTAGTCTAGAACTCACTCCTGACCCGTCACTGAGTGGGAAGGAAGAGTCCTGCCCTTTGGAAGTTGGACTTTCTTTGTGCCTTCTTTCTGTGACATTGTAACAGTTTGCAGCCAAGGACCTGCTGTCAAGCCCAGGTTCTTCCTCAGCAGTGGGTTCAGGAAGAGGAGGCGTCCTCTGTCAACACAAAATGGCACAGCTGGCCATCAGGCCACTTTTACCCCTCTGGGCCAGGAAAACTTATGTGGCCACCTGAATGCTTTTGAGGGATACTGTCCATGACGGCAGACTCCCAAACTCGCAGAAATCAGTTCTGATGAAACTCCTGGAAAAATCACGACAGCGTTGTGCAAGACAAACAAACATCCAACTAGCACAACGCCTGGCTCTGAAGCGAGCACAGTCATTCTGGGGCGTAGCAGCGTATTTTCTAGAAGCACACCCTGGCCATTAGACAACCTCCATAGTGAGCATTCCCGCTCCATATTCCCTAGGAAGGATGGTGTCAGCTGCAGTGGGGGATGTGGTCCCACCCCACCTACCGAGGCACGAATCCCATTAGTGGGCATCCTGCTTTGCATGGGACCCCAGCCAGGGGCCAGCTAGATCATCTGAGAATGGCCAGGATGGTAAGGCCTAAATCCTGGAGTTAGTGAGACAAGGGATGCTCTTGCTCTGCGCCGCAGTTCACTCCGGGGCAGAATGGGACAACGCAGTAGTCACCACTGACCCTCCTGCCCCCGCGGCTCTGGGCTGCTGAGATTCTCGAAGTGCACAGGAAGCCAGCGTTCCAATGGCTTCAGGGTTTAGGGTGGAAAAGGAGGATTCAATAAGGACTCCCCAGTTGCCCCCCGCCACTGTTTAGCTCTGCAATGTCCCTTCTTTTATCTGCTGGATAAAGAGGTTCCTCTCATCCTCTGGGGTCCGCCCATTCTGAGCCCGGACAATACATGTGGGCCGGTGCAGGTTGAGCATGTATATCAAGTGCTGCTTCTCATTTTTCAACTCCTCAATCTGGGCCTTCAGCTCGGCATTCACACTTTCCAGCTTCTCTGACTCCTGAGGGACAATGGACAGAGGCGTTATGGAGGGAGCCAAAGATCGGCGAGGTAGGAGCAACCACCTGGAAACCATGGATGGGGCTCATCAAGCTGGAGAGGTCTGCTGGGGGAACCATCCTACCCCAAAGATGGGAAGTCAGAACTAGGCAAGGGGTGGTATAGACCCTGGAGAGGCCTCTGAAATTGGGGCTCATGTGAGCGGAGGCTTGGAGATACCACTGAGCCAGGCTGCCTTGCTTGCTGAGGCTGCCTTAACACTAAGGGCTCAGAGAGGGTTGCTCCAGTTGGCTGTCTAGGGCATCTGGTCCCCACAGGGCCTGGGGTCCACACTGGTGGTGTAGTGTGTCCTCTGAACTTCTGATCTCACCAAGACTCATACCCACAGAGGTGTACTCAGAAACACAAAGCTTCCCAGGTTTTCACTGACCCTAAAGCAAAAGGCTGAGATCCCAGGACCAGAGGCACACACCTGGGGGAGCAGACATGGGCCCTGCAGAGACTTCCAGGCTCCGTGGCCTGCCTTGCCTGTGAACCCATGCTGTGAACCTCTCGTGTTCCTTTTGGGGTGACAGCCTGCCAGGGGACTCAAAGTGCTGGGTAAGCAGGGGGAAGGGAGCAAGATGGAGACCCAGGCAGGAACACAGTACTACTTCCAGCTTCCCAGAGCAAGCTGGGGAGTAAGATAGGCTTTGCTTGAGAGTCAAGGCGGTCGCGGGATTTATTGTTTTGTTCTATTTGGTGAAACTGGCGAACAAAGCCTCGTGAACCTGAAAGTCTGGACACTGCTGGGGGTATGTGGACCGGTTTGAGCCACAGCATGCCTGTGGAGGTCACCAGTCCTCTCCTTCCACAGTATCGAACCCAGGTTGCTGGGCTTGCATGGCAAGCTCTTTGGAGCCAGCTTGCTAGCCCTGGATACTGAAGTTTTGCAACCCACAAATCTTCACTCTGTATATCCAGAGTCCTCTCCTTCATGCTAACAGCATTGCTCCTTCCTCTGCCCACAGCTGGCATTTCTGCACTACCCACAACCCCCTCTGCCAATGGCACAGGCTGATGAGGGCAGGCTTAGGCACCGTGCAAGGGCACGCTTGGCCAGTACTCACTTTCTGCAGACACTCGGTCTTCTCTTTTTTCTTGTTTCGACACTTGGCGGCTGCAATCTTATTTCTTTCCCGCCGCCTCCTTTTCCTCTCATCTTCTTCGGGGGCCGCCTATAAAACCCCACAGGCACAGTTAAGCCACCGTGAACCCAAAATATCAATGCTGTGGGTATTTTGATTTGGGGATCTTGTTTGTTTTTAATCACATGTGTGTATGTTTGTAAATCTATGCTGGTCTGTGTGTAGATCTACCACATGCATTCATGGTGCTTTCAGAAGCCAGAAGAGAGCGTTGGATCCCCTGGAGCTGGAGTTACAGGCTCCTGTGAGCCACCCAATGTGGGTGCTAGGAGTGGGGTGCTGGGAACTGTAGTCCTCTGGAAGAGCAGCAAGTGCTCTTAACCACTGATCCACTTCTCCAGCCTCATGCTCTAGATTTTTGTGTGAACTTCCTACATACACGTGCATGCATACACACTTGAGAATAAATAACAAAATCTAAAATAAAAATTCTATTCATTAATAGAATTACATTTGAAATTAGTAAATTAAAATCTAATCTACTTTAAAAATACATTTGGATTTTGAAGGAATTTCAATTTTAAATTGATAACTATTGCTACTAATTATAAGTGTGTCCTTTCCTCTGAGGCCAGGAATTACCTCCAGATCATTCCCTGGCCACACTCTCTTGTTAATAGTGCTGATTTGGGAAGTTACGAGACTTTCGGGATGGGAGGCCCAGCTAGTGGAGGAGGGAGACACGGCCAGCAGGTGGGTCACGGCGCAAGGAGGGAAGGGTTATAGTCCTGACCCACTTCTATCAGAGCTTTGCTTCTTGAACCACAAAGATGTGCACAAGCTCTCACCACTGTGCACAAGCTCTCCACTGTGCCCAGAACTTCCCCAGCTGCCATGTCTTCCCCGTGTGAAGGACTGTACCTATCCCCTGCACTGTGAGCCCAAACACACTTCTCCAAATGTCACCATTCAGTCACAGTGACAGGAAAATAACTAACCTTTACAGGAGCACCACGGCACACCCTTCCCATGAAGTCTGAGCTCCTGGAGAAGAGGGACTTGAGACCATTAACAGCACTAAAATGGTATTAGCTCACAGCTGGATGCTACTTGGGGTAGTGAATTGAACCATTTGTCGATTCAGCCAGCAAATCATACTGATGTCCTGCGCCTCATTCTGAATCAATACTGGGGCTTTCAGAGAACAGAGCCCTGTTCAGCTTTGGGGAGTACAGTCCTTCATGGATGTCCACCCAGACCCGATTCAGTCTACAGACTGATGAGCAATGGCCACATCTGGCCACTGAACTCTGCTTAAGGCCAAAGTCCATGGTGGGCTGGCCAATGTCAGACCCTGTCAGCTTTAGGAGGCCATGACTGACCCACTCCTGACCTTTTCCTATCCTTTTGGACCAGACGACACTGACTGTGGGTTGAGATGGAGGTCTCACAATCTAGAGAAGCAAAGCTCAGGAGAGAATAATGGAAGAGGAATTTCTGTCTTTCATGTCTCAGGGTCACAGACCCAATAAATATAAAAACCACACACACAAACACATTAGTGCATGGTGGGTGCACAGAGAGATGGCTCAGTGGTTAAGAGCGTTTGCTGCTCTTGTGGGGAATTTGGTTTGGTTCCCAGCATCCACATGGTGGCTCACAACCAGGGGACCCAAAACCCTCTTCTGGCCTCCATGGGCCCCAGGCATGCACACAGTGCACATACATTCATTAATCTTCTCCAGAGATTCTCCAACTGTCCTGCCCTGTCCATCCACATGTCTATCTAGCCTCCCTTCCCCATTTTTTCCTACTACTGTATCTTGTTGTTTCAGACCATATTATTAGGGAAAAAAATCTCCTAGAATGTCCCAGGCACTCTCCAGTACTGGACTTGATACCTGCAACTGTTTTGTGGGACCCTCTCTGACCTCTGAGTTAGCTGGGAGCACAGTTAATACCCCCAACGGCATCCATGGCAACAGCATCATAAATAATGCCTGTTCCCATTCATTGGATGCTATGAGCCAGGTTCCCCTCAGACCTTCCACAAACGTCAGTCCTCAGCAGGAGAAATCAAACAGTCATGAAGACTATCACCCAGTCTAGCTTTACCCCGGTGCTAGGGATCAAACCCCAGACCTTACACTCACCACTGAGCTGTGACCCCAGTCCTCAGCCTCTCTTTCAAGGCATAGCTTTTGCACCAGCTTCGCCCCAGGGCTGCAGTCACACACATTAAGTAAGCCTGAACTATTCCCAGCTGAGAAAGGTTAACAGAGGCGCAAGAGTTCATCTCTGACGCTCTTGAAGCAGCAAAGTCACCGGCAACCACGGTTCAGTAACCGAGCCTATTATCCCAGGAGTCTTATGGGACGGTTTCTCAACACAGAACAGTGCATGTGTAGGAGTGGGTGTGAGCCCAGAGCACTGTTGCCAACAAGAGCAGGGCTACCTCCTGGTCTTTGGGTCCTGATGGTGATGAGAATCACCATCACACTCCACTTCTTCAGAAAGACTCCATAATAACTCACATCTTCAAGCACCATGCGTAGTTTGATGACGCCCAGCTCACATTTGCACTTTCTGATCGACAGCTTACGAGGACACAATTTCTGCTCTTGCTCCACCTGGCCTCCTACAGTCCCAAGCCCTGAAGCAAACGGACACTCCCATTCTCTTCCACACGCCATCCATACCTACAGCAGCTCTACCCTCATGTTAGATCCAGAAGCCAGCCACATCTCAGCACTAGCCTAGCCTGGAACTTCATCTTTGTACATGGAGGGTCCCTTAGGGAATACCCTTCCCACACGACACCCTCTCCTCAAGTCCTAGCTCCAAGGCCATGACTAGTGGCATTCTCCCTGCTCTCCTAATTTAAAATGACAACCTCACCTTTACCTATTCTCTGAACACCTTTCTTTTCTTAAAAAAAAAAAAAAAAAAAAAGAATTAGTTTCATTGTATGTGTACAAGCCTTTCCCTGCACGTGTTTTCATTTACACACACATGCTTCTCTTGCCCCCCTTCTGGTGTTCTTAAAAAGATTTTGTATTTTGCATGCATGAGTGTTTGCCTGCATTTACATATGTGAGACACGCTTGTGCAGTTGCCTGCAGAGAGGCCAGAAGAGGATGTTGGAGGCGCAGACAACTGTGAGCCACCAGGTGGGTCCTGGGAATTGAACCTGTGTCCTCTGCAGGAGCAGCAAATGTTCTGAACTGCTGAGTCATCCCTTTGTATGGGTCTCTCCAGCTGTTTATTTACCACAATTCTCTCTCTCTCTCATATCTTCGTATGTCTCAGAATGACCTCAAACTCACCGCTCTCTAGATCTTCCTGTTCCAGCCTCTTGATCACACACACAGGTACACTGTATCTGCTTATTCACAGGTGCACACTCTACCTGCTCATTCGTGTGTTCTAGGCTCTATTCCATTATCCGTAGACAATAGAATTGAAGCTCCCCAAGGACAGTGCTTTTGTTGATTCTTATCCCCAGCTCTAGCCTCCTGCATGCTCTGGACCATGGAGTGGGTGTGATAAATGCGTACTGAGAGAACAGATGTGTGTTGGCAGAACCCACCTCCGATTTCGTGACTGACATCTCCAGGGGTCTGTTGTTGATGGTAACCGACTCCAGTGCAGAGGACATCCGGTGGCACAGGTGCTTATTCTGGATGGCGAACCTCAGCTCTTCCTTGACAAAGGGTGTCAGGTTAGCAAAATCCTCAAATACCAGGGATCCAGGAGGTGAGAGGCAGGGAACGATGGCAGACGCACTGACCTCTGAGGCAGAGACCTGGCCTGGATGTTGAAGCATCATTTTGCTGAAAGAAAAAATTAAGCCCAAACTGCTTCAGGGGTCCTGGGGCATGGGATCTAACCATGCCAAAGTATAGCCCACCCCAAAGTCCCATCAGTCCCTGGGCTTCTGGTTTGTTTCATTTCATGCCCGTCTCTTGCCCATGGCTGGAGAATTACAGGGAATAAGTGAGAACATATTACTGTTGTTTTGCTAAGTGGACATGTTGTCAAACTGTCTCCTAAGTATGTATGTTCACCCCTGACCAGTGCTGTCCTCAACCCTGGCCAGCTTCTTCCTGCAGTGCTTAATGCAGGCTGGCTAGGCAAAGTGCTGAGAATAGGTGGTTGTCAAGTGTTCTGTTCTCAACAAGTGCTCACTTACGAGAGCACACACACGTTCATGGCTCAGGGAACAACGGGGGCTAAAAGGACGAAAGAGCAGGAAGATGGGGAGAGCGTTGTGAACCCCTGTTTTCTGGACACGACATGGCTGTTCTGCTCAGGAACCCCAGGCAGCTGTGGTTACCTTCAGAGGACCCTGTAAGATTGAGCCTATCAACATTCCAGCATGGATTAGGTCCCAGCTTGAGGTCCCAACCCTTACCTAGGAGCTGTTAGCAGTGAACCCCTGCTGGTGAAAGGGGTCACTTAAATTCAGTTGTGTAGCCACAGGCTAAGTTGCCCATATTCTAGTAACTAACCCCAGACCCATGCTCACGAAAGCTACGCTAATTAACGTCAACAGATCACCAAAAAGGTTTTTTTTTTCATACTATCCTCATTGTGAGTAAAACAAATTTTTATATTTTTGGTTGTGAGCCTAGCCTTAAATGGCTGAGCCATCTCTCCAGCCCGTAAAACAAATTTTTAAACACACAGCTCAAAGGTGACTGAAAGTTTGAGAGGGCTGACTTTGTGATGTAAGCTCCTCTTCTATTAGCTTGGCTGGTATACAG
Organism: Onychomys torridus; assembly: GCF_903995425.1. NCBI lineage: Eukaryota > Metazoa > Chordata > Mammalia > Rodentia > Cricetidae > Onychomys > Onychomys torridus. The sequence goes on along the minus strand of NC_050453.1, from coordinate 4,378,590 downwards.
AGTATGCAGATGTGGCCTCAGTCCCCCAAGAGAACAAACAAACAAACAAAAACATTAAAACCCAAACCAGCACCTTTTGGAATCCTGGTTTTAGTCTCTTTTTCAAAAAGAAACTGGAAAGACACCTGAAATCAAAACAAATCTGCCAGTGAGTGGAAGTAGAAGCAGGAAGCTGGGGCCTTGAATTCCACGACTCTGGCGGAAGTTTCTCCTGCAGGAAGCTGGGCCTGGGAGTGGGAACGAGGAAGCTGGGTGTGTTTCTTTACCCCAGTCCTTGGGCAGGGGGTGGTAATGGTGGAAATTCAGGTTCTTTGGGAACAAGGAGCCCCTTCTTAATGAGAAGGCCGGCAAAGCAAAGGACTTCCGGAGAAGATCTGGATTTATGGGGGTGTTGTTTAGCTCTGAGGTACAAGGAGAGAGGCTTGGAATAGGGGCAGAGGGGACGGGGAATGGGCCTGGTCACAAAGGAGCAGGTCATTCAGCTCTATGCGACTCAGTCTTCATCGGGAAACTGGCTGAGAACCCCCCCAAGCCAGCAAACCAGTGCCAAAACTGTCCCAGAGCAGGCTCGGCACTGGCCCACGCCGCCTGATGGCCTCATCATTCTATAGGCCTGCTAATCCACAGGGGCACTAAAGGGACACCAAGGGCAGAAGTCATCTGGAAAAACACCCTGAGGTCCTCTGCTTTCCCAGCTGGGACTCCCACCCTCCCCAAGCAGGAGCAGTGAGTGAGCAGGACTGTATCTGCCTACAGTGGTCAGTCAAGTCCCAGAGGACAGGAAGTCTTCTGGCAAATCTCTCACATTAACTGAGATTTAGACAGAGCACACCAACGTGGGATAGTGCCGGGCACGGGGATTCCTTTTGCTCGGCTTCAGAACTCATGGTCTTTATACGCTGCATACCCGAATATTTTCTTCACTCAACAACAACAAACAAACAAAAACCCAGAGCAAAAGTTTGGAGAGTGAGTGGAAGCAGATGGGAAGTCCAGAAAGAAACCGTGGCGGGGCTACTAAGCAACAATTCCCAGGGAATCTCTGAACTCTGTTCAAAGAATTGCTAGTCTTTTTATATCGAGTACACACTCAGCTACTGCCTGCATCCAGGTGGAAGTTTAAACGGGCTGTTTTAGCCATAAAATTCCCAAACCAGGACTAGAAGGAAAAAAAATCAGGATTTGGAGACTACTTAGTTACGTGTTGTGACTGTACCCTAGTGGCTCCTTTTTCTTCCCCAAAGGTAGGCTGATGACAAGTACCCCATTTCCCCAAGAGTGGTGTGAGGGACTTAGAAAATCATGTAAGATGAGGCCCTGGAAAACATCCATACCACCAGGAGCTTCACTGGTCCTCCAAGGATCTCCTGCAGAGGGCTGGCTGCCCTCCTGTGGAGACTCAGTGGGGTCTGTCTGGTCACCTTTTCTGATGTTAAATGTCCCTGACGGTGGAGATCTAAGGCCCACAGGTGGAGGCAGAAATTCCAGGCCAGCAAATGCTGCCCTCCACTAGTCAGGAGAACTCAAGAAATGCATACAATTCACTCCCAAACAGCAGGCACCAAGAACTGAAGGCCCCTTCACTGACTCCTGTCAGCTTGTGGCTGGGGCTGTTCCTCTGGCTTCTGAAGCACCCGAGCTTCCCCTGCTTTCCAGTTTTACCCAAAACAAAACAAGCCGCGAAAGGATGGGATTCAGAGCTGCCGCTGGCCTGGCCTGGCCTTCGTTTGCAGGACTGGATGGCTCATCTGCACTTAGAGTTTGAGCACAGCAGTTGAGTTTGTCCCTTTAGACACCCAGCTAAGTTTCCTAATGAGCCCCTGGGGCTTAGAGTCTGCTGTCTGGGACTTTCCCCATCCTCCTTAGAGTAAAGACAGGAAGAAACTGAGGAATGTCAATGGTATGGAATGTTTTTGTGAAAAGCTGAGGGTGGAGCTTATTTGGGGACACAAAGCATGTTGTAAAGTTGTTAAGAAAGCCTTTCTGCTAATCAAGTGGCTCCATCTGTAAAGATTCGGGCTCCTGTTCTTTCTGGTTGTCTTGGATAGTCACCTCCAGAGAGTCAGCCTAGAGCCAGGCTGTGCCCACCAGGGAAACAAAGTCTAAAACTTGGGCTTGTTTTCAGGGGCCCTCTACCACACCCAGCACAGCAAAGAGGGGAGAGCTGAGTGAACTCTCTACGCTGATCATAAAACTGTCTTCTGAATTTGCTTCAGGACTGGCATTCTGTTTCTGCTTCATGACTTCCAATCAGAAACTGGGTCATATCGTTGGCCACATCATTTTCAAGAAAGTGAAACTTCACTCATTTATTTAACTGGAAGTTCAACTCCTAGATTTTTATTACTGAGTAGGTACAATGGCTTTGAAATTTCACTTTTGATTCCCACTTCCTTCCCCTGAGCCATCTGCAAACCAACCTGTTAGTAGTCTAGTCGGGAGTGGGTAGCCTTTCCCTGGCTCTCCACATCCTGTCTGTCTCCTGCTTGCAGGCTGGTGCTGCAAGGCTGGGCTTCAGGGTCAGCGACTATCTCCAGGTCTCAGTCTGCCACTCAGTAACTGATCACCCACTTGGGAGCCGGAGGCTCCCTGACCTTCAGTTACTATCTGAAAACTCTGACTGAGCTGCCAATTCCCTCCCCAGGCTGTGAAGAAACACACACACACACACACACACACACACACTTGAAAACATAAGAGATCAACACACACACACACACACACACACACACACCTTCGGACTCCACCGTCCCCTTCAGGGAAGCTGATTTGGTTGCCAATTCAGTGTAGTTCTATTCGTGGGGAACTGACTGGAACCCTCGAGAATTTCAGGTCCACCTGTCATAACTGTATGTGGCCCTGAGTTCCCGAGACACCAGGTAACGTCCACTCCACTATTGCTGGTATCAGCACTTCTCCACTGCTGTTGTGTTCTAAAACCCTTTTCTCTCTTGAAGTTTCTGTGGTGTCCTGGCCATGTCCCTCCTCCCCTGGCTGGATTACCCTGGAGCCAGTTCCTTAAGGAATCAGTCACACAGGCTCTGGCTAAAGGTGCCTGTAAGAGGGACCCAGCCTTAGAACTGTCTAGATCAGATCCTCATTTTGTCATTTAGTAAACTGAGGTCCAGAAGGGAAGCAATCTGCCTAAACTCACAGAGCAGGAGGGTGGTCCAGTCCAGCCGAGCTGCTGAGACCACGTTCTGCGACAGCAACCGTAGGCAGAGCCAGGTAGCAGTAGGTCAAGAGTCCCACATCTGGAACCTTCACAGAGGAGGCTTGGACAGACAGGAAGGGGTCACATAAGAAACGGGTGTGCAGACAAAAGATTTAGATAGCCACAGACGATGGGCGCTTGGTCTCCACCTGGTCAGCAACCTCTGAAAGCTCAGGAACAACCTCAACCTCGGCCCCCAGGCAAGAGCCTGTCTGTGGTAACATTATCCCACAACAAATGCTACATGCAAAACATGTGCTCTCTTGGTGACACATGCCTGTAATCCCAGCACTTGGGAACTGAGGCTGGAGGATTGCCATGAGTTTGAAGGGAGCCTGGGTTATATAGGGAGACCCTGTCTCAAAAAAAGCCAAACATGGCAGAGGGAGAATAAAAATTTTAAATAATTGAGCTTGGCAACTCCCTTAATTGAATAAGAAAGCCTGTGATCTACATGTGAACTTAAGGAAAATAAAATAGCTAGGAGGAAGTTTAAAAAACGGGAGTTGAAAATGAGTGGGGTCGGAGCAGAGAACCGACCAAGAGAAGAAAGATAGGAGGCAGGGATGGCAAGGGAAGCCCCTCTCCCTTCCTGCCTCAGAGAATGGATGGTTAGAAACACCGGGTGGGAAGCCACTTTCTCACCCAAGATCCCTTTCTGGCTCCTTCTATTTCGGTTATTTCACTCTAAAAACTGAAAATCTTCAGTCAAAACCTGGCCCGATGAACCACACAGCACACGGCTCTAGCACAAGCAGAGAGGTGCTGGGAGTGGTGGCCTGTAATCTCAGCACTTGGGAGTCTGAGGCAGGGGGATCACCAGGAGTTTAAGGGCAGTCTGGATTACAGAGTGAGACAACCCCCAACACAATACACACATACAACAACCCCCAACACACACACACACACACACACACACACACACACACGCTTGTGCAAGTGGTTCCACACCCTGGTCCCCCCTCCCGTTCGATCCGGTCCCCGAGGTTCTCTTCGACTACACAAAGCAAAGAAATCCAAGGACCGGTTATAAGAAAGCCAGAGCCAAGGCAACAGCGAGCGAGGCTGGAGCTGACGTCCCAAGCCCAGACGCTCGACTTCAGCTGGTGCCGGGACCTCTCCGCACTCAGCCCCGGGGCAGCGCCGACACTAGCGCTCGCCGCCTCCAAACTAATCCCAACTCACTTTCGCTCGCGGCTCTCTACGCGGTCCTGTCGCCTAGAGCTCTGCTCCCGGGAGCGCAAGGCGACCTCCAGCGGCTGTGCCGGGACCTCGGACCGAGCGTTCCTTCCCCATTCATTTCGCTGGGTCCCGGGAGCAGCGCTTCCACCCGCCGCGGCCACCGCGCCTCTCTGCGGAGTTAGGAGGGACCGGCTCCGGCTCCCGCTCGGGCGTCTGGACAGCAAGTGAGGGACGGAGTGGACCGCGATCCCGAGAGTGTGGGTCACCCCCGCGCACCAGCACCCACCACCCACCCAGACGACCTCTCCTAGCTACAGGCTGAGAGAGCGCGATCTCCTCCGTTCCTGGGCATCTTTCACGCCTCAAAAGAGAAAGTTCGTTCTTTCACTTTACTAGAAACTTCATCTCAACTCAGAGCGGCAGCGCCAAGGAGCAGTTCAGCCGAACGACTGTAGCGCGGGAGACTAGAGCTCCAGTCCCAGGTAGCTCAGGGGTCCCGGGGCTGGTCACTTATGGGGAGATGAGAAGGGAAGGGCAGCTCTCCACCGCGTAGCTCTAATGCTTACCTCCAGTCTCCGCTCGGGGCGGCCAGGGTCCAGAGAGCGGCCAGAGGCGGACGCTGTGTCCCGCCGGCGGGCGAGCACCAAGGACTCAGTGGGAGCGCGGACTAGCCGGTAAGCTCCGCCGGGGAAGCACCGTGCCCAGCACGCCTCGCAGAGTGAGACTGTGGCTGGGAGCGCGTTGCATCACCCCTTTTATAGTCCTCGCGCGGGCAAGGCGCTCGCTTAACTCCAAGTTACCAATCCCAGGCTGACGTAATGCTATTAATAGCTTCCAGGGAAAACTGGCCAGAGGAGGGGTGGAGGAGGGCCGAAGGCGGGGCTAAGGGTGGGTGGAGACGGCGGAGTTGGTGATGCAAGTGCGAGAAGGGGCGGTCACCGAGCGTCCTGCGCGCCTCGCACGCCCGGGACACACACACGCCCGCCCTCTCTCTCCATATCAGGCCCGGAGTCGCCCGGGCGCACTGCCAGTTGTGCGTATTCGCCGCTGCGTGTTCCAGGCATGAGCCAATGGTGCCCAAGCCAGCGCCATGACTCCACCGCCCTGGCATCTCTCCCTCCGCTAGATTGGGGAAGGGGGAAGGGTGCTCGGGAGGCGGGTCCTGGCAGTGGCCCAGACTAGGTGAGGCTGGGAAGCGGGCACGACCTTTCTCAAAAATGCGTGGTCATTTTTCCAAAACTTCAGGAAAAAGCGCTTTCTCTGGCCAGAGGCTTTGCTCAAGGAGAGGGCAGGGAAGGGGGAGAGGTGACAATCTCTCGCGGGAAGCAGGTGCCCAAAGTTACCGTCCGGTGAATCCACACCGTTACCCGCCTGTGTGACCTCCGCCGCCGCGGGCCCCGCTAGCAGCCGTGGGTTAGCGCAGACGTTGGGCCGGCCTCGTGCTCCCACGCCCGCGGCCCCAGCACACGCAGGGGCCTCCGGACTCGCCAGGAACCGGAGCTGCTAGTGATAGGACGCTGTCAGTTTGGTTTGGGGCTTTTAATAACAACCACAAAACATTTTAAATGAACAGGGAATTCTCAGCGAAAGCAAGAGGAAAGATCTGGGGCGATCAGAGGCCACCCAGCGCAGGGCTAAGGAGGGCTGGGGAAAGACGGCTGGGGGTCTGGGCAAAAGGACGCTTTGATCTCCACTCGCCCCGCCTTGGCGGAGGTGGGGGACAGGGGGTCCGCCTGGATGTCAGGAAATATTGAGAAAAAAAACCCATCTCCAGGTTTCTAGTTTCTGTCTGCAGGGACAGAGAGCTGCACTGGGACCCTGCCGCCCGGTCTGAGCACGTACGGCTTAAAGTCGGAACGTAGGGCCCTCTGTCCTCAAATCTGGTGGCGGGAAAAATGGGACGTAGGGCTCGAGTTTCCCTCGGCAGAATGGGTCTGAACCTTGAAAACAGGTTCCTGGTTCTGAGCCAGTAATTCCGAAGGTCTCGGCTGAGCGCAATGTCCCGAGTGGGTCTCTCTAGCTCACCAAGGACTAGAAGAGCGCACGAATGCCGCCAGGGGCTCGTACACCTGCCTGAGAAGCCTCCAGGCGCACACAGGGGGCAGGACGCGGAGATGCAAAGACAGAGGCACCTGCCTTTGAGGGGAAGGCGATCAGACGGTCACAGAGAGGTAGTTTAGGGTAAGTAGCGGAATTGTTCGGGTGCCGCTGCCCCCATAGCACCTGCCACCTGAATTGTTACAGCCGTAAGGGAAAGTCTCAGTCTCTCTCTTACACACACACACACACACACACACACACACACACACACACACACACACACCGGCGTTACACCCTAAGGAACTGATGTCCCTTGAGACAGACACTTTGGGCAGAATCAAGTTCTCTGCACCCGGGTTCCTCCAGTCCAAGCCAGAGCCTCGCCCTTCACAGGCCCCTGCCCTGCCCTCCAGCGAGGCCCCCCGAACTCTCTCCGCCCCCGCCAGCCGGGGAAGCCTGGGGTGGTTCCATCCCGGGGATCCTCTTAGATCCTGCCAGGATCTGACGCGATTGCAGGAGTGTCGCGCGGGAAGCGCCGGGCGGGTGTTTTGCTTTGGTTTTTGCCTTGGTAACGGCTCTCGGGGCCACACCCTCCGTCTCCCACGCCCACACCCTGCTCCACACCTCCACGGCCCGCCCTTCAGCCGACCTGCAGGCAGGTAAACCCCGGGCGTGTCGGCACAACCCGGAAGAATGCTAGGTGCCTAGAAATGAAAGTCACTTGGGACCTCCACTTATCCGTCCCATCTCTGTACAGGCTGCCCTGGAATAAACAGCACCACTGTACAGTGAGACAAGGAGATGGGGGGAACACACGAAGCACCGCGCCCCCCCAGCCGCTGTGAACCCCTACCGAAATCCTTAATTGTTTTACAGATTCCATTAGTACCCGAGCCAGACTGTGGAGGTCGGTGCTGTCCTCAAGGGGAAGGCTCAGCCGAGGGTCTTGAGGACCCAAGCTGCAAGACCAGCGCCCTCGGAACAGAGGAAGGGTATCGTGGACGGACAAAGTCCGCAGAACGCGGAGGACACCTTGTGGTGCCCCCACCCCTCCTCAGTCTTTCTGCTGTTCTAATCATTAGCTTTCAATCTCCAAGTCGCACCTGGATGGAAACGCTCTCAATTGTTTACAGAGCTCTGAGTCTGCCATCCTCTGCCTCCCTCTCTTACTGAAACCCTAAAAGCGATAATACTCTCCAGGGAGAAGTCCGCCACCCCCACCTCCCCAACTTGAATGAAACTCCTATCAAACTCCTATCCCAGGCAAACAAAAGCCACTTTCTACCTGCCTCGGTCCCCTGGGCTCCCAGGAGAATCGTAAGCGGCTGAGAAAAACGGAAAGGAAGAGCCCCCCCCCCCCCCCCCCGCGCGCCCCAAGATCTGGGCCAAAGGAAGTCAATATCTGAGTACCCTCGCTCCTCAGTTTACCCTGACTTGATGCCACTAGTATCTAGTGCGCGCATTCTCCCCACAAGCACGGTAGCGCCACGCAGAGGGGCAAGAAAAGCTCAGGCACCCAAATCGCTTCCAGACTCAAAGGCAAAGGAATGCCTCCCCGGCTAGCGTGATTTCAGGGGTTAATCCTCAGTCAAAGAGGGTTACGCGGAAACTTGAATGTTGTGGAAGCTTTTGCCAGAGAACCGCCCGGGGAGCCCGTATGCAGATCAGCACCGGTCTGTTTTGCTGAGTGAGATAAGAACTGGAGATTTCGTGCTGGGGCATGTACCAAAGGAAGAGGGAAAATTAAAAGGGGAGGGGAAGGAGCCAGGCAGCTAAAAACAGTCCCCTCGTGGCAACCAAAACTAAACAAAAACATTGCAAGAGCCAAAAGCAAAAAAGGAAAAGTTCAGAGATATTTAAAGGTTTTTGCAGTTCAGTGGGCGATCCCTTTCCACATTCCTCTGCCTCCTTAACTATGTTCTTCAGACTCCAAGGCTGTATTTGCTCACAGAACTCTAGAATGGATATGGAGTTACCATATCCAGGGCAGCTTGCGTTGACCGGCTGGCCTGTCAATGCACGGATCACAGATCTCCACCCCACTTCTTCACTTGGAAAGGGAGAGGGGCGGTTTTTTTTCCCCCAGCCCATGCTCTTGGCCAAGTTGAATGTGGGAACTACTAATTTAAGTCCCTTAAAGTACATCCTCAGGAAAAGAGGCCGCAGACAATGGGCGCTGAAGTGTGGGAGGCCCTGACTGGAGTGTGGGTGTTGCACTTAGCGGCCATGTCCCCTCCCCTCATTTCACCTCCAGGTTGACGTGTCCCCCTCACTGGAAAAAAAAAGACCCACTGAGAATGAGGTACACAGTCAGAGTCTTTAGTTGTGGTTTAATTTCCGGGGTACCATCTGTCCCCTTCATTAGTGAGAAGCTGAGGATGATAACACCTCAAGACAGTCATGAGGAGGGCTGGCATTAGATCCCCTTTCCCCAGAAGCAACAGGAGTTGTAAGGAGTAGTAATCCATCCATTACTAGTCAGACACTGGTGCTGGAGGATGGTGGCGGAGCACCCTGGGCTGGGCCGGGCATTCCAAGGCCCTTCTAGTACTGCCTTTTTTAACTCGAGAAAGGTAGGTCTTCTTTCAGGGTGTCCACTTCTTTGTTATGGAGTCCCCTGGACTGGACTAGGAGGGTCCTGAATGGAGCCTCTCCTCCCCAAAGCCACCCAACTGCCTTGCAGACTTCTGAGAGGCGGAAGAGATGGCTGGCTCTAGGGAAAGCTGTTGCATGGGATAGCGACTAACCCATTTTACAGTCACATTTCTCTAGAAACTACAGCTGAGAAGTGCTGTCAGATCTGGTTCTCAGACACAGCCTGTCCTCTCTTTCCCGAGTCACTGTCAACGTTTCTAAAAACTTAACTCATGTGGGTACCCAGCCAGAGGGGAGCTCACCATAGCGCCGAGGCAGGGATTGCATCTTTTGAGGACATCTTGTCTATAGACATGAACTTTGGAGCACAGGGCCAATTCTAGGTAGCAGCTATTCCCTCTGAAGAGAGCAGATCCTAGGGCCCTAGAAACCTGAGATGGGGTTATAGAAGCTCCAGTGTTGGCAGGACATAGCAGGTCTGAGAAACGCCCACAGGTGGACCTCCAGCAACCGGGGGAGTTTGCAAGTCATAAACATACTATCTCAGCTTGCCAATCCACAAACGGTTATTTAACATTAATGCCCCTTAAAGCATTGGTATAAAGATCAGATGACATAATAGATGTGAAAGTGAGTTAAAAACAGTTTTAAAAACCATACTGACAGGCTCATAGCTGGACATGGCAGTGCATGCTTGTCATCCGAACACATGTGGGACTGAGAGAGAGAAGGCAGAGAGTTTGAGGCCACCTTGTGATGCACAGCCCTTGGACATCAGCCTGGGCTCCACAGCAAGATTCTGTCCCTGAAAACAAAAGCAAGCTTCTCTTACAATAGTGTTTTTGCCATTATGAGATTAGGGGAAAGACAAGAGAAAAAAACATACCTATAATCTCAGACTACCAGTATTTCGATGTATCTTTCTGGCTTTCCCCCTCATACATATGATTTTAAAACATACTTGTGGTTTTATACTTGCAACCTTCAGACCTGTTCTTTTGCTTATCACTGGATAGTGCATGATATTTATTGTCATCATTTTTTTCTGCTGAAAAATATGTCTATTTTATTGTAAGACAGAGCACACATACTGATGTTTCATAGAACAAATATATGTAGATTTAAATAATAAACTATACTGAGGATTGCCATCCTGTCTAAGAAGTAGAGTGCCACCTCCAGTGTTTAGAAGCCTATATATGGCCTACTGACATCATCTGCTCCTGCCTCCCAATGGGAACCACTGCCCTGGTTCTTCCTGTGGTCTGTAGGAGCTCGTGGGTGTAGTATAACTTACTCAGTTGTTACCCTACGTTTAGTATCTAGGGTGCTACCACCGTTTTGCTAACATGCTAAACAAACTTTAGTCTTTTTTTTATGAGAAAAAAATACCAACTACCGCTTCACTCAGGTTGCTTAAATGGCATTAGGAAAGGGTCTTGGTTCTATCTTCAAGAGCTACAAAGGCTGGAAGAGAGAAGGACCCCAGGAGTCTGAGACAACCTGCGTCCTTCCTCTTTTGGTAACATCCAAAGGGAAAAAACCCGCAGGTGCTTTTTCCATGGAGCATGGCCTTTAACCCTTCCTCTCTCTACTATCAAGATTCCCTTGATACTCTGCATGTTATGGAAAAGGAAATCTAGTCTGTAGTATGGCAGGATGATGACGGGCTTCTGGAACCACCTGGCACTGTCTCTGCCTGTGCCTTCTTGCAAAATTCTCGCTGTGGCTCAAGGGGCACTGTAACACTGGCACATCTATGCCAGCATCGTGGTATGGATGGCTGCCAGGCTAGCTACCCCCACATCTAATCTGTACCTGGAGCCAGTGCTAGAGTCGGTGGTACTGCTTCCAGAACTACACCACACCAGGTCTAAAAGGACCCTGAAGTCATCTACTTCCATCTTTCCCAAACAAGGGCACAGGATGCTGCACCAGAGCCTCAGAGCAAAGGGGGCATCTTGCTGGAGTGTCTGCTGTATACAGCAGGTTCTTAAAGTACTATTCTATCTTATATAAGTATGGATGTGTTGAATTCGAATGTAAATCATATGAGGTTGTTTAAGGACAAAGAGAAGATATCAAATACATTCTGGGCTTGGACTAGACCACTGAAAGTCAGATGCTAGGACCCTGAGGGGATTCGTTCTTTTTTGTTTGTTTGTTTTTTAATTCTTTTTAGATAATATTAGTAAGCTACTTTGGTGAATAATAATAGCTGTAGTCCTGTTACTCAGAAGGCTGAGGCATGAGGACCACTGTAAGTTTGGGGCAACCTGAGTTACATAGTGAATTGCAGCCCAGTGCCAGCCCTTATTTCAAAGAAAACCAAGCAAACAGAAAAATCAGCAACTACTATTATAGAGTGTCTACTGCGACCCAGGCTACATGCTAAGCTCCCGCATATCGGCATGCAGCGGAATACTCTGAGACGGTTTGGTGCCTTCACCTGATGCATGAACGGACAGCTCAGCAGGAAAAGGAGCTCTCCATGGTCTCAGAACTAAAGACTCTTCAGCCTCCTGGACCATGGAACTTCTTTTTGCCCTTTGCCTAGGGAGAGGCTTGATTTGCCAAGATTGGAGCTAAGGTGATGGAAAGCTGACTGTAATACAAGAAACTTGGCTGGGCCTATAATCCCAGTACTTGAGAGGCTGAGGCAGGAGCATCACTGTGAATTTGAGGCCAGCTCGGACAACATTAAATTTTAAGCCAGTGGGCTACAGAATGAGAACCTGTCTCACAAAACAAAGTAAGGAGGAGGTCTGACAACATTTCCAGGGCATCTAGCTAGCAAGACATGCCTGGGGTTGGCAAAGGGCTTGCAGAGCATATCTGCACTCAGTAGATGGATTAACAGAGGAACAATTACAAAGGGTAGAGGGTAAGTATGTAGTGCTCAGCCATAAACACACACACACACACACACACACACACACACACACACGCTTGTGGAAGAGGGATTGGAAGATATTTAAGAGCCAGAGGCCAGGGAGGACTAAGGTGAAACTGTCTTCTGAACCTGACGGGACAGCTGCTCGAATGAACCCACAGATTGCCTGCACAAGATCCGCACAAGATCAAGCCAGTCAGCACGTCAGCAGGGAGGCAGGCAGGACTTACTAGCCCTCATCCCTGACTGAGGAGCTATTGATGGTTGATATCTGCTGCAGGAGAGACAGCCAGTTTTCTTTAAGGGTGTAGCCCCTTGTAGGCCAACCATGCTCCAGCAAATGGCCCCATGCTTGTGTCTATGGACTTCACGGGATATATATGAAGTTGAGGGGATATGGAGAGGGGATCTGGGAGGAGGTAGGGAGAACAGTGGGATGAGTATGTTAAAAATACATTATATGCAAGTATAAAGTTATCAAAGAATTAAAGCTGGGTGGTAGTGGCACATGCCTTTAATCCCAGCACCTCAGAGGCAGAGGCAGGTAGATCTCTAGGAATTTGAGGCCAGCCTGGTCTACAGCACTAGTTCCAGGGCTGCCAGAGCTACACAAAGAAACTCTGTCTGGAAAAGCTCCCCTCAAAAGAGAGAGAGAGAGAAATCAAAGAATTAATAAAAATATATTAAAAGAAGAAAGTCCCTATAGTCAGAACTGAGTTCAGACCCACATTGAGCAGCTCCTGTGGCTCTGAGTGGGTCCTGAGTCCTTAGCTTTCCTTGTAAAGTGAGGATAGTATTTATCTTATAAGGTGATTATGGGAATTAGAGAGCAATGCAGCTGATCTTGGTGGACACACACGGCTGAGGCAGAAAGATCACCCAGAGTTTGAGGCCAGCCTGGGCTCCATAGCAAATTCCAAGCTAGCTCATGCTACACAGGGAGGGCCTGAGACAAGAGCAAACCAAACCAAAGAGCAATGCAGCCTCTAGATCCCTACCCAGGAGAGAGTCGACGGGTCCTGTTCTCTCCTCTCTGTCTCTCTGACTCTGTCTGTCTGTCTGTCTGTCTTCTGTCTGTCTCTGTCTCTCTTTCTCCAGACTCTCACTACGTAGCTCTGGCTATCCTGGAGTTCACTATGTAGACCCAGCTGGTCTTGAACTCAAGAGTTCCACCTGCCTCTGCCTCTAGAGTGCTGGGATTAAAAGCATGAGCCACTAAGCCCAGTTTGTTTTCCCTTTTGTGCATTAGAGTCACATGGACCCCATAGTTATCAGAAATGTCTACAGACCCCAGTGGAAAGTTTCATCTCAAGATAACCTACTGATTTGAAAATATATATATATATAATCATTATGTAGCCAGGTGATAATTACTATTTATTGAGAACATATTACATGCCAAGCACATGGTAATGACTCTTAAAAACACTAATGTCTTATTTCATCTTCATAATAATCCTGCCGGGCTGATACTATTTTCTCAGTTTTATAGATGAGGAAAGCAAACTCAGAACCCTGCTTGACTCCAACAGAGCTCTGACCAGCTTTACTAAGCAGCATTGTCCTCCGGATCCTAGAGAGTTTTGCCTGGGTTTATTTGCTTGAACTGTGTGACCTGTGCTAAGAAACAGGACCTTCTCACACGGATGCTAGATGCTTCTGGATTTGACCTTACCCAGAAACACTTGCTCCTGAAATTCCAGAAGATTCACACTTGAAAAACTCCAGCCTTCCGTGATACTGTCTTCTCTGCCAAATTGGCCATTATTCCCTAATTTGCTTTAACCACAAACATAAGCCCTGCTATTGACTGAGTAAGCTGAGCAGGGCTTTTTAGACTTTTATTCTGTTTCCCAAAATATGACGAACTGAAGTCATCAGATGATGAACTCGTACTTGAAACTGAGAGCAGAGTGAGTCACTCCCGTGAGTTTAGACCTATCAGCCAATTCATCAAATCATGCCCCATTGCCAGACACTGTTCTCAGCAGTGTGCTCAGACATTCTGTGCTCTCAGGGGCAGGCTAGGAACACTCCTTGACCTTGATGAGATTAAAATCTTCAGGTGGCAAATTAACATATAAAACAGCATCAGGCAATAACTATTTTAACAAGCACCTACTATGTTCTGGTACTGTGCCAGGAGCTCAATGTCACAGTGAAGTAAACCAGTTCTCCAGTGCTCATAGTTCATGGGGAGGCAGATGGTGACAACCCCATGTAATATGGCTGACACAGGGCACAGAGGCTGTGTCCAGGGGAGCCAACAAGCATTGATGAATGAGTGGCTTATGAACATCTTCTAGGTGAAGGAGGAGAGGGGGCATCCCAGACAGAGGTGTACCAGGAGCTATGGGTATCTGGCTTGTCTTTCCTCAGTCCCAGCTCCTTGTCCAGTTCCACACAACACATCTGTGCAGTCAACGAAGACAAACAGGGACTTGCGAAGGCGTGGGGCAAGCATGGAGGGCAGGAGCCAGGTGCTGAGCTGGTGACAGGCTGTTAAAGAGCAACAGCACTTCTGCTAATTAGTCTGAACTGTGTCCCCGGGGACTCAGGTGATGCTGGGAGGTAGGGGACATCATAGGGTCTCTCAGTAGCAAGTATGCACAAACAGGAAGCATGCTAGCCCAGGGTGGAGGTGCACTGGTCAGCTGCTGCACGTCAGGCAGATGAAGGAGGGCAGGAAGAAGGGGAAGGCAGCCTCACTTTTTGTTTCTTGTGAAATAAAAATTAACTGCAAAGCAGTAATCTGGTATGTCCTAAATTTTAAAGTGGATTTTTTTTCCTTTAGATCTTGTCATTGCATACACAGTTAAGGATTCCTTCACGAAAGCTGAACTTTGTGGGAGGGTTCACTTTA